>NC_050446.1:117639727-117939727 GCF_903995425.1 Onychomys torridus
GAGCCTCCACAGAAACAAAATAAGGTAACAGGACCTGTCTCTGAGGAAGCACAGTCTTTGTCATGGTGGTGCAAAACTTTAATCCCAGCTCTCAGGAGGCAGAGCCAGGTAGATCTCTGTGAGTTCAAGGCCAGCCTGGTCTACAGAGCGAGTTCCAGGACAGCCAAAGCTACATAGAGAAACCCTGTCTCAAAAAACAAAACAAAACAAAACAAAAAAACCCAACAAATTCCAAGAAAAAAAGTCAACTATTTGAAATGTGCTTGTGTTGGTTTGAAAGAAAATGGCCTCCAAAGGGAGTGGCACTATTAGGAAGTATGACCTTGTTAGAGTGGGTGTGGTCTTATTGGAGGAAGTGTGTCACTGTGGAGGCAGGCTTTGAGGTCTCAAATATGCTCAAGATACTATCTGGTGTCTCAGTTCACTTCCTGTTGCCTGTAAGATGTAGGACTCTCAGCTACTTCTCCAGCACCATGTCTGTCTACATGCTGCTACATCCCACCATGATGATAATGGACTAAACCTCTGAACTATAAGTGAACCACCACAATTAAATGTTTTCCTTTGTAAGAGTTGCTGTGGTCATGGTGTCTCTTCACAGCAATAGAAATCCTAAGACAGTGCTCAAAGAAATAAGGAAATTTTGGAATTACCTGGAGCTGAGGAGCCAGCCAGATGGCTCAGTGGGTAAGAGTGCTTGCTACCAAGACTGACAACCTGAATTTGGTATTGGAAACCTACATAGTAGAGAAACATTGTTCCAAGTTGTCCTGTGACCTCTATATGCACGACATGGCATACATGCACATGTACCCACCCATATGTGGAAGGCAGAGAGGTTCTTGTGCTCATAGATAAGCACTAGGGGAACCAGCAATGTTAAACACACAGGGTTGTTTCTTTATGGGGAGAGATGTATAGCCTTTTTTCCACCCAGAGGCTGGGAGTGGATGTGGTTAATAGCCTGATGACCTTTACGCTATGTAGCCAAGACCACACTGGATCCTTCCCTGGACCCTTATCATGAGCTTGTTTTTCTCAGTTGATCTGTAGAACTCACTTTTATAAAAGCTGTCACATGTACTTTGCAAAGGCCTTTGATGAAATCATATATTAAGCTTTGTTGTGCACATGGGATTGAGTTAATTATCACCAGGAAAATTCTCACCAAATTGTGCTGTGCTTAAATATGCCTAAAATAAACCACTTGGGGTAAGAATCTTGAAGTATGAACCAATACCATCTACCAAGTTGGGTTGAACTGAACTACCTTCTTGCCTCCCTTGGATCATTACTCATGGATCATTGCAGAGACACCCCCCCTTACCCCTCCACACACTTAAAACTGTTTTTTTTTAAATGGAGCTTAAAAGTATAATAGAAATTTAAAATATCAAATTAGACCTCACCCTGGTCTAATTTCATCAAAACCTTTGATGGACAAATTCCATCACTGGCCGCCTTCTTCTTTTTTTCTTCCTCCTCTTTCTCCTCCTCTTCTGGTCTCACTGTATAGCTCTAGTTGGACTGGAGACTAGGCTGGCCTTGAACTCACAGAGATCTGCTTGCCCCTGCCTACTGAATGTTGGGATTAAAGGAGCTACTCCAGGGTCTTCAACATTAACATTCTGTTGGCACTGAGAACCCATGTATCACAGCTCTGGCTTAGGAGACAGAGCTGGGATTCTGATGTACAGGCATATCAAAAACTTGGAAAACACTGAGGTCTGGACTTCCACCCAGGCTACAGGAATGTTCAAGGGTGTGGTAGGTCCTAGGTGTGGGTAGAGGCATTTTGAACACACTCTGGTGACCAGACAAATCTAGAAGCCATGGAGAGTCCTATGCTGTCCAAACTCCATGAAAGATTTTTTAAACAGATATATGGGGGTTCCTCACCCACAAGTGTAGGTTAATAAACTGTGGTCTAATGTTCATCATCGAGGCTGCTGATCCTGAGTCAATGTCACCATGATCTGAGATAGCGCAAAGTTCACCTTACTCTGTAAGCCTACCACCTGCCTCATAAATATTCATAAAAGTGTCCACACTGCAGAGCCTCTGGGCTGCTGGCCACCTGGAGTAGCCCACTCCAGTCTTTTTGGATGTTAGTTTCTAAATAAACTACTGCTCTAACTGTTTATCTTTTGACTGAATTCTTTCCTTCAAGGAGGCAAGAGCTGAGAGGCCCTCATAGCACAAAGAGATTTAAGTGGGACTGTGATGGGGCTCTCTGGGAAGCTCCAGTCTTCCTTACGTGGGGTGGGGTTGGGGCATGGAGGTACTACATGACATCTTGACAAAGACAACAGCGTGAGTTCTCAGCCAGCACAGGCCAGGAAATTTTCATTTTCCTTTTGCCTTTATTTCTGCCTGGACTGTAGGGTAGATTTCTGGAAGTGACTGTGAGGAGGAGAGCCCCTTTCCTAAGGACTGAGGATAGCAGCAGCAGAAGGAACTTCTGTCCTACAGGATTTCTTTCAGCCTCTGTACCTGCCCAACTTCCTCATTAGGTGAGAAGGTGAAAGCTTCTCCTTGGTCACATTTCTGCTGTGTGCCACTCAATGTAATCCTGATTGATACATTATCCCAGAAATGTCTCTTTTCCAACCTATAGCCCTGGCATGTGGCATTAATAAATACCTGTGGTGACCCAAAAATAGACACGAGGGAGGAGGGGTTGGCTGGGGCTCTGATCCTGAACTTGCTGAGCTATCACCTGTCCTGGCTGGGCTAGGAGCAAGTGTGCAATAATTAGCACCCTCCCCGCCCAGCAGAGTGCAGGACGCTGCGCCTGTGTGTTCGTTAGGAAGCTCAATTACAGTGCAGATTCCCGCCACTCCTGCTTAGTGGGCAGTATCGCATGTCTGAGGTCCTCATGCAGAACGGGAAGCATTTCTTGGAAGGTTCTAGTCTGAAGAAGAGGCTAGAGAGCAGGGGTGTTGGCAAAAATGCCTGCCTCAGGAAAACGGGGTCTCTTTCCCTGTCTTTGCATGAGGCAGGTGCTAAGAGTGAGGAGATGACCAGAGCTGCTTGGGGCCCACACTGGAACTTGGAGGGTGCATCACTGTGTTAGCCCAGGTACTGATTGGATTATGTGCGACAGAAGCTGGGTTCATGTAACTGAGGAAAATATCACTTGATGGAATAATCAGAGGCGGGTGCATAGTAAGCAAAGCTGGGGGACAGAGCTGGGCTCACCGGAAGCCACAGTTCTGGGAAGTCTAGAAAATGGAAACATTGTCAAACAGTGTAGCCTCAATGAAGGAAGGCAGCTGGCGCTTTCTAGATGGCATTGTGGAGAGGTTTTCTGAAAGCAACTAATTAGTCTAGTACCAGAAGAATGGAGGGAGGAGATGGGGGTGATAAAACAAGCAAACAAACAGACGGACAGACAGACAGGCAAGCCATGTAGGCAGACAGACTGTCTACTGCCCAGTATGGAATTGCTGACATGTGGGGCTTTGGGGATGAGGCTAACCTCAGTTACACCCCCAGCTCTGACCTTTTTGCTCTCTGACCTTTATTGGATTCATTCAGCCTCACTTTCTCTACCTGTGATCAGAATGGATCTTATTTATCTATTGTCTTTTGAGACAGGGTTTCTCTGTGTACCTTTGGCTGCCCTGGAACTCACTCTGTAGACCAGACTGGCCTCAATCTCACAGAGATCTGCCTGCCTCTGCTTCCTGAGTGCTGGGATTACGGCTGACCAGAATGAGTCATCTTTAAAACCCACTAGCCTGCAACCCTGAGAGGGCAGGAATTTTCGCACCCTTCCCCCATCTGTAGTGTCCAGCTCCCCATTAACCCACTGATGCTCGGTGTATGTTAGTTACATGAACTTTACAAGTGCCCAGGATGGCTCCTGGGCAGAGAGCTGATCTAGTGCATTCTGTAAGTGGTGGGTTCTTGGACTGGCATTGAGCATGGTTCTTGCCTGGCTACATCACTTTGGTGGGGGGGAAGGGAGCAGAGACCCTGGATCGCACCAACAGAGACACGGTGGCTTACACTTTAACATACCCCATCAACACGCTGACCTGCTAACCCACAGGTACAGTACACAGCTCTCACACTCCCAAGCAAACCACTGCAGCTAGACCCATAGTTTTGTGTCTTGTGTAGGGTGGACGTGTGCCATCAACTACAGGGCTTCCTGAACAATGTTATCATGTTAAACTCCACCTCTAGGTTTGACATGTTAAGGAGCCTGAAGTCATCACCTCCCTATAGTTCACAGTGAACCATGACACATAGTAGCAAATAGAATAAATGACAGCCCTGGGAATGTGTGCATTATTAAAAAAAAAATACACACAGCAGGTCTGCACAGGCAGGATGAATGTATTTCCATTCTCCGCATCATGTTTTTTATCTGCCTGTCTTGACAAGATGAAATGTTAAGTTGTTCTGATCCCCAGGGCCACTGAAGAAACACAAAGCACAGAGAAAGAGACAGACCTTGAAGAAACAGGGACGTGGGCACTTGTGACCTTCACTCCCACTTGTAACCAGCCATAGTCATCACCATTCTCCTCAGCACCACCTCCGTGCTAGCTCCTCAGCTGCAGACTCCCAATGGCAGCGGCCACATCAAACATCTCTGTCTCTATCACTTTTTCCATAAAGATGGTCGTCAGAGTGGTGACCACCAGAGGATGACTCATACTAAGGCCTCGGCCTGATGGCCTTCCCCACGGCCTTACCCAGCCCCCAGCCTCTGTCACTGTTGGTAATCAGAGGCCCCAGCTGTCCTCTTCTGAGAATTCCCCTCAGCCAACTGAGCTTCCTTATGACTCCTATCCCCAAAGGCAGCCTGCACACTGACTGGGTAGGCCTGAGAAGTCCTTTCCTCCCCCCCATAGCTCCTGGTCTCCTGCCTGCACAACCCTATGGAGGCCAGTAGACATGCCACCCTCTGTGGGATTGGGGCTCAGCTGACCATGTTTTCTCTTTTATCCTTCACTGCTTTTTATTTTATTTTATTTTATTTTATTTTATTTTTTTAAGATTTTATTTATTATGCATACAGTGTTCTGCCTGCATCCCTGCAGGCCAGAAGAGGGCACCAAATCTCGTTACAGATGGTTGTGAGCCACCATGTGGTTGCTGGGAATTGAACTCAGGACCTCTGGAAGAGCAGCCGATGCTCTTAACCACTGAGCCATCTCTCCAGCCCCTCCTTCACTGCTTTTATCAACCCTCTGCTGATTATTTATCACTAACTTGACAGGACCCTGAGTCAATTGGGAGACAAATCTTTGTACACATCTGTGAGGGAGTTTCTAGATTAAGTTAACTGAGGTTGGAAGACCCATCTTAAATGTGGGTGACATCAATCTTTGGCTGAAAACCCAGACTGAAGAAAAAGGGGAGAGTGAGCTGAGCACCAGCATTCTCTCTGCTGACATTCATCTCCTGGCTAAGGATGCCATGTGACCAGCTGCCCTCACGCTCCTGACGCTCCTGCTGCAATGGACTGAACTCTCAGGCTCTGAGCAAAACCGAGTCTTCCTCCCTTAAGCTTCTAATGGGTGTTTTGTCACAAGGATGAGAAAAGGAACTCTCTATCATGTTTCTTCAGCGATCATTCAATAGCTCATTGTCGGAGCATGCCATCTCTGATATGCCCACATAACTGGGCCCAGACTGTACGATTCTAGTCCTTCACAATACTTAAGAGGCTAAGACAGAGCCTAGCTCTGGAAAGACTTCTCTAGAGGCTTCCAGTGGTATATGAATCATATAGAAAAAAAATGGCCTCAGCCAGCAGATGCCTCCCGGAATTGGGAAACAAGTAAAATTACAGGCATTTGGCAAAGAGAGTTGAATATTGTGGCTACTACAGAGTGAATGCTCAGCTAAATTTGGGCCACGCCATCACTTTCCTTGTCTCATGCTTCTGTCTGTCTTGCAGTAATCATGTCTGTCTTGCAGGAATCGTACCGTCCTTGTTTACAGCATGGAACAAACTCAAAGAGCTGAAGTCTATCCAAGGCCATCTAGCTGGACTGGGCTCCAATCCCTTGGGTTTGTTTTTGTTTTTCTCACACCAGAGGCTGTGCTCATGAGACAGATCTGGGAGCCCAGACAGAAGAAGACCACAGGAATGGTGACATCCTGGAGAGGAGAAACTGGAGTAAGCAGAAGGTGTCCATCAGGATATGTCAGTTTCAAGTTGCAAAAACCGAACAAGAAGTAGTTTCCGATAAGTAAGGCTGCTTCTTAAGTTAAAATCCAGCCCAACAGGGGCAAAATTTGACCTGGATTTTGTGCTAAGCAGAAGGAGGAATCTGAAAGCCAAGTGTTATCTTTGCAGCCCTCTATCTTTCTCTCCACCCACTCACTTTTTCTTTATTTTACTTAGTATTATTACTGTGTGTGTGTAGGATGTATGTGTGTGTGAGTGCAGGGGCGTGTGGGTCGGAGGAGGAAAACTTTCACATGTCAATTCTCTCCTTCCACAATGAGTTCAGGGAGTGAACCATTAAGTTTGCATGGCAAGTGCTTTCACACAGTGAGCTGCTGTCTCACTGGCCCAACCCTCCTTTCTGTGTCCCCCTGCATAGAGGTGTCCTGCCAAGAAGAGTGAGGGGGAGCTGTCCCAGCTCCCTGGGGCTCTAATTGTAGATGGTTATAGCTCCTAAAATTTCCAGTAGATAGGGACCTTCTAATTCAGGGATTCATAACAGGTCTGTGAAGAGCCCAAGCAACTACAAAGGCTCTTTTAGTGGGGAAATGGTCTAGACTCACTCTCCTGGCCCATGGTTGGATTCCTGCATCTCTCATGGCCCTGTGTGATGTGGGAAGCATATGGTGTGATGGGGGAGAGGAACAGCACAGATTTGATGTCACAGACACCTGAATTCAAACAGTGACTTCGCTGTGCCTCCCAGATCTGGCCTAATGGATCCTCAGTTGCCAAAATACATCTGGTTTGGGGCAAATCATTTACCTTTCGGAGTCATTTTCCCTATGAAAAGGAGAGGGTCGCCATAATTAACTAGCAGAACTGTGGAGACACAGCAAAGAAGGAGAGGTACCTGCAATAGAGAGTGCTTCACCACCTCCAGCCCACCCGACTCACTCCTGCAGCTATAAGCTAAAGAGCTAGTGGGTAGCCCCACCCTCACTCAGGGAGGTAAGTTAAAAAGAAGATAATGTGGTATTAAAAATATCTCCAGAGGCCCTGACCCTTCACTCTGCCAGCAGTCACATAATCTCAAAGTCATCTCCACTGCTCCCTGGCCAGGCTCCAGATGGATTAAATACTGATGGTACAGCTATACTTATCCCCCTTTCCCTCTCCAGCCAAGTCCTGACATCACTTCCTTCTCTCAAGTAAAAAATTTGAACACCCCCACCTTGGTGGAAGTCTCCAGACTATATGGAAAAGCAGGAAGAATAGAGAGAGAACAAAAATGTGGCCAGTGAAGGGCCTAATATATACTGCACATCCTCCCATGTCATGTGTTGAGGTGAGCCTGTGGCCCCCACAGAGTCTCTTTCCCAACACCTGACTCACCACAGTTAGAGCAATTCAAGAAAAGATCCGACTGCTACTCTTCAAAAGTTGAAGGGTTGAAACCCAAGCTAATTGAGAAGCTCATAGGCCCAGAGGAGACCAAGGAGATGGACAGCTATGTACAAGATGATATTCTAATTAAGGAACTGGAAGAGAAAAAGACACCATTGGAAAAAATTAGAAAGTCTGAATTAAATATGTAGAGTAGATAATAATAGACTTCCAATCACCAAGTCCATCTTTTAAGTTTTACAGATGTACCATGCTTATGTAAGATGTTAACGTCAGAGAAAGTAGAATAAAGGGCCAGTGGGAAGTTTGGAGCCTATTTCTTCGGTAAGTCCACATTTGTTTAAAAAATTAGAATTTAGAAACAAAATCAAACAAAAAGTCTGACCCTGGGGAGATGGCTCTGTCAGGTACGTGTTTACACACAAGCCTGAGACCTGAGTTTGGGTCCCCAGCACGCATGTTAAGAAGCCTGGTGTTGGGTCTGGAGAGATGGCTCAGCTGTTAAGAGCACTGGCTGCTCTTCCAGAGGACTCAGGTTTGATTCCCAGCACCTACATGGCAGCTCACAACCACATGCAACTCCAGATCCAGGGCATCTGATATTCCTTTCTGGCCTCCATGGGCACCAGGCACATATGTGGTACAGAACATAAATACAAGCAAAATACCCATACACATAAATAAATAGATAAAGACAAAGATGCCAGGCATAGCCTTTCCATGTCTGTAACTCTAGCTTGGAAGCTCGGAGTAGAATGTGAGGGTGGGGCTAGGGATGTGGGGCTAGGGATGTGACGTGAGGGTGTGAGAGGGTGTGGGGTGTGGAGACAGGCAGACCTTGGGAATGCATCCATTAGTCAGTTCTGGGTGCAGGAGAGTCCCTGTCTCAGAATGATAATGTGGACAGCCATGGATGGAGACATCTAACTCTGGCCTCCACAAACCTGTATCCCCCATCCAGAGAGATGTCGTCTCTTTCAGTATCCTTCTAGAATACAGAACAGGCTGCATCTGGCACTGTTTTAACTGTAGATCTTCTCCCTCTCCTCTTTCTCTTGTGTTCCTCTATGCTGTGGAGATTAGAGCCGGGGCCTCACGCCCCCTAACCCATACATTCCAGTTTTAGGTGGTGACTACCTGTAATAAAACATTGGTGCAGTTGTACTGTATTTTTTCAACTGTCTCCAAACTTCCTATTCTGTATTAACTACATTAATCTTCTTATATTGTTGAATGAGTCAGTTAAAGGTTGCTTTTAGCCATGGCTAACAGAAAACCCAAGTACCCAGTGATAAACAAACGGCTAACAAAGAGTGGGTTAGGCACCCATGATGTCTTAGTTGGGGTTTCTATTGCTGCGGTGAAACGCCATGGCCAAAGGTAAGTTGGGGAGGAAAGGGTTTGCCTGGCTTACACTTCCACATCACTGTTCATCACTGAAGGAAGTCAGGACAGGAACTCACACAGGGCAGGAATCTGGAGGCAGGAGCTGATGCAGAGGCCATGATGGGTGCGGCTTACTGGCTTGCTCCTCATGGCTTGCTGAGCCTGCTTTCTTATAGAACCCAGGACTAGCAGCACAAGGATGGCACCGCCCACAACGGGCTAGGTGCGTCCCCATCAATCACTGATTAAGAAAATGTCTTAGAGCTGGGTCTTATGGAGGCATTTTCTCCATTGAGGCTCCCTCCTTTCAGATGACCCAACTTGTGTCAAGCTGATGGAAAACCAGCCAGCACACGGACGGACGCCGTGTCTGTGCCTTGAGGATGTCAGGTTCCCTGCAGCTCCCCTTCAGTTTTCCTCATGATTGCAAAACCAACATTCTAACTCCAGCCATCGCATTCTTGTTCTTCTCAGGAACAATGGGGAAAATGATCAGATCAGAAAAGGAAAGTTTCCCACAAATTCCTAGTCTGGATCTCATCGACCATGACTATTACATGCTACCTCCAACTACAGTAGAGGCTAGGGAATACATTTTTCTTCCATATTAGACACATTTGATGGTTCTAAAATTGTTATTACTTAAGAAGATGCACAGGGGCTTGAGACATGGTTTGGTGGACCCATGTTTGGTTCCCAGCACCAACGTGGTGGTTTCCAACCATCCTTAACTCCAGGGGACCTGATGCCATGTTCTGGCTTCTATGGGCTCCTGCATGCACACAGTGCACATATACTCATTCAGAAACACTCAAATACACATAAAATTATATATAGAGAACTGTTAATCCTCACAGTTGTAATGCCTCATTTTATATTTAATCATATTTAATATTTACCAGTAATCTTAGATACCAAAGCCTTGTGTGTGAGAGTGATGTGTGCATGCTGTGTATTTGCACGTATGTTCCTGTGGAGGCCAGGGGTTGACACTGTGTGTCTTCTGTGATCATGTTCCACCTTAGTTTAGTGAGGTGGGGTTTCCCATTGAACCTGTAATTTGCTAATTTGGTTAGTCAAGCTCGCTAACATGCCAATGATGCCCAGTTCTCACCAGAGATTGCAGGTAAGCTGTCACTTTTACAAAGATTCTAGGGATCTGAGTTTGAGTCCTTGGTCCTGTGAAGCCAGCCTTTTACCCACCAAGATATTTCCTAGCTCTACTAAAGCTTTCTACATATCTATCTATCTATCTATCTATCTATTCATTCATTTATTTATTTATTTTGAGGTGGGGTCTCCCTGTGCATCTCAGAGTCTCAAACTCACAATTCTTCTGTCTCAGCCTCTTCAGTGCTGGGATTACAGGTGTGTCACTATCCCTGGCTGTTTCTAAATATTTTGTCTTTTATCTTCCTCGTCATTGTCAGTATTTCAGTACCATGGTTAAAGACCAGGCTCTAGGGAATTATGGCTAATAACTTCCCTCATCTCTCTCTGGTGTCTCCACTGCCCAGGAATCAGACTCTTCAGAGAAAGAGAGCATCAAGATGACCCAAGCCTGGCTCTCTCATCCAGGCAGAAACTGTCCCTTTAAAAGAGAGAGGAGCAGAGATGGCTCACTGCCTTGAAAAGCCTTCTGATTGACAGCCAAGGGCTCCCAGGAGGCCTGATGTCACCACCAGTGAGCAACAAGCCATCCAACCAGCAGCTGAACCACCGTTGTCTCCTTGGCCAGGAAGGTTCTATGCAGCACCTGCGCAGCAGGACTTAAATGTCGGAGGGAGCGTGTTAAGGACGCTGCTTTATGTCCATCCCAATATCCCCAGGGCCTCTCCTGCAGCTTTCTGTACCAAGCCAGCCCGAGCTGGCCTTCTCTCCCTTTTTTCTCTAGCCTTGGACCCTGACATTTAGTTCACACAGTGCTGAAGACCTTGAACAGATCTGACCACTTCCAGTGCTCCAGGATCATCTGGCTTTCATGTGCATACCTCCCCCCCCCCACCCCAGTTCTCTTGAACCCAGTGCTATCCTTTTCTAACATAGGAACAATGCAGCTCACTGTAAAGGAAAAGGGAAATATCAATTAGTCTATGGAAGATAAAGTGATTTACGTCATGTGTAGGATTCATCATGGCTGACACTGTTCTGTTCTTTGCTTCCAGGATATTTCTATAAACGTAAGCACTTTTTTTTTTAAGGGAGATATAAATTATGTAAACCTATATAAAGCACACATAACTATACAACTGGGTTAATTTGTACTGTGTAGACACCCATGTGATGACAACCTGGTTGGAGATTCATTATATATAAGCACCAAGTGGCTTCCTGGTCCACATCTTCCCTCCTCCTGCCTTGACACCCACTGACCAGGCACTAATTTTTGAACTTGATAAAAACGACATGTAGGCATTTAAAAGATGAGCATGAGAACTGGAGAGATGGTTCAGCAGTTAAGAACACTTGCTGTTCTTCTAGGGGATCTTAATTCGGTTCTCGGAAACCCACATCAGGTGGTTCACAACTGTCTATAACTCCAGCTATAGGGGATACATTAGCATCCACATGCATGTGTGCATACCTACATGTTGTTACACACCTACCTACACATAATTAAAAATAAATCTTTAAAAAGTGAGAATGGAGTTGGGGCTGGGACTGGGGAGATGGCTCAGTAAAGTTTGTTTTGCAAGCACAAAGACCCAGAACTCTCTCTGCAGCACCTGTCCCCCCCAAAAAGCCAAGCTGCTCGTGCTTGTATTCCCAGCGCTGGGAAGACAGACAGGCAGGTCCCTGGCTTGCTGCCCAGCCAGCCAACCTTGCTTAATTGTTGAGTCCCTGTCTGAAAATAAGGGGGATGATGCTCCCAAAGAACTACATACACTCAACACTGTCTTCTGACACACATGGACGTCCATACACGCATGTTCATCACATGCGCGCACACACACACACAAATACACACAAAAATTAAAATAGTATGCAGGTGTTTCATATCATCTTTTACTTAATAATTAATAAATATTTCTACAGTCATTATTCCTTCAAGATATTTTATTTTGCAATGGTTGGGATCCAGCCCAGGGTCTCACATATTCCAGGCAAGCACTCTACCACTGAGCTACATTCCTAGCCTCAAATCTTATTTTTCAAAATCGTGCATTTGAATAGACGACTCTACACCATTTATCTGACCATCCTTGGTTCTTGCACATCATGCTCATTTCTGATTGGCTGCTATTTTAAGCAGGACTGTGTGCAGCATCTTTTTAGTTCAGTGTTCCAGAAAACAGGACAAGAACTTGATCTAGAACACGAGGTTTCCAGTTTAGGTATTAAAGAGACCAGGGTTCAAGTCCCAGCCTGTTGCTGGCCAGCTCCTGGAATTTAGCAATTCACACCATCGTGGTCTCAGTTTCCCCATTTACTTCTTCTCCATCTCAGTTTCCACACATAGACACAGGCCTGACAGCACTTTCACCTCATCTGTTGCTCTAATGACTGAAAGAGTTAAGAGCAGAGTGCTGACATAGTGCCTGGTGGGGAGCGAACACTCCGTAAATGGTAAGCCACTATTATTCACCTTTGTATTCACTTCTAATTATTTCCTTAGGAAAAATTCCTAGAAGTCGGATTGCTGGATCAAAAAGAGTGCTTGTCTTCAGGATTTTTTTTTTAATAGTCTGCCAAATTGCCCTCCAGAAAAGCTGTGCCAACTCATAGAACTACCAGCTGCACTTGGAAGTGCCCTTACCATTTCCTCAACAGTGAATATCTAGGAAGAAAGAAATGAAGAGGGAGAGGGAAGAGAGAGGAGGAGATGGGAGGAGGGAATCCAACCCTTGCCAACCAGGCAGGAGACATTCCCTCACTGTTGTTTAGCTTTCCGGTGCAGTCATGTGCTTTCCTTCTTCACACTGGTTGTTTGTCTCTCCTCACACGGATGTGGAATGATTAGGTCTCCTCCCACTTTTTTCCTGTTGGGATGTGCGCTGATGTTCCACTGACGGGACCGCTGCCCCATTAAAGCAGTCTGTTCTACTTGGCATGGCCTGTTCCTGTGACGGGGTTTGACCTTGGTCTCAAGTTCCTGCCGAGGTGTCCTACATGATTTCCTGGGCCTTTGGTTTGTTTGTAACAGTGCTGCTGGATCATCCCGCCCATCCCAGACCTTGCTATCTTAGGATAGGCTGATGTCACCCACCCCAGACCTTGCTATCCTAAGATAGGCTGGTGCCCAGAGTGACCAGTCAGTGGGTGACTCAGTCTGCTCTACATGTTTGTCATTTAGCATACAGTCTAAGTGGCGCATGAGAAACAACCAAGAAGGAAGACGCCTTGGGATGACACTTAGCATTCTTCATTAAAAGTCATTCAGCTCTGGCTCCAAGCTCACATAACTGGAATAATGGAGCCAGTCCTGGGGTTATGCACACACACCTTCCTTAAGTTGCAGTTCAACATCATCTCCTCCCACAATGCTTAAAAGTTTTATCTTCAGGGGCTGGAGAGATGGTTCAGAAGTTAAGAGCACTGGCTGTTCTTCCAGAGGTCCTGTGTTCAATTCCCAGCAACCACATGGTGGCTCACAACCATCTGTAATGAGATCTGGTGCCCTCTTCTGGCCCGCAGGCCGAACACTCACTGTACACATAATAAATAAATAAATGTTTAAAGAAAGTTTTTTTCTTCAAATATGTGCAGTGATAACCTTGGCAAGAATCCAGGTCAATATGACTTTCTGAATTCTCATTTTATTTCTCAGGTTATTTTCCAGGCCCAGAGGTGCTTGACACCTGCCATAGCTTGACATTCTTGGCCATTGCCCTTTTGACCAGTGTCTTCCTGGCTCTGCCTTGACCTTGTCGAATCCATGCTTCTGAGGTCTTTGGAATCAGCTAGGCAATGAGCTCATCTGGGACAGTAAGTGTCTTGAAACCTGTCACTGTCACAACAAGACACTTCCACATATTTATTTGGAAAGAAGCATTCTAAGAAAAGAAGAGTAGATAGCTGGGTGTGGTGGCACACACCTATAGTCCCAGCGCTCTGGAGGCAGAGACAGGTGAAGCTCTGAGTTCAAGGTCAGCCTGGTCGGCAGAGAGAGTTCTGGGATGGCCAAGGCTACACAGAGAAACCCTGTCTCAAAAAACCAAAAGAAGTATCTGAGGAGGAGGAGGAGGGGAGGAGGAGGAGGAGGGGGAGGAGGAGGGGGAGGAGGAGGAGGGGGAGGAGGAAAAAAGGGAATCACTTAGGGAATATCAAGCACCAGAGAAAACTTTAAATAAGATAGAATAAGGGAATAAATGAAAAAGTACCATGCCTATAGATGTAAGAAATAGTGTTGTGATGGTACTGACATTTGAATGGCCTCTAACATTAGGAGGAAAGTGTTTGTATTAACTAAATCTAAACTCTCCATGGAAGACAACTGGGGATGTAGCTCAGTGGTAGAGCACAAGTTGGGTGGGTGGTGGAGGCACTGAAGACACAGAGGCAGGAGGATCTCAAGTTCGAGGTTAGTTTGGACTCTAAAGGGAGACCCTAGGTTTAACTTAGTTTTGAAGCAAGGAGACAGGGAGGGGTTGCATGAGTGGTGGCTAAGACAGCCTTTCTAAATACATATATTAAATATATATATAAGCAGAGGTGAAAACTATCATTCTGCCAGATGCTAAGGAACACTGTGATGCTGTTTCATGTTCTTGGAGCATCTAATGTAAAGTATACCGACGGGTCAGAAGGACTCCACTCAGTAACAGAGCTAGGTGGATGGCCATTTGGCCTGTGAAGAGGCAGCAAGAGAAATCAGTAGTGGAGATGGGTTATGTTAATGGTGTTGGGGAAAGTGGTTCTGAATGGAAACAAATACAAATGATTTAACAAACAGTAAAGTTTAAAGAGAAATCTTTATGATATTGGTTATGGAGCTATCTCTTAAATAAGATACCAAAAGTTCAAAGTAAGTTGGGTGCGGAGGTGCGTGGTCCAGAGGCAGGAAGATCTGGAGTTCCTAAACAGCATACTCTCACAAAAACAGAAAAAGTCCAAATCATAAGGAAAATAAAAGACATCACAAAGTCAACCAGTGGCTGACAGACTGAGAACATTTTTAAAAATTATTTCATATTTATTTGTTTTCTGTGTACGTGTGTGGCATGGGTGTGGAAGTCAGAGCAGAACTCTCAGGAGCTGGTTCTTCCCTTTACCATGTGGTCCTGGGGATTCGACGAATGTCCACCAGTCTTGGCAACACACACTTTCACCCACTGCGCCATCACGCTGGTTTAGGCTTCTGTAACATATTTTCAACAATAACCGAGGATTAAAGTCAATAAGATTATAAACTCAGCCACAAAGCATTGGGAAAAAATGACAAGACCTAATTTACAAAAAACAGGAAACTTATTTCCTAGAATCAGAGAAAAGAAAATGAAAACAGAAATGACTTATAAACTAATACTCTTCAGACTGGAGAAAAAGAAAAAAAAAAAAAAGACAGACGTCATAGTGATGCCTGAGATGTGGAGAGGTGAGCATCTAATGTCTTATAAATTCGTGTATTGACGAGCTACCTCAAAGTATCAATAAAACCAGATTAATTCTCATCCATTCCTTCCCACATTGCACACAGCCCATCACTATATCGTGAAACAACTAGTTTTGTAACTAGTGTGAAGTTGAACTAAACAAAATGAGACACATTACAGGTCTCTTCTTGCAATAATGAAATAAGTGTGATTATTTCATGAAAAAATTACCTGTGTGTGTGTGGAGGGAGCCTTATCAGGTGATGATGTAAATATATGTCTTACTAAAGGTTGCAATACAAATTTTGAATAAAATCATTTGGAAATGACTGCTATCCTTGCCCTCCCAACAGACCCATTTCTATATAGAAACTCTAGCAAAATTAAAGAGATGGTTATATACACAGTGAGTTCCAGATCTGCGGGGCTATGTAGAGAGATCTTGTCTCAGACAAACAGAAAAACAAAGATACAGGTATCAAAATCTTCAACATGCTGTTGTTTGTGATAGCAAAGTGCTGGCAACACATTACACCAGTCTGAAAATAACTTTCAATAGTGAAGGAAAAGTTTCATAGCAGTTAAACTGAATATATTAGCGTTATATAAATTAATATAGATCTTAAAAACATTATTGATGGAACAAAAATCAGTAGAATAAAATATATAGCAATAGCAATAGCATATGTGGGGTTTTAAAAAATGCCTTTTTGGTCGGGCAGTGGTGGTGCATGCCATTAATCCCAGCACTGGGGAGGCAGAGCCAGGCAGATCTCTGTGAGTTCGAGGCCAGCCTGGTCTACAGAGCAAGACCTAGGATAGGCACCAAAACTGCACAGAGAAACCCTGTCTCAAAAAAAAAAAAAAAAAAAGCCTTTTCAGGGCCTGCAAGATGATAAAGTGTTTGCTCTACAAGTGTGAGGACCTGAGTTCGGTCCCCTACACACATATGAGAAAAGCCCTGTGTGATGGCGTGTGCCTGCAAGCCCGGCACTGGGGAGTAGCAGAGAAAGGCTCATTCTGGAGTTCACTAACCAGCCATCTCTAGCTGAAACAGCTAGCTCTAAGTCCTGGGAGGCCCTGTCTCAAAAGTAGGGTGGAGAGCTGGCAAGATGGCTCAGGGGGTAAAAACACTTGCTACTAAGCCTGACCATTCAAGTTTGATTCCTGGGACCTGCACAGTGGTGGGAGAGGACTGATCCCCACAACTTGTCCTCTGGTCCCCACATGTGCCATGGCATGACGTACCTGCACTCTTCCAAACACATCATACACAGTGAATAAACAAATGCGCATTTTTCAAAACTTAAAAAAATAAGGTGGACGGTGATTGAGGAAGACACTCAATGAGGACCTCTGGCCCCCATATGCACACACCAGCACTTACATGCTCTCTCTCTCTCTCTCTCTCTCTCTCTCTCTCTCTCTCTCTCTCACACACACACACACACACACACACACACACACACACACACACACACTCATGTGCCTTTCAAAGTAATATTATACATTGTTTGTTTAAGGATACACCCGTGTAAATAAAGGTTTTAGACTGGATTGTCTAAATTCACAATTTAATAGATCAAGAGTGTGTGGGTGTCTCTCGGTGGTGGGGAATGAAAAGTAGCAAGTCATGGCATTACTGATAGAAAAAAATAAGTCACAAAGCAAACTGCTAAATTTTGAAAGTAATCATGAGGAATAATGTCATCCACTCCCAGAGAGAGGGAAGGTTGGTTCATATTAGCAAAGGAAATGCGTCATTACTTATGAAAAACCTTCAATACAGTCATTGAGTTGGCCCCACAGTTGCTTTGCTGGGGTAGTCAGCACCTTTGTAGTAAGACTATTTTTTAAAATGTTATTGGGAGAGCAAAAGACTGGAAACAATCTTAGTATCCAACAGCAGCAGGTAAGCTAAATAACATGGAATTATTCAATAATTTAAAACAGTTACAGGGAGGTGTATTTGCAGTGGGAAAAGGTAAATGGTGGATAAAAACAAAACAAAACATGGGTCACGAGACCCTAGTAGCATGCTGTCATTAAATGTGTCCATGGATGCGTGATGGACACAAGGAAAAGAAAGGGTAGGTGACCGTGGTGGAGAAAATGCGACATTTCCAGCAATGTTCTCTGGGTAATATGATGAAAATAGCGATCTATTTCCCCATTTAGCCATTCTCTTCATCAGACCATGGGGCTGAGAAGGTAGCAGAAAGGGTAGCAGTAGCAGTGTTCAAGCTGTTTACACTTCTCTTCCTTCACTCTGTGTGTTCCAGGCAAGGCTCCTGGTCTGTACAGTTTCTCCTCAGTACTCAGCAGTGAATGTATGAGCCAGAGCAGGCTACAGGTGCTACAAAGGGGTAATGGGAATAACAGGCATGGGTTAATTGGGAGGGTGTGGTGGTTTGAAAGGAAATGGCTTTCAGAGGGAGTGGCACTATTAGGAGGTGTGGCCTCGTTGACGTAGGTGTAGCCTTGTTGGAGGAAGTGTGTCACTGTGGGGGCAGGCTTTGAGGTCTCTTTTGCTCAAGCTTCCCTCAGTGTGACTATCAGCCAACTTCCTGTAGCCTACAAGATGTAGGACTCTCAGTTATTCCTCTAGCACCATGTCTGCCTACACGCAGCCATAATAATGGACTGAACCTCTGAAACTGTAAGGGAGCCACCCCAATTAAATGTTTTCCTTCTAAGAGTTGCTGTTGTCATGGTGTCTTCTCACAGCGATAGAAACCCTAACTAAAACAGAAGAGGAGAAAAGGTAATACATGAGAAGAAAAGAGGAGAAATAAATAACACTAAGGATGTTTGAAAAGGCCACAAGGAGACATTATTTTATAAACTTACCTAAAGCATATATAATACATGCATTTGTGGGCATATATATGTACACACACACACACACACACACAAAAGGGTTATGCCACATGGGATAATGGTGCTTTTCCCAACAACCATGCACAATCTAACAAAACCCCAGTGGCAAGCAGGAGACCTCTCCTGGAGTGGTAGGTTTGAGGAATGTAAGAGTCCCCCAAAGCATTGTGGGTGTTGCCATTGCTCTAGGCTGCTTGCTAGAACTTGAAGGCCAGAGCCCATTGCAGAAGACATCACACACATTGGACATAGAATTGGAGGAATTGAGCTGAAATTGACCTAAAAGTCTTTTTCCTGAGGAGTGGTTCTCACGCTTTGGGAAGGTGCTATGCAAGCTGCCAAGGAAGGGGAGCAGCCGACAGTCCCACCCGGTACTACCTGTGCCGCTGTGTAATTTGGGGAGGCAGTCACAGACCTGGAAGGAGACCAAATAAGACATAATGATCTGTCAGAGCTGGGGGCCTTCAGCAACCATCTTACTCCTTCTCTTCTTATATGTTGTGAGGTCAAGGTTTGGAGAGAATGGTATCTTCAGGATCAACCACAGCCTCACTGGGGATCTTGGTTTTGGGGAGTTCTTAAAGGGCAGATTCAGAAAGTTGTTTTATAGGGTGAGGAGAGTCAAAAGTTCTGGACCCTGAAAAAAAGGTCTGACCTCTTCCACCCAGCTGGGGGCTCTACAGACGCAGCAGAAGAGTGACAGCTTGGGAAATAGCAGAGCGAAGGGCTTGGGTCCTAGTCTACTTTCTTGCTCCCGGAAGAGAAGCAAAACATGTTCCCATTGGTAGAATGATCCCGGGGTGTCTGCTCTACAGGTGCTCCCAGGGCCTTCCACTCCTTGTGACATTGCACTTTACATTCCTGGAGTCACAGATAGCAAGAACCTACCATGTACCTCGGCACTTGTACCTTAATTATTCAGTCATTACTGACACTGACATCTTGTGGTGTGTGCACATATGTGTGGTTGTGAGCTGTCCAAAATATGTGCTGGGAAACAAACTCTGGTCCTCTGGAAGAGCAGTACCTGCTCTCAGCTGAAGCGTCTCTCTAGCTCCACAGAAACATTCGTGTATGTACTATCTTTGCACGAATGTGCAAGTGTATCTGTAGAATGCAGAATCAGTTCCTGGAAGATTGCTGTGTTGAATGGTGAACTGCTCAGGTAAGTGGTGTGTAGATTTAAGTATTTTGATCAATATTAATAAGTTAGTCTTCCAAGTTATTGTGTGACTGTTTTGATTTGACTGCTCTTAGTTAAACAGCAATGTCTTCTTTCTCAGAATGAAAGACAGAAAATGAGCAGAGGATCTCTCGGTGGTGAGCGGGGAGCACAAGGGAGTCCAGACAAGAGCTAGCAATCCCTCAGTGCTGCTCTCAGCCTTGGTCAGAGGAGTTTCTGCTTGCAGAGGGCAGCCATTAACACTCACAAAATACAGAGATTAACAACGTTAGGTACTTAGCCCTGCATGGGACATCTCTTTCACTCCCTCCAAAGCTCTTGGAGACTGTGGAAGAGAGGACGGAAAGAATGTAAAGGCTGAGGACAGGGAGGGGGGCTCTGAAATGCTGTCAACTGTATATGGCATAGCCTTTGCACCCATGAACTCACAGCAGCAGTGGCCAGCTGCACAGGACCTGAGCAAGACTGGGCCCATCAGCTGTCCATCATGGAAGGTGGAGGGGATCGTGAGGCCCCGACCCGCTCCCTGAGGAACTATTGGCAATGAATGGTTGCTGGAGATGGGGGAATAATTTTCTTCAGTGATGTAGCTACTGGTAAGTTGCCCATGCTCCATCAACACCCAACTCATGCTCAAGCAAGCAACCTTAAGCAAACACAGAGGATCACAAAACAAAAAATGTGAGAATTGGGGTTCATTGGGAAGAAGGTTAGTTCAACAGGGGCAGAGGAGGGTGACAGAGGGCATGGGGAGGAAATGACCAGAATACATTTCATACATGCATGAAATTGTCAACCATAGATGTTTTTAAAAAACATGCCTCACCTTTTTCTTTTTTTTTCTTTTTTTAGTGAACACAGGCATGTCATTAACTGTAATGATAACCAACCTTTTCTAGACTTTTCTTCATTTCCCAGAGTAAACAAGAACATTCAAATTTTCTTTCTTTTTCTTTTCTTTTCTTTTCTTTTCTTTTCTTTTCTTTTCTTTTCTTTTCTTTTCTTTTCAAGACAGGATCTCGCTCTATAGACCAGGCTGGCCTGGCTCTGCCTCCCAAGTGCTGGATTAAAGGCATGTGCCACTACCCTCAGCTTCAAATTTTTTCTTTATGCTTGAGAATTTAATTCATGTGTTCAATGAAATATGATCCCTTATCTCACAAACTCACAGCAGTGAGGATTATCTTCCCCAAACTGGTATAAGATCAATCCAGTTGAAATTCTGCACAGATTAAGGAGATGATTCATAGGCCCCATCCCTTACTGAAAAGTGACTTGGGGGGAGGATGTACCTCAAGCTGGTTTTAAAACTCATACTTCTACTGCCTCAGCCTCTTGAGTGCTAGGATACCAGGTGTGTACCACTACACCTGGTCTCCAAGGCCTTTTAATATTGTTTTGTAAGAGCTGTTTCTATATTAAGAGAATTCAACTTTTTGAGCCACCTCGTGTGGTGATCAGCTCATTCATTATTCCTCCTTATTTCCCTATCCCTGCATTTCCATGTTTCCTTATAAAAACTTTTCCTAGGTTGCAAACTTACTTTTCCAAATTTCTCTATTATTCTTAAAACTTTTATATTTATGAACTCAGTCTTGACACCGCATAGTGAGGTCTATAGACATATTATTCATACGAGGAAACTAAGATTCAGATGGGATGTGACTTAGCATAGCCTAAAGTCACACAGGAGTGCACAAAAGGACAGAATCCTCTCCTCTCTGGGCCTAGGCCTTTCCTCCACTTTGTGAGTCTGTGTGGCATAGTTTTGAGGGTGTATGCATGTATGGGAGTGTAAGAACCACCAAGTCTGCAGTAAAGTCCAACTCCATTCCCTTTGTCAAATAGATAGTGATGAGTCCAGCATTGGAGACAAAGAGAATCTGTGTCCTTGCCTGTGGCCCCTCAGGATGCTGGAGAACAGAGACCGGGAGTGTTAGGAAGGAGGCAGCTGCAGGCTGTGGATGGAGTCCTGCAGTAGAATGGGCCTGGCTTTGTCCATATTCTACCTGACTGTCTAAATGATTCCAAATGGTCCTGGCCAGTCTGGAGTGTTGTGGGTCTTTCTTTGTTCCATCAGCCAGCTTCCAAATCATGACATGAAGACTTAGTATTAATTATGAAACCTCAGCCGATAGCTTAGGATTGTTTCTAACTAGCTCTTGTAACTTAAACTAATGTATTTCTATTAATTTACTTTCTGCCTCATGGCTTTATTACCTCATCTCCATAGTGCCCATCCTGCTCACTCTGCATCTCATGATATCTCTGCCTTCTTCTTCCCAGCATCCTCTCTGCCCAGAAATCCTGCCTAGCTATTGGCCATTCCGGTTTTTATTAAACCAATCCGAGTGATACATCTTTACAGTGTACAAAAAGATTATTGCACAACACTGAGGCTTTGGAGCATCCTCTAGGCTGCTGTGTGATTGCATAGCTCTTGATGCATTTGAAAGTGCAGGTGCATCTGGAATCTCCTCGAGGAGGTAGTTATCCAAGGTCATACTGAGGGTGGTGACCTGACCAACTTCTAGCTCAGAGGTGGCATTTAGTGAACTGCTGAAGATTTGCTAAAATGTCCTAACCACAATGATGTGGTAATAATGGTAAGTACAGGGGCTGGAGAGATGGTTTACCTGGTGAAGCATAATCATGAGGACCTGAGTTCCGATCCTGAGCACCCACGTGAAGGGACAGATACAGCAGCCTGGCTGCAACCCCAGTACCAGGTATAGGGGTGGAGACAGGCAGATCTTTGAAGCTCATTGTCAGCCATCCTAGTCAAATAGATAAGTCCAAGTTCAGGGAGAGACTGTCTCAAAAACTAAGATAGAGAGTGATCCAAGAAGATGCTGGACATCAGCCTCTGGCCTCCACATGTGCACATATCTACAGGAACATACACAAACACACCAAAAACGTAAATATAGTGAGCACGTACAGAGAGCATACAGCACACTAAAAGTTTCATATGTATTGTCATGTACCCCAGCCCTATCAAGTAGCTCTGCCTTTATTACCTTCATTTTATGGTTTTTTTTTTTTTTTTTTTTTTTGGTTTTTCAAGACAGGGTTTCTCTGTGTAGCTTTGTGCCTTTCCTGGAATTCTCTTTGGAGACCAGTCTGGCCTCGAACTCACAGAGATCCACCTGCCTCTGCCTCCTGAGTGCTGGGATTAAAGGCATGCGCCACCACTGCCCGCATTTTATGTTATTTTGTTTTGTGTGTATGAGTGTTTTTATCGTATGTAGGTCTGTACACTACACAAGTGTCTGGTGCCCTTGGGGTCAGAAGAGGGCATTGGATCCCTTAGAATTGCAGTTAAGGGAGATTGTGAACCACTGTGTGGGTGGTGGGAATTGAACTGGGTCCTCTGGAAGAGCAGCCATTGCTCTTAATTGCTAAGCCATCTCTCTAGCCCCATCAACCCCATTTTATAGATAAGAAAACTGAGGCACCGAGTTTAGTAATTTACCTGAGAGATAACTACAAAGTAACTAACCGACAGTGTAGTTGGATGGATGGATGGATGGATGGATGGATGGATGGATGGATGGATGGATGAATAGATGAAAAAATAAATTAGCAGATAAGTAGTTAGAATTTGAGTTTATAAAAGTCCTATTTAGTATCTGCCTTCTAAACATCTTTAAGTTATGTTTTAGACATTTTGAAAACAGATATTTACCCAAGAAAATACAAGTATTTCCTCTCTAGCTATCAGTCTCCATGGTCAAGGTCACATACAACAGCATTCATACATAGTTTAGGATACACTTACATCAACCAGGATGCAGAGAGACAAGAACAGAAATCTTACACTGTACATAAATATAGCCAACCCAGTCAGTTACACCCACACAGACACTAATACACTTAGAGACAGGCAGACATCGAAAAGGACACACCATCAGGAGGAGACACTCAAGGAGACACAGAACCACACAAAGACCAGGATTTGTGGAATATGTGCCCTCAGATTCTCTCTCTCTCTCTCTCTCTCTCTCTCTCTCTCTCTCTCTCTCCCTCCCCCCAGTTTCTCTCTCTCTCTCTCTCTCTCTCTCTCTCTCTCTCTCTCTCACACACACACACACACACACACACACACACACACACACACACACACACGGAGTATATACAAGTACCAGGGTGTACGTTGCATTTAAAGCCAGACAGGACAGGCTTAGCACAAGGGTACAAACCTTGCAAGGTCATACTCAGAGAAAAAGTCATTGCTGCACAGATGAGGACATAGATTTGCACACATAAGCAGAAATCACACACACACACACACACACACACACACACACACACATACACACACATACACACACGCACACAGGCACACATGCACATGCACACACACTTCTACAGGCAGAGCAGAGACAAAGTCTGTCTTGTTCTTGCTGACCTAGCTAGCTGCACACAGACCCACATTAGGCTTAACTGCCTTGCAGCCCCCTGTCATTTTCTCCAGGCCAAAGCCATTTACTGGATTTTGTGAATCATGTAGAATATAAGGGCTTCTTCCCTCAGCTTAGGACAAAGGGCAGGAAGAAGAGCAACTCCACCCATATTTCCTTTTTGTCTCTGGACATTCAGAAATTCGACCATGTCTTTGTCCCTTACCTAATTTAATACACCACCTGTTTCTGTTTATAAAGTCTCCTGGCCTGGGCCCTCATTGTCTTCCATACAAGTCTTGACCACATTCTTCCATATGGCCCCCATGTCACCGGTCAGAGGAATATTCTGTCTCAGCTGTCTGCCTTTGTTGAGAAAGCAGAAAACAGCCAAGGGCATTTGGGTTCAAACCAAGACTTAGCTGCTAAGAAGAGGGGAAGGGGCCCCCTCTGCATTCACTCCGATTCACCCCATCCTCAGAGCAGCCCTAGGATTGTTTTAAAATGGAGCAGGGTTGAAGAGATACTCAATGGTTAAGAGCACTTGTTGCTCTACCACAGGACCTGGGTTCAGTTCCCAGCACCCACATGGCAGCTCACAACTGCCTATAACTCCAGTTGCAGGGTATTAGATGCCCTCTTCTAACCTCTGTGGGCACCATGCATGCATGTGGTTCACAGACTTACTTGCAAGCAAAACACCCATTCACACAAAAAACTGTAAAGCCGAGGCCACTGACTTTGTTTTCTTCATTTTGGGGGTCCAATACAGTGCCAGACTCCTAGTAGGTAACACCCCTCAGATTGAATATCATTTCTCCAGGGCAGGCTTCTTGAACCCTTGTCGGACTTATAGTCTGCCCACCCCCTAGTTCCACGATACTATAAAATAGAAATGTACTGTATACCTTTCATCACAGTTGTGGTTTAAATGCATCACAATCTATTACATAATGTCAGTAATCACTGGCATACTGTAAACCCCACAAAGGCAGAGAGACCAGGCCCATTTTACTCACCCCTGTATTTTGAGCTCTTCATACTGACTCATATGAATTAGTAACTCAGAACTTCCATTCAGTGAACACTTAGTAAATGTCATGTCTACTCTATACAACTGATTTTGCTCTGGTGTGTGTGTGTGTGTGTGTGTGTGTGTGTGTGTGTGTGTGTGTGTTGATGCATGTGGATTTGGAGGCCAGAGATTGACCTTGGCTGCCTTCTCCAGTCATTTTCCCCCTTAGTTTTTGAGACAGGTTCTGTCACTGAACCTGGAGCTCTCCAATCTGGCTAGCCTGACTGGTCAGTGAGTGCCTGAAATCCTCTTGTCTTCACTGCTCCAGTACTGAGATTATAGGCACATATCTGGGGATCTGAACCCAGCTCCTCATGCTTGTTCAGCAAGCACTTTACCAACCCAGTGGAGCCCTGCCCAGAATCCTTATCTTTATTTTTTTAATGGAGAATTCCCAAAGGACTTATCTGAGACTACATATCCAAAGTAAGGAGGGGCACTTAAGTTCACCAGACAATGCTTCTTCAGCTCCATTCCACCTGCCAGGCCTGTGGCATTCTGCATCTTACTGGTCTCAAAGTAGAAGATTGCCTGTGGTTTCCCATAGTGCTTTTCTCCTGGGTCCACACCCGCTGGTCCCCATCCACAATCTCAAGACTCCACTCACTCTTAGACTCCTTCCTCAAACCTCACTCATCTCACTCACACTCAGGTCCAGGAGGCCAGTCAATGAGATTTCCCACAGGGCAACGGCATATTTATAAGGGATCGAAGATTTAGGCTTTTAAGCCCAAACCTGAAATATTAGCCATGAGCTAACTCTGCAAGGGGAAATCACACCAAAGACTGACTAAGCTTTCTTTCCTTTAAAAAAAAAAAATGGAGCCAGGTATAATGGCACACACCTTTAATCCCACTATTTGAGAGGCAGAGGCAGGTGGATCTCTATGAGTTCAAGGTCAGCCTGGTCTACAGAGCGAGTCCCAGGACAGCCAGAACTACACAGCGAGACACTGCGTCAAAAACACAAAACAAAGATCAGTTTGTGCACATGGTGGGGTGAGGGTGTGTGTGCATCTTGAACTTAGAAACCAAGGACAGGGGCTCTTTCTTTTTACCAGGTGGGCCTCAGGGATCAAACCCAGATGGTCAGGTGTGGTGGCAGTCACCTTTGTGCTCTGAGCCATCTTACTGGCCCCTAGACTCGGTCCTTCAGAGCTGCCTTTCTTCCGTGCCACAGTCAGCTCCATCTGTCCTCACCAGGAGCCCCCAGACTCTTGTCAGCTGACCAGGTGACCTGGATCGTGATGAGTCAGCACAGGTCCGAGACTTTAAAAGGTCTCTGTTTTTCAATAGCTCTGTCCACATGTGCCATATGGCGCTTTCTGAGCCTCAGTTTCCCTCTCTCCAAGATGAGCCATTTGATGGTATTTCAGGTCCCCTTTGCTCGGCATGGTTGGCTCTGACAGGTGGAGCTGTGTGGACCTAAGTATAAGCTCACACTTACAGAGCTGTTATCTTCAGTGTTTTCAGAGCTCCAGGCTGAGGAACTCACTTATCATGATACCCTACTTCGTGAGGCCCTGTCTCTGTTACAGTTGGAGAGACTGAAGCCTAGATAGGTTAATTCACTTACTCAAAGTCACTGTTCCACTGTGGCATAAATATGATCAACGTATATATATGATCAACATATATAAATATGATAAACATATGTTTCAGAAGGGTTCAGTGGGGCAGCAAATACTCAGTGTCTCTCACTTGGTTGCCAGCAGGTGTCAGCTATGGCCCCATCAAGCTTCATCCAGGATGGGCCTCAGGATGGCTTTCCCACGTGGCCAGTGGTCCAGGCTGAGTGATTGCTGGTAGCTCCTTGGGGCTCTCTCATGGCATCTAGCATGGAGTCCTCACATAGGTAGGCATCTTGAGCAGAGGCTGGCTTCTCCCAAGGTGTGGAGCCTGAGCAAGCCAGGAAGAAGCAGCAAGACCTTTCTGACCTACCTGCAGGAGTTCTATATGCTGCACACCCTCTCCCCACCCCTGTGTTCCACTGGTTACAACATAATCACTGAGCTGGACATAAAGGGAGGGGCTTGGACAAACATTGTATACATGCTTTTAAGAGTGGAACAGAGGTCCTGCTGATCAGTGGCGAGCCTAGTATTTGACCCTCCAAAGGTTAGCTCAGGGTCTGTCTATATGCTTAACTGTCATGCACAGCCTGCTTTCAATATTTAGGCTTGGACATTGCTCTTGAGTCTCTGAGATGTCTTCCCGGGTTCCAGGCCAAGTTCTGTGACCTCCCACAGCACCCTCACATGGGCTTCCCTGAATTAATTTGCCCTGATGTTAGGAGGCTGACAGAGCACCGGAAAAGACCAGTGGAGTCGGGCTGGCCCAGGCTTCAGGCCCATTCCTTTCCTGTGACCTTGGGGACATCAGGTCTCCTCTGTAAGTCTCAGTTCTTTGTAAAAGATGGGAGACAGAAGTGCTAAGGACACCCCCCTTCATAAGCTGGTATGAGGTTCACTCATCCAACCTACAGTTAATTAAAGGGGAACCACTTTTTGCCAGGCACCCTACTAGTCTCTGGGGTGGGTAGATAGAAAGAATGAGAAAATAAGAAAAACATCCATCCTCCACAGATATGATGGATCGGATGGCTACTAGAGGTACACAGGGGGAAGAAAAGAAAGGGTGGAAAGAATTTTTCTCTCGGGGAGGTGGCCATGAGGGGAGCCTTTACTGCAGAAGTGATATTTGAAAGAATGTCCATGAGAGCAAGCCCTGCGGCTTCCCAGAGAGTGTTTCTGGCAGAGGGAAGAGAAATCCCACTGGATCTGAAGCCAAGTGAGCCACAGGGATGGGTAAGGGATGAGGACAGAGGTGGCAGAGCACAAAGTTAGGACCTTGTAGACTTGACTCAGACTCTGGACGAGATGAGAACCATGAAGGTTTGTGGCAGAGAAGTAGTCTACACTTTGGGTGTAGAGGACCAGAGTCACTGATGAGAGAGAGAGAGAGAGAGAGAGAGAGAGAGAGAGAGAGAGAGAGAGACTCTAAGATGTATGGTGTCTGAATGCCTAGAAAGAGGGAAGCTCCTGTTTACCAAGGCGGAGTGGCTGTGTGCAGAACTCTCCGATTTTTTGGTTGCTATTGCTCTCAAGGTCAGAGTATGATTCCTGGAAAGGGGACAAAGCTTCAGGAGTGCCTTCTTTGTGCCAAGTGCTCAGCAAGGCGACAGAATTGGAAGGCTGGTCCAGGGGTCCCCACCTTGCATAATTCCCTTCTGTTTGACTGTGTGTGGAACTAGGAAAAGGCATCACTGCCATGATCAGGTTGTAAGGCAATATAAAGGACGAGGGAGGACTGTCCTTTGGGGATAACCCAGTGGGGAGTTAGAAAGAGCAAAGGATGAGAAGGGCTTGGCGTGCCCACGGTGGTTTTGAAGATGGAGAGCCCATAGAGAGGGCCATTTGTAGACGTTGACCTGCCAGCACACATGGCCTTCAGGCCTACAGCCCAAAGGAACTGGATCCTGCTGGTACCCTGAATAATCATGGAATGAGATTCTTCTCCCTAGCCTTCAGTAACAGCCAGCCATACCTGACTAATGCTTGGCAAGTCTCTGAATAGAGAACCCAGCTGAGCTGCCCAGACTTCCCATCTAGACAGATTGTACATTGATCATGAGCTGTTGCTCCCGCTTGGTTGACTGCGAAGCAACAGAAAACAAATACAACCTCACAGGATAGAGGGTTCCTGTCGCCATCACATGCTTGAGGAAATAGGTCAGTGAGATGGAGAGGCTTGCCCTAGGCCTCTTGGAAAGAAGGGACCAAGCTGTCTTTCTGAGGTCACCTCGGATTGTTGCTTCATGGAGAGGGATGGGAGCAGCTGGAAAGGGGAGCCACTTCTGCTGGTAGAGGGAACTTCTTGTCATTCAGGTAGAGAGACTCTGCAGCTGGGGGTCACTGATGAACTTGTCTGTCTATACCCAGGCTCTGGGTATCTGAGTCTGTGAGTGTGATTCCAAGGACTGTGGTCATCAAGGTATGTCTGAGAGTGTGTGCCAGTGTGAGCCTGCAGCAAGGTCTCAGGATTTTGAGCCTGAGGGTGTCTGCATCAGAATGAATCCATCCCTGTGGGTGACTCAGTCTGTATGGCTGTGTCTGTAGGTATGAATGTTCTGAGGGTATGACTGTCCCAGGTTTTGACATATAGGTCATTGCAGGAGGACTGCTAAGTGTCTGAGGTGGTCTGGGACTATGTTCGGTGTGGGGGAGACTTCCAGGGTGTGGGTGCATGAGGAGGTGTGTGTCTATCTAAACTTCTGTGGGGTTTGTGGGATCTGAGGGTCTCCGCTGTGTGGGAGCACATGTCCTGCCTGTTGCTCCCTGTAATTCTGCAGGTCTCTGTGTACCCTCTGAAGTTGCCAGTTGGTGTATCTGCCACTGTGCCTCTACGAGTCTCTGTGTGTCTATAGATTGTCTGTTCAGGTGTCTATGAGGGTGTGTCTGTCTGGGTGTATGAGAGCCTAAGATCTCTCTTGCTGAGTAAATACATCCTTGTGGGTGCTTGTGTGTCTGAGGGTCTCCGTGTGAGCTGGAGTCCTAGGGGGGATCTGGCAGGGTTTTTGGATTTCTTGCACTGTGTCCCTCTGTTCACATGTGGGTCTCTGGGTGAGGCCTGCTTGAATCGGGGTGACTGGCCGCCTGCCCCTGGAGCGAGTCTGAGGACTCACAGTCACGGGTCAGAGCGGCCACTGGGGGTTCAACTGCATCATCAGCCCGGGCGCAGACATCAGCCTTGCGGCGGGCTCCTGCACCTGCCTGGCTAGCAGCGGCGGCAGCAGCGGCGGCGCAGCCCGCACCCTCTCGGCTCCCACGCCCCGCCCGCGGCGCCCCCTCCCCCGGGCCGCGGCGATTGGCTGCGGCGCTCGGCTCCGGCCCGCCCCGCGCGGCAGGAAGGCTGGGGGCGCCGCGGGCCAGAGCGCGCTGTGCCGCCGCCACCGCCGCCGCCACCGCCACCGCCGCGAGCACCGCGCGTCTCCGGCTCCACGCGCCGCCAGCGTCCGGCCCTCCGCGCCCCGTCGCCAGCCCAGCCGCCTGTCCGCGGAGCCCCGGGCCGCCGCCACCACGCCGCGCGCCGTACTCCGCGTCAAGAATGGGGCGGCCAAGCTGCCCAAGCCGCCCGCCGCCGCCGCGGCCGAGGCTCCTGGCGCGGGCGCCGGCATGGAGCGCTCCCAGAGCCGCCTCAGCCTGTCCGCCTCCTTCGAGGCGCTCGCCATCTACTTCCCGTGCATGAACTCCTTCGACGATGAGGACGCAGGTGAGCGCGCTTCTGGCCACCCACCCTGGGAGGCTGTCCCGGGATACAGATGCCAGGGACCCTCGGGGACCCGGGGCGGCCGGCAGAAGCGGCCACTGTCTCTACTGCACTCCCGGTCCCGCCGGGATAGACATCCTGGGGCCCCTTCCACTCCCTGGGGACCCCAGGGGTCTAGGATAAGCTCTGGTCCTGCCCCTCTGCCCCAGGGACCCCTTGATCATCTGCACTCACCCTTCTCCCGCAGGTGGGCCCTTCCGTGGCCTGGACTCAACTCTCCCTATTTATGTGTACCTGCCCTACAGGACTCCCCCGCGACCTCCGTCTTGTTTCTGGACACGACTTGCCCCCACCTAAGTCTGGTATATGGCCCCTAGTCAGATCTTAGGGTTTAGGCCGCCTCACCCCTCGGCTTCCGACGTGCCTCCCAGAGGTTGGAGGTTGTGCGCAGTCCTTACCTCTCCGAGGTCTTTGTGTCTTAGCAGCATCCGGAGGCTCCCTGCCCAAGACCTCTGTTCAGAGGCCAAAGCCCTGAGTGCCCCTATTTTTCTCTGGTACCCTTCCCCCACAGGCTGAGGTTCCCCACTCTAATCAGATTGGGGCGGGCCGCGCAGAACTGGCCCGTGTCTGCTGGCCTTTCCTCTTTCCTCCCCAGGGAGGTGTGAGGCAGTGTAAGCGCTAACTACACCAGCGCACCCTCCAGTGTGTGCCCCTGACTCAGGTGCTCTTGTCCCTGGGGTGGCCTTTCTGGATGGGCTGAACCCAGCTGCCAATCCGTAGCTCAAACCTTCTGCTTCTAGGCCTGAAAAAAAAAAAAAAAAAAAAAAAAAAAAAAAACCCAAAAACCAAAACCCAAACGAAATCAAACCCAAAATCCCAAATGATAGCCAGAGCCCAGGGGTGGGGAGGAAACCCTGGATCCTGGGACCAGGCAGAGGGTACAGAGAGCTGTGAGTTTGGTTTTGGGGTAAAGAAGGGAATCCAACAACAGGTGCGGTACCTAGAAGATTTGGGGGAGAGGTCCCCCAAAGAGTGCAGGATGAGGAGCTAGCATCAGATCCCAGTCTTTATTCCTTTATTCCATAAGCTGTGACCTTGGGCGAGTCATGCCCTCCAGAGCCTCAGTCTCCTCATCTGTGAAATTCGGATGACGCTGCCTCAGATACAAGGCTCCATGTGGTGGGAGGCTGGAGCGAAATGGTTTTTGAACTGATAATTTGAGAGTATTTGAAGTCAATGAGGGGCGGGGGAGAGGAGTGTGTATGTGTGTAGGAACAAGTGGGTTCAATACTGATTAAAATACAAATTAGCACTCTGAGGGAAAAAAGCATATAAGCATCACCCCAAAATTTTACTGCACAGCTTAAGGAATTCAAGAGCTCAGGTTTCAACTCCCTGCCGGCTGGATCTTTCTGCCTAGGTTCTGTTATGAGGTGGAGTGGTGGGTAATGGGTGCTCAAGTACCAGTGATAGATGAGCAAAGGTCTGTGGGTGGTGAGTGAATGGTAATAGTTGAGGCCAACACCTGATAGAATGTTCTGTTGACCTGGGGGCAGGAGTTGGGGGTGAAGATGGTTGTTGTACAGACCATGTACTCACCATCTGACACATCGAAGACCCGAGGCCCAGGAGCTTCTCTCCTCAGATAGCTGAGGAGTGTTGTATTATTATTCTAGACAAGACCAGGTGAGGTGGAGCTGGGGAGGGGTCCCTAATATAGTGGCCTCTACTGCAGCTAACTCAGACAAGAAACCAGCTGTAGAGATGAACAGGGGGAGTCTTGGGGCATCTGTGGAGAGAGAGAGAGAGCAAGCTTCCAGCCCTGGATTGATGTCAGGTTGCTCTCCTAAAGTTCGACAGACCACTTATTTGTGTCTCATGAGTCAAACTGGGCAGGAGCACAGGTGTGTAGGAACATCAGAGACAGGCATAGTTTGGTTTTTCTCCAAAGTCATGCTGCATGCTGTGGGTCAGGCACCTTGTCTCTTATCGAAAGATTCATTCTAGTTTCACTTAAGTTAAAGACAGCTTTATTGAGAATATTAACAGTATTTCTAAACACGAGTCTAATTGTCCCCACCTCCTAAGCGAGTTTCTTTAAATTCTTGTATTTTACTTGTAAAAGACCTTCTTTGGCCCTCCTAGGCCCCAAATACATGGGGTGGGAGTTGTGTATCTGTGAGAATGTGTGTGAATGGCTGAAGCCCTGGTGTGGTGTGGTGTGGGGTGGGGTGTGTGTGTGGTGTGTGTGTGTGTGTGTGTGTGTGTGTGTGTGTGTGTGTGTGTAAAACCCAAGGTCATCTGGTGTCTCATGCACAAAGCTGAGAGCAGAACCAGGTTTCTGGCTCTCTTCAGAACACCAGTAGCTTCTCTTTCTGGAGGAGGATTTTTAAAAAGCCAGATCTCACAGTGCAGAAAATGGTTCCCAGGTGAGGAGGCCTTGGGGTGTGGTTGGCAGCCCAGGGCTCTGTTTGGGCATTTCAAGCTCCCCACCTGCTCATCCCTAAGGCTCTCTCCAACTTGTGAAGGAGGAGGAGAAAGTCTACTTTTATACCTAGAAGAATAATGATGGGCTGGTAAGAGTTGGAACGCTTAATTTCTCTTCATCGTCTCATTCATTCATTTTCTCCTAAAAGAAGAAAATTGGGTTTATTTCCTTTTAAAAGAGCACTGAACGGAACTGTTTCTAAAGGCAGTTGGAATAGGTTCTGGGGTCCTGGACAGGGATTGGCTTAACCAGAGGAGGCCAGCCCAGACTTGGCTCGTCCTGACTTCCTCTCCTCTCCCGCTGGCCCCCTTTACTGCCTCTCTGTCCTTGGTGGCTTCATTTCTGAAGTGTGTCCCTGACAGGCTTCAGGCTCATCTGAGAGCCTCCTCTTTGTTGCTGTTCCCAACCCATGTCAATACATCATTCTCCATCCATTAGATTAGGCCAGAGCCATCTTCAAGGCTCTCATGCTTTTCCAGCTAGCTTCCTGAGTCATAGGCTAAGGATGAGACTTTTCGTTAGCTTTAAGTGGGGCAGAGCACCTCCCTGCTTTGGACTTAGGAGTGTGGGCAAGTAGGGTAGGGAGAAGCTGCCCTCTCTTCCCATGTCTTTCTAGCACCCTTGAGCCTAAGAAGATGATCACTGATGGTTGCTACAATGTCTGTCAAGAGGAATCTGCCCTCGTCCGTTCTGGATGCATCTCTGATGATGATGCTGTCTTGCCTTGTTCCCAAGGACGCTGGGGCTTTAGAGAGGCAGGCAGTCAGGGACAGTGGGTATTTCTACCCATGTCTTTGTTGCTCAGCCTTCCTGGCCATGGCTTTGCAACTAGGGTGGGGAGGATCTACACATGGGACCCTGTTCTCCCCTGCACAAGGAAGAAAATAATAGTGCTCCCAGTAGACTCCTTTGGGTCAATGTTTTAAAAATCATTACCATATGCTACATATCTTTCTAGGCTTTTAAGATGCATTATTTTAATCTTCCCTCATAACATCCCCATAAAATTAATATCCTGTATAACATCCCCATTTTCATATAAGAAAACTGAGGTCTAAGCAGAGTAATTCATTCAAGGTCATTTAGCCAGGAAGTGAAGGAGTTAGGGTTTGAATCTGGGAAAACTGATTCAAGCGCACTTGCTTTTAATTATGCTGCTTGCTCTGCAGTGGTACCTGGCATGAAGTGGGTCTCAATACATGTTAGCTCTGGTCTGTCTCATTAGCAAGTGAGAGTTGTCTCTGAGCATGGCCATAAAGAAGACCTCTGTGCATTTGGGCAAAGAAAATCCTGATTTTCAAAATTTTAGCCGTCATCATTTTAACAGACTAATTTTATTGCATTGTAGTTTATGAAGGTAGAGCTGGGCCAGCATTTTTAGAAGTGCCTAAAAGGTGGGTACTTCAGGGGGCTTGCAAGCCAAATGGAAGTGAAAAGCATTCTGGCTTATCGTTTCCCTTCTCTTTCTAATGAGTTATTTGTAGCAACCCACAGGCCAGTCCCTTAGGGTATAGCTGGGGATCTGGGGTATATCCCCTTTTTAGTAGATACTGAAAGAAGTTGTTACATCGGGGTCTGGACCTGAGGCTAGTATTCCTGAGCCTGACCAAATAATTTGGTGTCTAGTTCTCCCCCGCCCGCCCAGGAGAAGGGCGGAGAAGCTGGAGGAGCCAGCTCTGATTTGCCCATAGGATGGATGCTTCGATCCAGCTCAGGGAGGAAGTTACCATGGCAACACCAGCCGGCTACCAGTCCCTCTCCTAGCAGTTAAGGCCACATCTCTGGGCTGGAAAGCCTTTCATGGCACCTCCCTCTTCCGCCCAGACCAAATCTTTTTGAGGGGAGCATGTGGTGGGTGGGACCCACAAACTAGTACCACAGCCCTCATCCCCACCCCCGGTTTTGAACAGAGGGGAGATGGAGGTGGTTGTTTGAGTTACTTGGAGGCTGTGAAGCTACCCATTTCCTGCCAGACAGATCTTGGCAGTGGGAATCAGGGTTCCAGTTCCTGCCAGCACCCCCAGGCACCTGGAATGACCACATTGAAATCTCACTCTCCCTCCCAAATTTACAGGATTTGGCGGAGTTTTCTTTCCCAGGCCAAGTGCTAACTTTTGTCCTTGAAATTTGACCCAAGCTTCATCTGGGAAACAAAATGTCCTGCTGCCCCTGCTCCTTCCCCAGAAATGGTGGGAACGGAGTGAGTCTTTCAGCTCCAGCAGGGGGGCTGGGCTGTGTGCATGATTCAGGGAGCTCTAGTATATTGTATCTTCATGAGGGGGGTGCCTTAAAGCATGCGTCTAGGCTCTGGAGCCTCCTCTCCCTCCCTCACCCCAAGGGAGGCCACATTCTGTGTCCCTTTTCTTTTCTGCTGTCCGTTACCCACACCCTTGGTTTACCACACGGAACTGTAATCTCCTTGTTCGTTTTTTGAGAAAGGGTCTAACCATTCACTGTGTAGCCCAGGCTTTCCTCAAACATGTGGTCCTCCTGCCTCAGCTTCCTGAACACTTGGGTTACGGGTCTGCGTCACCACACCCCGCTTTGTCATCTCCTGTAAAATTGGGAGCTGGGCAGAATTCTTCTAGATTTGGAAAACTGAAGCCTGGTAGTGAATCAAGCCAAGTGCCTCTACAGTCAAGGTGAGCAGTAAGGTGAGCATGTTGATCAAGACATTCAAATCAAATTATCCTGAAGGAATCATCTCAGGAAAGCCAGGTGCAAGGACACACACATGCATATGCACGCGCACACACAGACAGACAGACACACGCACACAGCTTTGTACATGCCTTAGGACTGCTGCTATGGTTTTCTCTGACCCCCAGGGCTCTTTTCTTCAGTCTCTTCCTTGGGTATTTCACCTTCCTCCTCATCCAGCTCCAACTTCCTTGGTTTGCAGCTACACCCCCCTACACACACACACACTCTCTCTCTCTCTCTCTCTCTCTCTCTCTCTCTCTCTCTCTCTCTCTCTCTACTAGGTGGGGAAGGGTAAGGAAAGATCCTTCTGCCTTGGTTCCCTTTTGGGGATGAGGCCCTGTCTCCCTCCTTGCCACTCTCCAGTGCTCAGGCTGTTGGGGGTAGTTGGACTGTGGAAGAAAGTGGAACTGGGAGGCAGCACCCCACCCCACCCCACCCAGCTGCTCTTCTGTCTCTAGCAGTTGTTCTACCCAGCAGCCATCGCCAGCATACCTTTTAAAAACTATCAGGAAGGAACCCCTTCCAACCTCCAGGTCTGCACCATTCACTGTCTTTTTGTGAAAAGATCCTAGTTGACTCCACGGCCTGCAGCCTCAAGCAATCTTTATCTTCCTAAGTTCAGGGTTGGGGGAGGGATAATGATCTTAGTTAGAGCATCTCTCAGGGTGGTAAAAAAAAAAAAAAATGAGGGCTGGAGAGATGGCTCAGAGGTTAAGAGCACCGACTGCTCTTCCAGAGGTCCTGAGTTCAATTCCCAGCAACCACATGGTGGCTCACAACCATCTGTAATGAGATCTGGTGCCCTCTTCTGTATACATAATAGATAAATAAATCTTTAAAAAATAAATTTTAAAAATGTTCTAAAAAAAATGAAATGACGGAGGGGCTTCCTTGGTGTCCACTGCTTTCTATGATCTCATGGATTTCTGTATCAACAGCAGTGCTAGCTGCTGCTTCAGATGTGCCCATTTTACAGATGCAGAATCCTAATCAGCTGGAGCCATCCATGGGTGGTGATCTCAGCCCAACTGTGCTTGCCTGGAGGCTACCTTCCAGCTCTGAAGATGAGTTCCCTTGTGGGAATGGGCTGTCACAATAGCAAATGGCAAAGACCGGGGCCTGTTTGGCTTATATAAGCACCCCAGGGACTGGAAGCCTGCTACAGACCACCATTCCTGGGTGGTCCCCATCAGCTGGCCAGCAGCAGCTCTGACTGCATGACCTCCTTGAAGGATCCAGTTGTCTGCCCTGGCCCTGAGGGCCCAGCCATCACCTGCCTCTGCAGAGCGATGTAGGCCAGGACTAGATTATATTTAACGCTGTGCTATTTCCACTTGACAGCCCTGGAGCACCACCCCCTCCTCCTTCCTCCCCCCTCCCCTTCTGATTCACTTGGAAACTGATGTCAGTGCCTTATTCTTAGACCCCGTAATTGTAACTGCATTGAGCAGTGCGCACTTCATTAACAGTTTCTGCAGTGGGGGGTGAGAGGGCTGGGAGGCTGGGCAGGGACACGGGTGGAGGTGGGGACAGGGTAGCCACTGCTGGGACCCTGGCTAGCTGCCTGCTTTGGATGGACCAGACTGGGTGGGTTCCAGGTCTGGCTTTCTAAGACAGGCTGTCCTGGAAGGACCATTGGAAAGTAGTGGATGGTCCATTCTCCTCATTAGACAAGGAAGGAAACTGAGGCTCAGACAGGCAGAATGGCTTGCCAAGGTCACATGTTAATAATGGCCCAGAGTTTTGGCTGCTGAGTTTTTCCGGCATTTATTCATTGAGTTAGTCAGTGCCAAACTACATTCTGGGTGCTAGAGATGTGCTGGAGAGCGAGTCAGACGTGGTTTCTGCTCTCATGGAGCGATGCCCTGGCCTGAAGCATATAGACTATGTAATCAATTAAAAATACACATTTTTAGATTGTGATAAGTGATGGGAGATGAGATAACATCAAGTAGTCATGGAAAGCTGAGCAGTAACAGATGAGTTGAGGCCTAAGGGACAAGGAGCCTGGCTTTTCCAGGTAGGTGTTCCAGGGCAAAGGGCCTAAGGTCAGTGTGACTTAGGGAACGGGAAGTGGACAGAAGTAGGTAGCATCTGGTTAGGAGTTGCATCATCACAGCCTGCTAGGGAATGATCAGGGGCATCTGGTAGGGGAACTGAGGTCCAGAGTTGGGAAAGAAAAGGCTCCCATGTGAGTAGAGACAGCACAGGACAAGGAACTCCTCCTCACACCCATCTTTGGGTGCAGGTGGCTATGACTTTGTGTGCACAGCATGGCTTCCTCAGTGCTGAAGTTGGGAGGTACTGTGGAGTCCTGCAGACCTCCTACTGCTCACTCTGCTCTTCCTCTTCCTCTTCCTCACTGGACCCAGCTCCATCACTTCTCAGGCTGACAAAACTGACAGGGACCCTGGGGACTTCCAGGGTGGGGAAGAGAGAGTGAAGCTTGGGGTCTGCATACCTTGTTTGTGTCTTACCTCTTTTGACTCTCATTGTCCTGGGGGACCTTGGGACAAGTCTTTTTGCCTCTCTGCACTTCATTTCCTCCTCTGTAAGATGGGGTCATGCTCATAGACGACACCTCAAAGATGCTGCGAGGGATGAATTATATAATGTACATCTCCAGAGCTGGACACATAGGGTTGTGGCCTCTGTGATTGCGTGTCCGATGCCCTGTTCACAGCAGGTTTTAGCCAGTGGTGACTGTTATGGTTGTCCCATCAATTTGAACAATGAGCCTCAGGATTACCTAGGTCTGTTCACAGGCAGACTGTAGACATTGCCCCGATCCAGGGTTTCTTGTTCAGTCTGGGATAGTCCTTGAGAGTCTTGCTTTTCACCATCTCTCTCCCTTTTCCTCTCTGTCTCTCTGTCTTGGGTCTCTGCCTCTGTCTGTCTGTCTGTCTGCACCCCCTCTATGTCTCTGTCTGTCTGTCTCTCTCCTCTGTGGTGTGTGTGTGTGTGTGTGTGTGTGTGTGTGTGTGTGTGTGTGTAGTTAGAGTTTTCCTGCCTGGCCCAGTCAGGACAAATCTCTCTCACCCGCCAGTCCCACAGTCGCTCAGACCCAACCAAGAAAGCACACAGAAACTTACATTGTTTAGAAACTGTATGGCCGTGGCAGGCTTCTTGCTATCTACCTTTTCTATCTTAAATTAACCCATTTCTGCTAGTCTATACTTTGCCACATGGCTTGCGGCTTACCAATGTCTTTACATGTTGCTTCTCATGGCGGCAGCTGGCGGTGTCTCCCTCCAGCCTTCTACTTCCCAGAATTCTCTTCTCTCTTGTCCCGCCTATACTTCCTGCCTGGCCACTGGCCAATCAGAACTTTATTTACACAGAGCAATATCCACAGCATGTGTGTGTGTGTGTGTGTGTGTGTGTGTGTGTCTTTGAGAAACTAAAGCTGCATGTGTACATGGTTATGAATGTGTAGAGGCCAGAGGTTAGTGTTCCTCAGGCACTATCTATCTTGTTTTTTTGAGTCAGGGTCTTTCAGTGGTTTGGAACTTACCAAGTATGCTAGGTCCCTTGGACCCCAGGAATCTGCCTGTCTCCACTTTCCCAGCCCTCGGATTACAAACATGTCTGCCATGTAGGTTAATGTAGGTTCTGGGACACAAACTTAGGTTCTCAGGCTCTTGTGACCAGGGCTTTACCACCCAAGCATCTCCCCAGCTCAGGTGAAGGAAGGGCCTTGGCATGTGCCTCCCTCCTCAGAGTTGGCTATTGCCTGCAGGCCCTCTTGTTCCTTCATGGTCTCATCCAGAAGAACATCAGCTATGTGAGACTCACAGTGAGCTCCCTGGATCCTCTGGGAAGCCACGTGAACCAGTGATGAATGCAGCAATGTGTCTTAGAAATTGCAACAAGCTGAGGGCCAGACACAGATAGCCCTGGGAGCTCAGAGGGCCTAGGTCTAGCGCCTTTTACCAGATGGAACAAGGCACTGCTCTCTCTTGCTCTGATGAAAAGTAGGCAGGGCCATGTGTGTATACACACGGTTCATTTGAGGACAGCGTTGACTGGGAAGAAGTAAGTCAAACTGATCATGGATGTAGAAGCTTACTGCTGAGAAGTGCTGCCAAGGGGCTGGCTGAGTCAGTTTATTGAGATGCCTCTGAGACAAGATGGCCAGTTTCTAGGGAAGGTTTAGTAGGAGGTGGACCTTGTGAAGTAATAAATTTCTTATCTGGCCCAATTAAAGCTCAAAATAGGAAGACGAGGCACCTAGAGCTAGTTTACTGGGGAAGTGTGACCTAAGCAGATGGAGCACTCTCTTGGAGGGGTGGCATGGGGTAGCAGTGACCTGGGTCTACATCGTTGCTAGCTAGCCATGAGTCCACTGTAGGTAACTGGTCTGGGCTTCATCCTTGTGTGTTACAAAATGCTGCACAAAATCGAGATCCTGTGAAGATTTGAGGCTGTCTGTACCACATGTGGAGAAACAGGAGCTACTGACTTTCCTGTCATTGTAGACTTTCTGGAATGAGGTGACATGCATGCATGGCTGGTTGAAAGGTGGGAGGGTGGGAGCATGCCATAGGCTGGGGTGACCGTGCCTGGGTCTGTCTGGATGATGGTTCACTGTGCACCCATGGAGCCTGAGAGGCTGCCTTAGGGGTCTGAACAGCCATGAATCTTGGTGTCTCCTCTGGTCACATCTGGTTGCGTGTGTGTGTGTGTGTGTGTGTGTGTGTGTGTGTGTGTGTGTGTTCATATGAGTGCATGTATATGCATATGTGTTCTGGAAGCTAGAGGACAACCTCAGGTGTTGTTCTTCAGGAACCTTCCATCTTGCATTTTTTTCCTTTTAAGTCGGTGTCTCATTGGCCCTGCAGCTCTCCAGTTAGGCTAGGCTGTCCAGACAGTGAGCCTCAAGGACTTCCCTGTACTGGGGAGTACAAGGGATTTCAAGGGTGCACCACCACACCCATGATTTTTATGGGTGTTTGGAGGTCTTTACACAGCAATCAGTGCACTGAGCCCTCTCCCCAGGGGCCCCCAGGACTCAGCACCCCATCTTCTAATTGAGAGCCTGTTGGGCTTTATTTCTACATTAGCAGGACCTCCTATAAAGGACTTCATGTCCCACTTATTTCCCAAGTTTCTTCATTCAGAGTTCCTCATTAGCTGATCTTTGGTGGATGGATCATTGAATAATTTTAAAAATAAGCACTCGGGAGGCAGAGGCAGGCAGATCTCTGAACCTGGTCTACAGAATGAGATCCAGGACAGCCAGGGCTACAAAGAAAGACCCTGTTTCAAAAACCAAAACCAAACAAACAATTTAAAAAAATAAGGATTTTGGACATTAGTGTATGCAGATTCTAAAATTAAATGTATGAAAGATCTAGTGAGAAGTGTGCTGGGCACCCCAGCACTGCATCTTCCTGCCCCTTCCATATATGTGCACTGGTACCAGACTTCACAGCCAGGTCTGTTGCTGTTGTTGATGAAAACATCTGTGTTGGAACAAGCGGAATAGCACCAAAGGCCGTCAGAGAAACTGTCCGCCCACCTCCGGCAGGCCCACTCCCATAGCCACCACGGCAGTCTTTTTTCCCTTTATTCTGAGACAGGATTTCGCAATATAGCCCTGGTCATTCTGGAGCTCACTCTGCAGACCAGGCTGGCCTCAAACTCAGAGATTTACCTGCCTCTGCCTCCCAAAGGCATGCACCACCACACCCAGCTTCTTTAAGGCTTCAGTATCTCCTTACTTTCCTGTTACCAAATTGAGTCAAGTGCCTGTGGTGGTGTCCGTTTCTGAGCCAGGCACTGTGAAGTCTGGATAGGAACCAGATAATTCTGGGTAGCTGGTAGAACAGAGGTAAGGGCAGAAGGTGTGGTTCTGAGTCCTGGCCCTTCTATGTGTTGACTGAGTGACCATGGTGGAGTTATGTAATCATTCTGAGGCATCTGTAAAATGGGTTTATCAGAGCCCCTTCTCACTGCAAAGGTGCCACGAGGCTTAAATGAGTCAGTATTTGTCAAGTGCTTTATAGAGAGCCTGGTGCACACTGAAAGTGAGGCGTGCTTGTGCTTAGTATTATAGGGTTTTTAAACCCTGAGATTGACTCAGGCTCCCTTGGATGAGGACCAGAGAGGCATCTTCATTTGTCCACAGCCTCATAGCAGGTGGCTAGGAAAGCCAGAAACAGTGCCAGTGTTCCCATACTCATGACTCAGCCTTCCCTGACCCCAGATGTGCCTTGTGCTATGATGGATGGACCCTGCTGCCACCTGAGGCTTCAAGTCTGTACCATACGTTTTCAGCACTCAGTGTCCCTGGAAAATGCCACTTGCAGTCACCCTGGGACCGGGTGGGAGGATGTGTCACTGAATGGGACCTGCCGTGAAAATTAATTAGTGCCTCAGAAGATGTCTCGAGAAACATCTCTCATGTGCCTGGGTCCAACACGATGCTGGACTAGGAGTCTCTGGGGTGTATCCAGCCTAGGCTAGGCTACCCTCAAGCCCCCTCGCTCCAGGGAGCTGTAGCTTCTGGTGGGTATAAGTGTTGGAGAGGAGGGACCTTCAAACAATGAACTGGGAGTCTCTTGCAAGGAAGGGTTTAGCACACAGAGGGCACCTAGGATCCTTTGGCTGTTTCTGGTGGAAAGCAGTCTGGAGGCGGTGCAAACTCTCCTGCTTCACGATTTAGCTAGACTGGGCTTTGGGTTTGGCTGATGATTAGTAGGAATGACAGAGACGGATATGGGATGGGCAAGGAAGCCACACGGTATTCAGCTGCTTGTGCCAAGGGTGGTAGCATCCTAAACGAGCTTTCTGATCTCCTGTGTCCATAGCCCTCCAGCTGGGGAGCAGACATAACTTCCAGGGCCAGGCAGTTCCCACTAGCCAAAGGTGGGGCTTTAAAGACAGGAGAGCCACTTGGGGGTGGTGAGGGTGATGCTTGGTAAAAGGGTATATCCGGGGCCCAGACGTTAGGGATCCTCTGACTGGGGGAAGTGGGTGAGCCCAGCTCTGTCCTGGCCCATACCTAGGCAATGGCATGTCACCTGTCTGTAGTTCCGTGAGGTGGGCCTGATTATCTCAAGAGGCCTATTTATGAGTCTCTGGCTTGACCCCTGTCTTGGCCAGGGCCTTTCATCCCGTGAGAACTGGAGCCTAAGCCTGAACCCAGCCCAGTGGTCCCTTCAGCGTTCTGTGCCGCATTTCTAGTTATTCTAGAACATATATGTGCGTCTGATGCTTCTCAAGGCTCCTTTCCCAGTGCCACCTTGAAGGGCATCCTAAATGACTTCCACTTTGCATCTTCCAGGCACAGAGTACTCCATGCTGAAAAAGGATTTCAATCTACTCGATCTCATGGACTCCCATGGAACTCTGGCCTGAATTGGAGAAGTGGGCAGGCTGCCTGAGGGGATGTGACAGCTCCCAGGAACACTGATTTGTCATAGGGCGACCTGGATTTGAGATCTCATTTCTGCCAGTTTGCTGGTTGGATGACCCTGGGGCATGTCATTCTCCTCTTGAACCTTGGTTTTCTTGTCGGCTGAACAAGTGTGTGGTTATAACACAGCAGCTAACCTGCGAGTTCAAGATGCTGTGTGAACCCAGAACTCAGCAGGGTGCTCTCTAGCTGGTCACTGGTGGAGAAGCTAAGAAACAGCAATGGTCCCCATGCTTGTGGAAGAAGCAATGTATGCATAGGGAATAGTCTCAGTTTAAGGGTCCTCTGCAGAAGGGGCACAACAACACTTGCCCTACTGTCCACTGTCCATGTTTGGGTTTCCTCCGATGTAGACTCTGAGATGAGGATTCAAGTTTAAGTTGCAGAGAAGCCTCATGGAGCTGCTGTTTTTTCTGAGTTGAAAGTCAAATAGTGATTGTGTATTGTTCATATAGTTTACAAAAGTGATCTGTGATGCCCAGGAGGGAAGTGAGGAAGTAAGGCAGGAAAGAAGCCAGGACACAGCATATCTTTAGGCTGGTGACCTCTGAGTGTGAGAGACTGGAGACTCTGGGGAGACTCCATAGTACAGGGCTACCCTGTGAGAGGCCAGACAGCACATAGTTTGGTCTTTTCAGGTCCTGGATCTCGCTTGCAATTTTTCAACCACACAGGTATATACATGAGCAAAGACTGGATCCTAATAAAACTTTATTGACAGGTCAACTTAGTCTAAGGGTTATAGCTTGAGAACCCCTAGAGTAGAAGGCTGACTTGAATTGTCTACCCAGAACAAAGGAGCTGGGCTGTTTATTTTTCAGCTCCCTTAGTAATGGGAGCTGGGGTGGGTGCCAAGAGTGGATCGTGGCCATCATTTCCAGCAGATTAGGGGGGGCACAAAGAGTGTATCATAGCCATCATTTCCAGCAGGCTAGCATGTAGCCCTCAGGCAAAGAAATGCAGGTGCTGGTAAGAGAAGTCAGGACCGGGGTGTGAATTGGGATTGGCAACAGCTCATTGTAGCTAGGGGGTGGCTTGCTTGACCACTAGAAGGCAGTGTTGGAGAGAAGGCTGAAGGATGAACAGGACCCCAAGTTCAGGGCAGGGGTTTATTACTTCGTATTTCCGTCTTTAGCAAGTATTTGATGCTCCTTGGCTCAAAATGGCTTCTCTACACCTTATGCTGTTTTGTTGTTTTCCACACTCTGGACAGAACCCAGGACCTCACATGTGTTAAGTAGGTGAGCTATTTCCCCAGCCCCAACTGATGATCCCATTCTAGCTTTTCACTTCTGTGCCTCTGCTAGGCTGTCCTCTCCTGGGGTGCCTCTTCCTTCTAGGAAGCACTGTCGATCCCTCCACATGCACTGTGAGTTCCCATGGTCCTTTGCTTTTCCCTTTCTCCAGGGACTTGTGTGATCCTGTGTCCCACCCGGGGCACTGGTTTAGGACAGGCAGTTCTGGCTCCCTAGCCTCTTCCTCCCTTCCCAGCACCTCATTCCTGCCTTTCTTTCTCTAGTGGTTGCTGTTGCCAGGCCCTATTCTGGGGACCCCAGACAAGCTCCCTCTCATTGTCTTCATGGAGTTCTTGTCTGGGGCGGGGGTGGGAGGGTGGGGAGGGAGGAGATAGCGGTTGATATTGGACAGCCCAAAGACACAACAGATGGTTCCATCACTCCTGTGGTATGAGGCAACATACCAAAAAAAGGCCGTGGCAAGGGAGCTGACCCTGGGGAAGACAGAGGGGACGGCTAAGCTGAGACCTGGGGGGTGAGTACAGTTGACCTTGTACATGCAGCAGAGAGTTAGTGTGGACAAGGGGCCACTCTACTAAGCTCTGATAGGCAGCTATGGGGACACAGGTGGAGTCCTGGATTCTCAGTTGGTGTGATTGTTCTGACCATCCCCCTCTTTCTCTGTCCCTCTGTCTCTCTTAGGCATACACACACATAGAAATAGTAACCTCAGGTCTGTCCATGATAGAAGTATGGGTAGATTTTGCTCTCTAGTCTGTGTCTTACAGGGTTCTCCAATAAGATGAGGCATGCTAAAAACCGAGGGCTTCAGAGTCAGGAGCCCCAGTCAGGCTCCCACTGGTAATTGGCGTCCTTAACTGTTATTTGCAACTCCGAGGAGATTCTCTTTCTTGCTGTAGAAGGGGGGAAATGCTAACTAGCCCTACTCACATGGTGCCTATCACCTCACTAACTCATTGAAGCCCCGTGGCTGTGCTAAGGAGAAATTATGATGCTCCTTACATTATAGATGTGAAGTCTAAGACACAGAGTGGCAACAGAGGCCACCCAGGACCACAGCAGGGGTCAGAGGCAGGATTCTGTGCAACTGCCTGGCTCTGGAGTCTGAGCATAGCTTCTTGGCTTTAATGCCATCTCATAGGTCAGGAGAGAGGAGCCTTCACCCAGTGCCTGAAACATAGTGCTCAGGAAATGCTCACTTGTCATTGTCTGCAGCTGTCAAGGGCCCTGAAGTTGAAAATGGACTTGGTATTTTGAAAGCCCAGAGAAAGGACTATGTGGCTGATGGGGTAGCACATTGGATCATACTTCATTCAGTGTTATCTCTTACTCATGAACTTAAGGGCAGTTGGAGCCCTTGTTGACTTTTTAGCGGGCATGGGATGTGATACTTAGACTTGGGTTTTGCAAATCTTCAAAGACTTCTTTGGCGTCATGGAGAGGAATGGAGACAGAGGTCAGGGTTGGTCCTCTTTTGCACATAGTGATTCTTCTCACATGTGTAGGCTCTCAGCCAGGCCCATGATGGGCCGTTGTCCAGGCTGCTGCGTGGGCCAGAGCACCAGAGAGAAGGCAAGAGTGTGTCACCAGGCTGGTCTGGTGATGCTTGGAGGCAGGGATGTACCGGCTGGAAGGCAGAAACAAATTACTCTCCCGGAGCCGAGGCCAGGCCAGTTCCTGCCGTGTTACATTATTAAATTTGTAATCTTCGTGCTAATACTTTCCAGCAGTGAATAAGAACCAAATTTGAAATGCTGGCTTTACATTTCTGGAATGGGGTTCTTTGTCAAGAGCTCTTGAAACCCATAATTTCTCTCCAGAGGTGACTGTCAAAGTCTTTTTTAAAAAATTAAAATAATAATAAAAAAGGAAAACTATTCTTTAGTTAAAGGTTGAGGCTAGAGGGGTTGACCCCAGCTGTATGTCTCCAGTCCCAAGAAGGACTCAGAATCAGGCCAGACCTGTGGATGCTCAAGTCTGCCTTAGAATTTGAACTCCCAAATCTGGGCTCCGTGGGAGAAGAGAGTGAGAAAATCTTCGGGCCTACCTTGCCCTCCCCCAGGAGTTGTTGAGTCTCTAGATTTGTAAAAAAGAGCTTGGTGAAAAACCGAGTCACAGTCTCAAGGGACCAGCCACTGTCCCCATGACCTGCAGGTGGCGGCTGGTGGCCGACGTTTGTCACCTCCTTGGTCCCAGTTCTTCACCTGATGTGGGTGGGGTTGCCAGGCTGCCTGGTTGCTCTGTCTGACCCTCCTCCAGCCAAGCCCTAGCTCATGGGTATGAGGAGCCTGAAAGGGGATATGTTCACCCACCTGGCCTTTTCATGCTAGGCCAAGGTCCAGGTCTGGGGACCCCAGAATGCCCTGCTCACACAGCCATAAGCCAGTGGGTCTATCCAGATCCCTTCTCTGTGTTCATCCCAACTGAGAGGGGACTCTGCCACCGAGGACCTGACCAGTGACCTTGAAGGTGCTCCTTGTGTGGGTGAAGACAGCACGCAGGTGTGCAGTGGGGGCTGGGAGTGGAGAGCAGGGGTGGGCTGTGGCCGAAGTCCAGCACTCTCCTCACTTTACGATCAGCCTCAGGACTCTGCAGATTCTAAATCTGAACCTGCCCCTGCCTTCAAGGTCATTATGAAGACATATTTCTCAGAATAGAAGGAGGGGACATATTTTATTTAGTAGCCCTGATTTATAACTTTTAAATATTTAGAATAAGTATGAGAGTCTCATTTGTATCTCTGCCAGAGCCCTACATATTAGGGGCCTTTACATCATCCTTTGAACTATGAAGGAGACAGTCTGCTGGGCTCTTCCACTCTTGTGGTCCCCATCAAGGGCTCAGGGGCAGGAGCCTGGCTTAGATGGCACTTTTGTGTATCTTCTCACACCCTGAGATTCCTCCTCCAGGAAGGTGAGTTGAAGAAAGACCCCTAGGTCCAGTATCTGCAGGACACTCTGTGACCCCTCGGTCCAGTATCTGCAGGACACTCTGTGACCCCTCGGTCCAGTATCTGCAGGACACTCTGTGACCCCTCGGTCCAGTATCTGCAGGACACTCTGTGACCCCTCGGTCTAGTATGTGCAAGACACTCTGTGACCAGCAATCCTACTTTCTGCCGTCGCCACCCTCCCCTAGACACAGCCTGTCTGAGAGTTCACAGCTCCCTCTCAGACCAGACCCAGGGAGGAGCCACCATCAGGACCCAAAGGGAAAGTGCTGACGTTCTGGAATCCTGAGCAGTTTTCAATGTTGAAGGCATCCTTGTCCAAACAGGAGTGTGTGCTTATGTCTGCCAGATACTCCAAGCACTTTACCTCCATTATCCTATTGAGGCACCAGACTGTGGGGAGAATACAGTGTCACAGCCTTTGCACAGATGGAGAAGCCAAGGCACAGAAAAGACAGCCTTGAATTTGGTTCAGGATCATTCAGTAGTAATTTCCAATTCCCATCTGCCTGGTCCTTGAATCCACTAGTCTGACCTCTGTCCTGTCCTGCCCATTCATCATTTAAAAAAGCTTTTGTTTTCTACATTGATTCATTGATCTTGTGTATAAGAGAAGGGCATGGCACAGTGTGCACATGGAAGTCAGAGGACAGCTTACGGGAGTTGGTTCTCTCCTATCACATGGGTTCCAGGGATCACACTCAGGTTGCCATGCCAGGTCACCTTTCATTGATGCAGCCAGTAGTCGCTGTCAGTTGTTCCTGTGTGCTGTATCCTGAAGGGGTTGCTATGGAGCCAGCACTGCCCAGCGCAAGGACAACAGACAAAAGGTAACACTGCGGGTGTGTGTGTGTGTGTGTGTGTGTGTGTGTGTGTGCTCCATTGAGCGTAGGATGGAAAAGGCCCCAGAGCTTTGCTCAGTAACACCTTTCTTGGAGACCAGAATTACGTCGTTATTTTCAGATCTCGTTGGTCTGTTGAGATGGGTGGGACTTAACCTCCCCCTTCACCATCCTTGTGAAATTCAGAGAATGGGGATGGAGAGGGGGAGAGCCAGTCATTCATACTTCTATGACAGGTTGGGTTGGACCTTGACTCTGAGTACGCCAGCCTATGATCTTGTTCTAGTACAGGATACCTTTCATTCCTAAGAAAAGCGGATTTGCCATTTATCATATCAACTTTTGCATATATGTGAGTGAATGCGTGTGTAAGTGTGTGTGTGTGTGTGTGTGTGTGTGTGTGTGTGTGTAGGGGTATGTGTAGGGGTGTTGCACCCTGTTTCTGAACATAGAGGTTAGAGTTGATGTCAAATGTCTTCTTCAATTGTTCTCCAAACTTCTTGTTTGAGGAAGGGTCTCTCATTGAACCTAGCACTCACTGATTTGACTGGATGGGTTCGTCGGGAAGCTCCACGAACCATCCTGGGTCCACTTCCCCAGCACTGAGGTCACAAGTGTGCACCACTACATCTGGTTTCCACGTGAGTTACTTTACTGACTCAGTTATCTCCCCAGCTCCACACTGTTGTTGTTGTTTTGTTTTGTTTCAAGACGGGATTTCTCTCTGGAGCCTGTCCTGGAATTCGACCTGTAGACCAGGCTGGCCTCGAACTCACAGAGATCCTCCTGCCTCTGCCTCCTGAGAGCTGGATTAAAGGTGTGTACCACCACTGCCCAGCTCCCAGCTCCACATTTTAACTTTGACACTAGTTGTAAACTAGTTGTAAACACATATACCATCCCCACTGGCATTTCCTGCATATGTACTGCACTATCAGGTGCTGTGCTGAGGTTTCACGTGTGTTTCCTCGTGTGGTTTCATGTGGTTTTCTGGTGTTCCCAGTATCCAGGGCTGCACACACAGCAGATAGACACCTGCACTGAATTCCTCTGGTTATTAAATGCTCAGGCAATGCAGGGTGTGGTCATAGTGGAAACTTGAGGAAAACACAGAAAAAGCAGATAAAAAGAAAGTAAAAACAACTCCAGAACTGATTAGAACCCATGTTGGGGGAGGGGGGAAGCCAGGCATGGAGGCACATGTGTATTATCCTAGTACTGAGATAGTAGAAACATGCAGAATTCTGGGGCTCCATGGCCAGCCTGCTTAGTGAGTTCCACTGAGAGACCCTGTCTGGAAACACAAGGTAGGCAGCTCTTGAGGAATAACTCTTGAGATTGACCTCAAATCTACACACACACACACACACACACACACACACACACACACACACACACACTACAAAGGGGGGAAGTCCTAATCTTTTAGTCCAAAGGTAGAAGAAAGCAGAATGTACTGGAGCTGTTTTCAGAACAGACAGAAAGAGACAGAGAGAGGACGCATACTCAGGAAGACTTGTTTAAAGCAAAGCAGGGTTATACTATGACGCTGTTTTGTAAGCCAAAGCCACCGCCATTCAAAAATCACCTCAAAAGGACCTTCACAGGCTGGTCTCACTCGGATTTCTAGGATCAGGTCTAGAACTGAATGCTGCGGGCTGTTGGTCACAGGCTTGTCCAGGCTGCACGGGGACAGCACAGAGCAAGCCGCTCAGCCTGATGGGCCATGGTGCGTATCTATCCCTGCTTTTCCAGTCTCTTTCTTGTAAAACCAATCAGTAAATAAAATTTAAACTGACAGCCCTCCCCAGGATTTTATTCTGTGCCTGGCCCTGCATTTCTATGCAGAAGCAGAAGGCTTGGGAGCTATAAATAGCCCCAGCCTCTTCTACACAGTGGCAAGAAGCATTTGTAGGTTGTCTCCTCCCAACCTGGTGACCTGGATTACTTCCTCCCTGCAGTGGCTGCCTTCCTTACCACCTCCTGTCTGTCCTGCATGGAGCCGAGCAGGCCCTGTTGGTGAGCAGTTCCTGAGCACCTACCCAGGGCCACACCCTCTGGCCTGGGTGCACAGGCTTGTGATAATAGCCCCGTCTTAGCCTTCTGAGGAAGGAAGCAGATAGTGTAGACATAGTGGTCCATGGATGAGATTTTTTTGGGGGGGATTTCCTGGCTCTGGGAAGCAGAGGATGCTTCCTGGAGGAGCCCGGGAGGAAGCAGCCTGGGAGAAGGAGCTGGTGGCCCAGTAATCATGCTGGATACAGTCCTGTACAGACTCACTCTTCTCTGTTGCTAAGCAGACTGCACACAGTAAAGGTGAGCCCTGTGTTCTGTGGGCCCAGTGGTTCCCAAGGCTTCTGGAGTCCAGTAGTCTTAGGTGAGGAGGATGCCCCACTTTTACTGGTCCTTGGTTCCATGTTTTTCTGGATTCCCAGCTCAACCTAGACAATCAAATATCTCCATGAAGCCTGGGAACTCATCGTCTCTTGCATCCCCTGGGGATGCTTGTGTTAAGTCACACTGGGGATTCAATATGCTGTCCTGTCTCTGTCTAGGAACCGCAGCTCAGTCCCTGATTTACCTGATGAATGGGGCCACAGTCTCTCTTGGGGTGCCTCTAGTGATAGGAAAGGGGGTTCATAGCCTCTTGGGGTTCCTGCTCACCAACAGGCAGCTTCTTGAAGCCAAAGTCACCTTCATCATCAACCCTCGCACAGTGATGACATGGATAATTCAGCATGCATAGCGGGTACTTCTGTTATCCACAAAATAAACTGCTTTGGGAAGCAAAAACAGAGACAAAAACATGGATCTCAAATACACTTAGACCTGAGTTCAAACATCTCCCTTCTTTATTATTTTCCTACCCTAAGGCTGTGTCCTTAACCTCTTTGTGTCTCAGTGTCCACATGAGTAAGCTGGGGGACATAATGCTTCTTATAGTCAGGTCTCTGGAAAGATTAAGTGGGTGTGTGTGAGCAAGGTCCAGCACTATCATTACTATTATGGAGCACATTTGAATGGTGAAATCAATATCCAAAAAGTTTTCCATGAGTCCTTAGTGTGTGACTAGCCCTGCCCTGGGTGATGGGCACATTGCGAGCAAGTTAACACATGGCTGTTGTAAGTATCAGCATTGTTAGCCCCACTTGGTCATGATGGTGGGTAGGACAGTGTTCTTGATAAGAAGACACACACACAGGTCAGGTAGTGGCGCACACTGAGGCCCCAGCACTTGGGAAGTGGAGGCAGGAGGACCAAGAGTTCAAGGCCAACTTGGGATACATGAGACCCTGTCTCAACAAAACAAAATAAACGAGTAAGATGGAGGAAAGAGGAAGGTTAGAAAAGCTGGGGTAAGGGGTGGATTCTAAAATCCACTCAGCTGGTAAGGTGGGACTCATGTCTTCCACATCTTTCTCTCCTTTTCTTTACCTTTACTAGATTTTTCTGAGAGTCCCTATGGGAAGGGAAGAAGGAAGGAGGCTGGCAGATCATTTTGCACTGGACACAGGGACTTCTTCATCCTCAGACCCCATCATTTCCTCTGTGCTGGGCCACTCAGGGACAGTTATAGGAACCTTCTTCTCTCTATACACACTACCACTGGGGACTTAGTTCTGATGCCTTTGGGGGTCTTGCAGGTAAAATGGGTCCTTGGGACCACATGTACCTGGCTATTCAGTCAGCTTGGCCTCAGATCTGCTCTCTCAGCTGCATGTGCAGCCAAGACCCTCTGCCCTGTACGGAGCTCCTCCTCCACCTTTAGTCACAGCCTGAGCCCAAGTCTAGGTTCTCTAAGATTTCTGAGGCTCAGGGCTGGCACTGGCTGGCTGTGAAATGTCCCCTGTTGTCAGTGTCCTGCCCCATCCAAGGAAGCGAGAAGTCTGCTACTGTGTTCCCTCTTCTAGGGAAACTGGGCTTTAGGCCTGCTCTTTCTCCACGGGACAGAAGCTCCTGGCCAAGAAACCTCAGACAACCCAAGGAAATGAGAAAAGTGTTGTAGCTTAAAATGTACCTGTGGTCAGACTGCATGCATGTTCATTGCTGATGAGGTGGGTCTCAAGTAATGCCACCCTCGTTCTCGTCCTTCTGTTTTCTTTCTCTGCCATGATCCTGGCTTGGCTGCTCCTGGTCCACTTCATTGCCAATCTAAGTCCTGACACCTGGGAACCCCAGTGTTTACAAAGTACTTATTTTTCAGTTCATAACCTTGAACCTCATGGAGTTTTATACAAGTGGCATCGTGTGTGCCTGCCTCTTTTCCCTTGGGGGAAATCAGAATTATTCTCTCGAGGGAAACAACTCTCAATAGATTTTCAAGGGAGGCCATGGGATTAAGAAGGCTGAAAATTGTGCTCCTGGTTTATATGGAATGGGGCTGGGTGTGTTAGAGGAAAACAGGGGGCTTGGGTTCCCACTGATGATGTTCCTGCCCCCACTCTGCAGAATGCAGGCAATGTAAGCCTTGTTGAGCCTCGGCTACCTGTCTATGAAGTAGGCATCGGACTCAGAGAATGCAGGGTTACCTTTACCGGCATCACAGTCAAGGTCATCATCACTGTGTGTCAGGCCTCCTGACTGGAGGTCCTGTCTTCCAAACTGTGCCTTCTGTCACTTTTCCTGCATCTTTACAAGTTTACTTTATTTTTTCAATTGTGTGTGTGAGTGTGTGTCTGTGTGGGCTGTGTGCACATGTGTACAGGTGCCTGTGTAGACCAGATGAGGGTGTCACATCCCCTGGAATTACAAGCAGTTGTGAGCTGCCTGATGTAGGTACTGGGGACCAAACTTAGGTCTTCTGCTTAACTGCTGAAACATCTCTCCAGCCCTCTTTCCTGCATCTTGATCTCATCTAATATTATTTCCCCTTGATCACTATGTCCTAGCCACTCTTGCCAACTTGTGTGTGTGTACACATGTGTGTGTAGAAATACATGTGCTTGCTTGCACATACAGAGGTCAGAGACAACCTCAGCTGTCATTCCTCAGGTGCCATCCACCCTGTTTTTGCTTTTTCTTTACAACAGGGTCTCTCATTGTCCTTGAGCTGTCTAGTAACTCCCAGGGATCCCCCTGTTACAAATGTAAGCCAACCACCCTTACCTGTTTATGTAGGTTCTGGGGATTGAACTCAGATCTTTGTGTTTGCCAGGCAAGCACTTTACTGAATGAGCCATTTCCAACTTGTTCATTGAGCATACTGTACATAAAGCTGCTATGGGGTTTTTTGGTCCCTGTCCTGGATAGATATTCACAAGTTTATTTATTCCTTTACTCCCTTCAGGTTCCTTTGGTTTTTGGAGACAGATTTTTGCTATGTAATTCAGGCTACTCTTGGACTCCACTGTGTAGTCCAGTTTGGCTTTAAACATGTGACCATCCTTCTGTCTCAGCCTCCTGAGTGCTGGGATTACAAGTATGTGATGCCACACACTGCTTCCTTCTTTAGTTCTTTACCAGCTTCTCATGGTGAGGCTGCCTGACCCTCTGTGAAAGCATCTTCACATGTGAGTCATCCTCTTGTTGATATCTGTCACGTCTGCTGTGTGCTGACTTTTGTTGCCTAGGTGAGTTCCAGGGCCTAGGATAGTAGTGCTTGCCATATAAAACATGTTTTAAAACTACCTCATGAGTAGATGAACTCATGAATGGCTCTTGTCTGGGCTGAGGTAGGATGCTTTGGTCTCTCACATTCCCCAGACTTCTGTAATGTAGTAGTTCAACAAACTGATATTTCCCTGGAGACTCCCTATGCCACAGTGAGCCTCAGGTTCCCAGGATAGTGTGTGAGTGTGAACACCTCTGAGGCACTAGGGGCCTGGCAGGTGCCACGGCAGGACTCCCCTTTAAACACTTCCTGTACTTACTTGTAGCTAGCCCTTCTGTCCCATTGGCTGTTTCTTCGACCCAGATTGGAAGGGGCCAGGGACAAGGACTTCTCCTGCCATGCACAGTGCTCTGCCCCACTCCCACAAGGACAAGAGCACATGCATGTGCATCTGTTGTCTGAAGAAGGGAGGCCAGGTTGGGACCAGCTGAGGGACATGACTTAGATATACCCAGGAGGGGTGACTGGCCCTGCCTGGGAAAGTGTCCTGAGAGGTGAGGCCCCTCCTGTCCCTTGGCAGATTGCCTGATGCCTCACTTGGCTACCCATGTGGCAACTTGGGAACCATGGCAGGGTGGTGGCACCCTCTCCCTTGGTAGTTGGGTGACTCTTCTATATTTCAGCTTCTACCTGAACCTGTGCCCTTATAGTTAAAAATAGCCAAGGATGGGAGTACAAGGACACCGTGTCCTCTGCCACTAACAGGGACTCTGCTCCCTCTTCTCAAAAAGGACTGCTTGACTGCAGATCAAGGAAGGCAACACCGTAAAAAAGCACCCTCCCTGTTATCTTAGAGGTGAGCCCAAGCCTCTCTCCCCAGTCCAGTATGACCAAGATGAGCTATGGGTGTCACCACTGGAAGGCTCTCTGGGGTAGGCAGACATCTGGCAGGAAGTCCCAGAGGCCCTCTAGGCTTAGGACCTTGGCAGACATCACCAGTTAATCAAGGCCTTCTTTCCCAGGACCGTGGTAGGCATCACCAATCAATCATGACACTTTTTTCCCCTCAATCCAGACACAGTGTAAGAATTCTTAGCATGGGCTATTTTAGGCAACAGCTACCAGAGAGAGAGAGAGAGAGAGAGAGAGAGAGAGAGAGAGAGAGAGAGAGAGAGAGAGAGAATGAGAATGAGAATATGTTCATCATCACCAATCTGCCAGATGGGTCAGAAATTTATATGATGTCACATGGGAAGTCCACGGTGCAGCTGGGACCAGACCCACATTGTCTGAGTCCCTGCTAGGGCCTACCCTTCTCTGCTCCCATGGCTCCTTTTTTTCCATCAGAACTAAGGTTTCTAGGTGCTGAAGAATAGCTTTTAACCTGCAAATTACAGGCCCTAAAGATTTCTGCAGTGTATTGTCTGTCTGGAAGGTTCTTTTCTAAGGGAGGAGGGAATAGCATTCATCAGCTCTCAAAGAGGCCCCTTCAAGACCAAGGAGAGTGATGAAATCAGGAAAGAGAGGAGTATTGCTACTCAGTATGTGGGCCACAAATCAGCAGTGTTGGCCTCACCTACAGTGGCCAGAAAAGCAGACCTCCAGGGCCCACCCCAAATCTGCAGAGGCAGAATCTGCATTTAACAAGATCCCTGGGGGACCATTTACACATTACCACTGAGAGGTACCTGGTTGGCATTCACCGGGCACAGCATCTGTGTGCAGCACCCGCTGGTTGCCAGCTTTAAGGTAGGCGTGGTTCCTGCCCTCATTTGAGAGCGTGGAAAGGAACAGGTGCCACAGCTGAGCTGGGCCTAGAAGCTCTGCGGGGTGGGGGGTGGGGGTGCTAAGGCCAATTTGAGAGATGTCTTTGTTTCAATGGAAGAGAAAAAATGACCCCAGCCTGCATTAAGCTGGGAGTTTCTTGTGAGGAGGAGTTAGTGGGCACAGGCAGCTGCTGTCCTGCAGAGCAGTTCAAAGAGGGACTGGTCTTGGGACCTAAGGAGCTGAGCAGATCAACAGCAGATCTATCACTCATGGATGGCATTTCTCACAGCTCCCAGTGCTGAAGGCAGCTCACTCAAGGTGGAATTGCTTTCAAGGGATACTGCTGCTAGGTACTTTCAGCTGGTTCCAACTGGTTGCTCTCTGGTAAACTCTGAGGAAGTTGGCCATCTGTAGTTGAGGAGGGTAGAGGCGGCAACCCTGAAGCAGAGAAGACAACTTACCTTGGTGGGGTTGGGAGGAAGGAATTTGTCGTCCCCCCCCACTCCCACCCTCTGCTCCACATCCATGTTCCCCATCGTTGAAGGCTAGGATGTTCTGGAACTTTCCATGAGGCTCTGACGTATGGAGAAGGAACTTAGTTTCCTATCTAAAATTGGGCACGTGCTTGGCAAGGCCAGAAATGGCCTGGGGCCAGGGCCTTGGAGAAGCTGTGGCTTTGGATCCTGAGAACCCAACTCTTCCCCACAAGGGGCTGTGGTTATCAGGCCCAAGGCGACCATGTGCTCAGTCTGTGGAGCACTTGATGTCCTGTGTTCCCTTGTGCAGCATTGTCTGATGAGCTTCCTGCTGACTTCGTCCTCTTGTATGATAGTTTCATTACGGATGCTCCCATTTTTCCTTTCAGGAAGACTGTATATAAGGTGTGGCACTTCTTAATAAACTTGTTTGGCATGAAGACAGCTTGTGCAAAACCTCCCAGTCCAAAACTTTCCTGTCCTCTTTATCTTCTGATCCTCTGGTTCTTCCTCCCAGGGACCACTGGAGAACAACCTGCTGGTGTTTTCATCCCTGGATCCCCGTTGGTGTTCAAGTGCATTCTGAGATGAAGGCCTATCTGGCCTCCAGCAGGGTTCCCAAGCTAGCCTCTTGTTCAGTTAAAGTACTTCCTGTCCCTCGAAGAGGCCTTCCCCACCCCCAAGCTACTGTCTCCTTGACTCTGAGGGGCCTGTGTAGAATGGAGTTAAAGTCAGTCCTGGGATATGAGATGATATGGATGGAGATATATACATTTTACACACACACACACACACACACACACACACACACACACACACACACACACCTCTTACTGGACTATAATCCACATACCATATAGTTCACCTGTTCAGTTTATATAGTTTAGAGTTCTGTAGGTTTGTATACCCACAGACAAGTAACTGCCATCCCAGTCAGTTGTACATCGTTTTTGTTACCTACCAAAGATACTTTGTATTCATGACTGGTCAATTCCCATCTCTCCTCACTCCTGCCCTGACAAACCCTAGTCTTTTTATCTCAATAGGTTTATTTCTGCATTTTGTGTAAATCAAGTTACTGAGTGTGTGTGTGTGTGTGTGTGTGTGTGTGTGTGTGTGTGTAATGACTAGCTTCTTTCACTTAGCATAATGTTGTTAAGGTCCCTCTTATATGTTGTAACATATAACACTACTTTGTTCCTTTTTATAGCTGAATAATAATCTGTTGTGTGCATATACAGTCTGCTTAGCTAGGCATGTCTTGATGGACCTCTGGACTTTCTGAATCTCATAAAGGAACCTGTTGTCGGCATGTATGCTCCACACAACTGATTTTGCCTCTTGCCTCTACTGCTTTCTTGATGTGGAGCCTTTGGCGGGTTGCTTTGGTTCTCAGAGCTTGCTTCACGAGTTTCTGAGAATGGGGAAGACTGTGTCCACCTCAGCGTCATTGGTAATTGTGGCTGTAATTTACTCTATACCCTTATCTTGCTGTGACAGGAACTGTGCATATGCGATGCCACAAGGGACAGGAGAGACTGTTTCACAGTTAGTATGGCTCTCTGCTGTGACAAGCTCGCATGCTGCCTTGTCATAATGAATCAGTTAGTGACTAGATGAGTTCTCCTTCTAGTGTGGGTGCCCAAGCTTCCCCATTCTCTGTACCCTTGGCCTTTTCACAATATCAGGATGATCGTATTTCTTTCCTTTCCTTTTAGATGTTTTTAATCCTTTGAAATATATAAAGAGAAGAGTACAGTGACTAAAAACGCTCTCTGGGTCTCTGTCTCTCTGACTCCTTGCCTCTGAGGTGTCTCACACAGGACTTGCTCCTTCACCCCAGGTCCCAGAGTTATTCCCGGGACAGGGCTCCTGCTGACTCATAAATAATGTTGAATATGAGCAAAAACTAGACCTTTGTTCTATAAGTTACTGAAATTTGGAGCCCTTTGTTACTGCAGTGTTACCCAGCGAGAGCTGACTGATAACGCGGACTCCTAACAAAGGTATAAGGTGGGTTCTGTCATTATGTCTAGCATACAAGGGAACTGAGGCTCATACATTCAGTAACTTTCTTTAGTTTTCTCAGAAAGTGACATAGGCTAGGCTGAGGATATATTTGATAGCAGAGCACTTGCCCAGCCTGGACGAAGCCCTGGATTTGGTCTCCAGCACCTCAGAAGGAAGACCAGGAGAAGAGGGCTGCTTCTAAACCCTGTTACACAGCTCCAGAGCCTGTGCTGCTGAGACGGAAGTGAGTGGGCTGTTTGGTGACGGATGAGTAATCGGGTGTAGATGGAGCACCTGGTAAGTAAGTGCATGATGTCAGGCTTTGTAGTATAGGTTTAGGGCAAATCCTGGAAGCCTTGGATGCTGTGTGTTCTGTGAAGCTTCCCAGTGCCAGATGGGGAAATAGACCATACCTTTGTCCACAACCCACTTCTTTCAGTGTGTTTGTTGGTCCTGAGTGCTAGTAGAAATGGCTTTCTGAGGAAAGGTAGCCATTGGCGGGGACATCATTTTGGTGCCCGCTGTCTCCTAGTGACTGTTGCAAGGCCCCTTCTCTATAAGGTTGTTTCACGTTGGCTGGAGCAGAGAGAATGACTGCCTGCCTTCCTCTGCTGAGTATAGAGCCCCTCCCCTATTGTATTTACTCTGCATCTAGAACGTTCCAGCCTCCATTGACCTTTCGAATCAACATTTTTTTCACCTTCTTCCCACATGTTTCCCACTTGTTAACATAACCTTCAGCTGTACCAGAACGTAGCATTTGTATGGTCAATGAAGATACTATTTTATTTGCAATTAAGTGTAATTCAGCATAGAAATGATTCTGCTTTCAACCCAGACCCCCGCCTCTGCCTCTGGTGTAAGATTAATTATCTCTCTCTCTGGGTCTCATAATGTTCTGCATACATCTCTGCCCTTGCTCTGCACTACATTGTAATTATAGCACCTTGTGTTGTAATTGCCCCTTTACTTCTCTGCCTCTTCAGGTAGACAGAGCTTCAGCAAAGTCTGGGTTTCATTCATCTGTATTGTGAGTCTCGAGCACAGGCTGGGGCACTGAATAGGTAGTTAGTAAAGAGATTGTTGGATGAATGAAAATTACCTGCCACGTCTTCCTGCCTTCTCCCACCTGATAGCCCCTCAGGATGGAGATTGTTCTTCAGACCCCCGCCCCAAGAGAAACATGGCATAAGAAATGAGCCCAGGGGTTGGGGATTTAGCTCAGTGGTAGAGTACTTGCCTAGCAAGCACAAGGCCCTGGGTTCAATCCTCAGCTCCACACAAAAAAAAAAAAAAAAAAAAAAAAAAAGAAATGAGCCCAATAAATACTTAATTTGTTGGGTAAGTGCAAATAAAATTTCTTTCTAGGGCAGAAGCAGGTAGGTTACAAAGCACAGTTATAAGCTCTCACGCTCCTCCTTTCCCTCGCCGGGGCTCTCAGACCCTCACCACCCACCTTTGCCTCATTGTTTCCTTGTCTCTCCTCCTTGTGTCTGTGTGGTCTCTCCTTCAGACTCTGTGTGATAAGGCCAGAGGCATTCTTCTCTCCCCATGCCGAGGGCAGAAATGACTGGGTCTGCACTGAACCAAGATCCTGCTCTGGCTTTAGCTTCCTGCCCACCTTGGGCAGGTGCATTATCTCCAACTCTCCTGTGAAAATGGTCCATACTCAATGGAAGTGTGTGTGTGTGTGTGTGTGTGTGGTGGGGGGGTGTTAACCATGAGCACAACTTGGTGATGTGATCTCCTATCAAAGTATAAGTTTTTTTTTAATTACTGTTAATGTTTTTTTGTGTGTGTGTTGTACGTCTGTGAAGTGTGTGTGTGTGTGTGTGTGTGTGTGTGTGTGTGTGTGTGTGTGCAGGTGCTCATGCCAATGCCTCATGGAGGATGTCACGTGGCCTGCTCTCTGTCACCCAGTTGAGCCAGGGTCTCTCACTGAGCCTGAAGCCAGGCTGGTGGCCAGAAAGCCACGATGATCCTCTTGTTTCTGCCTTCCACGTCCCTGTGGTTACAGATGCATGTGGCCATACTCATATTTTTATATGCGTGCTTGGGATCCAAGCTCATGCTGACTCTCTTACCCTCTGAGCCATTTCTCCAGCCCCTGGACATGATTCTTTGGGGGCAGCTGGTGGGAAGTAAGTATGATTTTGAAATACACTAGCTGAGATGGGTGTGTCTCCCAGTCTGGAATTCGCTCCTTCTGTGAAACCTCCACCCCAGCTATGCCCACCTGATGACCTCTGCACTTGGCTAGCACCACGGACAGTTCCCATGGTTGTTGGGGCTGCTGCTTGGCTTCTATGCATAGTGGTGTCTGCGGCCTTTAAGAGCCACTCATGACTGTGTATCACCAAGATGGTCAAATCCTTGCAGGATTTAGCTTCTACATGCTGTTGGTTATCTAGCACCTTGATTCTGGAGATGCTGAAAATATAGGTCGTAATATCAGTGAAATGATGACTATTAGGCCTGGTATTGGAGAACAGTTGATGGAGGTTAATGATGATATCCAAGTTTATTTAATGCCAGATGGTTCCAGACTAGTGTCTACTCCTTCCTCTCCCACCTCTAGTGTTGTCCATTTCTTGTACACTTAACATTCATCAACAATCTTTCCACCATTATTTCCCACCAAAGATTCCCTGCACTGAATGTCATTTCTTCAGGATGTTGCTTCCTGCTGAAGGAAAATCTGTGTGTTAACCTGACCGGTCCAGAACATGCTGTAGGGATCCTTCTAAATCTGTATCCTATGGCCCAGCATTTCCAGCCTTAGGTTTGTGCCTTGCAGAACTGTGCACAAATGGTCACCAAAAGACACATGCAAGAATAATTTTGGCAGAGCCATTTGTAATATCTCCATATGGAGATTACCCAAATGCTCACCAATAATAGAATGGATGAGAATTATTTTGATCCATTCACACATTGTACTACAATAAAGAGAGTGAATGAAGCCATTAGAATGACAAACCTCCTAAGCAGACTTTTGAGTGGAAGAAGCCAGACGGTAAAGGAAGTATATTAGGAGGCTCTAGCTATCACAGGCTGCAAGGCTGGGGAGATAGTTCACTCAGTAAAGTGCTTGCTGTGAGTGGGCTCCCGAGAACAATCCCAGCAGGCATGTAAAAAGCAATGGAGCACATCTGTAAGCCCAGCACTAAGCAGACAGAGACATGCAGATCTCTGGAGCTCACTGGCCAGCCATTCTAGCCAATCAGTGAGCTCTAGGTTCAGTGAAAGACAGTGTCTCAAAAAATAAGATGGAGAGTATTCGAGAAAGACACACAGAACTGACCTCTGGTCTCTATACACCCACACAAACATAACACACACACACACACACACACACACACACACACACACACACACGGCAGGGAGGGGGCACACAATTTAATGGATAACATAGTCTGTGCTCTTAGGAATTGCAATAGTTAGACTGTTCTTGTGAGGGGGTAGCTAGATGTGGGCAAGGGGAGCTTCTGGGCATTAGGAGTGCTCTGTTTCTTCATCTGACAGCTGACACTGTAGACCAGTACTCTGTGCAATATTCACTAAGCTCTGAGCACCTAAAACTGTATACTATATAATTGTATACTTTTCTTTGTGTATATTATAATTCAACAAACAGTTGCTTTAAAAACATCTCCCTCCTAGGTGGGTATGATGGGGCACACCTTGAATCCCACCTATGGGGAAGCTGAGGCAGACGGATCTCTGTGTGTTCAAGGGCAGCCTGGTGTCTGTTTCAAGTTCTAGGCCAGCCAAAGCTACATAGTGAGACCTTATCTCAAAAGCAAAACAAAGCTCCATCCAGGGAGAAGAGGAGAGGGTCTAAGACTTTTCTGTGCAGGGTGGTGTAAAGTTTGGGACACATTTGGAAGTATTCCATCTACCAGAATGCTGAGCTCACTGGGGGAAAGGGAAACAGATCAACAGCATGGAGCTGGGGTTGTAAATTAGGACCAGGTCGGAAAAGCAGTGTGTTACAGCCTTTGATGTATTCTGCAAGCCGTGGGGTGCCTCAAAAGTTTCTAATCAAAGAAATGGTGTGTTCTTTAGGGGGAGAGCTTGCGGGGAAGGACAGTTTTGTAGTGGACACAACATTGCCATAGAAAAGGGAAAATGACAGTAAGATATTTTAAAATCTGTGTGTGTTTCAGTGATGGGGTCAAACTCAAAGCTTTGTGTGTTTTTAAATGCTCTACTACTGGGCCACATCTCCAGCCCTTTACATTTTCCTTCTTTTTGAGGTAGAATTTCATTGCACCCTGGGTCTCAGGATGGCCTTGGACTCTCTCTTTTCCTACTTGAGCCTCCAGAGTTCCGGGCTTACAGATGCACACCACCATGCATAGCTGAGGAGGAAGCTGAAATGGCGTGGTGGGGCAACTTACTCAAAAATCATATAGCTAATGATATGGCTGGGGCCAGAGCTAAGGACCCAGGCAACCAAGCTCTGAAGACTTCTCCATGTCTCATGCTTTAGGCTGCTAGACACTGGAATCTCCTGGAAATGCTGTAGATATCTCAGTGAGCAGCTGTGGACCAAAGAACAGAGAGCTAGAGAGCCATCCATGAGTTCTTACGCCACTGACATGACCACTGATGCCCCCCTGGAGCCTCAGTTGTCCTCTGAACAGTGAAGGTATTGGTCTGGAGGGTCCTGAATTTCGCTCCAAATGGAGGCTAATCTGGCTTCAAGAGAAGGCAGATTCTGATCACTCTAGATCAGAGGGGGGCAGGAGTAAGGCTCTTCATAGAAGTCACCAGGTTTATGATTCCTCTGCCTGTCCCTGGAGACACAGCCAGAGACACTGTCAGTTCTCTGAACCCCATGTATGGTATCAGGCTTCAGTTTTCAGGTGGATTTGAAAGCTCAGTCAAGTAAGGTAGGAGAAACTGAATCCAATAGGAATATCAAGGCCAGGGAGAGGTTGGCCACAGAGGGAGGTAGCAGCCGTCAGAGACAGCAGCAGCGTGCCAGGGCATTGGTGTTTCCCTCCACCTGGTTTGAATTAACTGAGTTACCTGGAGCTCTTGCCCTTTGGGATACATAGGCTGTGGTGTGGACCCACAGTGCACACTCACAGAGATTTAGACACTCGATGGGGGACCAGTGGTGGTTAGAGATGGAAGGCCTAGGGACCTGGGACAAGTGTCATGTAACCTCTCTCGGCTTCTGGCTCCTTGTGTGGAAAACAAAGCCAGCAACATTCACCTGCAGTGAGATGCCAAGGGGAGAAGTAGCTCGCCACCCTCCATCCTTCGCCCAAGACCTCCAGTGGCTGAGGATTCAGGGTCTGTGGTTCCCACTCTGGTCCTGGCTTTGCACTCGCTCCGGCTTGTCTGATGTATGCCTGGATGTGTTACTGAACTGCTTCAAGCCTGTTTCCTTGTTGTAAAATTAGGCTATAACGCTTGCCTCTCAAAGGCATTGCAGACTAAATTACATGTCTAATAGTGCACGGAACAGGGTAACAGCCAAAAATAATTGTGTCTGCTCTCATAATTTGTCACTATTATTTTCTTGCTCTTTGTAAACGCTCTTAGAAGATGCGTTAAGCCCGTTCCCATTTGGGTATGAGCAACTGAGCTCATTCTCTTGCTGGAGATGTGTAGTTTTCTTGGGGACTTGTCTGTACACCAATCCAGTGAAACACAGGTTTAGTGGCAGTGGGGGGGGAGCAACTGAGTGGGATCCTCAGTGTTGAATGGAAGCAAATGAGCTCTCATTGTCAACATGAGCCTGGCATGACCCTGCTCCAACATTCTCCAGTAGAGGTGGAGATCAGACGTCAACTCGAGGAGCTGGGTAAAAAGTCTCCTTGGAAGACTATGGTAGAGACTGGCTCATTAGCATACTGTCTTGGGGGCTGGAGAGATGGCTTCATGGTTAAGAGCACTGGCTGCTCTTTCAGAAGACCTGGGTTTGGTGTTTAGCACCTGCATGGCGATTCTTCACCATCTGTTAACTCCGGTTCCAGGGGAATCTGATGCTTCTGGCCTCTGCTGACACCTACACTCATGTGCATACACCCCCCCCCACACACACACACACATGCACACACCTACATACAATTTAAAAAAGTAAAAATAAATCTTAACTAAAGAAGGAATCTGAGTGAGGGTACCAGCAGGATGGCTCAGTGAGTGAAGGGGTTTGCAGCCAAGACCCAGGCCCCACGTGGTGGGAGTAGAGAACTGACTCCTGATTTCCACGTGTACCGTCACACACACACACTCACACACACACATATATACACACATATACACACATACATATACACACACTCACACTCACATATACACACACTCACATATATATACACACACACACTCACATATATACACTCTCTCTCTCTCTCTCTCTCTCTCTCACACACACACACACAGAGAGAGAGAGAGAGAGAGAGAGAGAGAGAGAGAGAGAGAGAGAGAGAACACCAGGCATGGGAATCAGAAAAACCTGGTTTGGCTCCAGCTCTATCCTGAGCAGCTGTGGATGTCTGCATGTCCCCAGGAAAGTTACTAAGCCAACCACAAATTTGCAGTCTTCTGCCTGCACACCCCAAGTCCTGGCATTACCACTGTACACCGCCATGCCCAGTGGAAGTCACTTTTTGGTCCCACTTTCTTCCTGCGTAAAGTGGAGCGGCAGCTAGTCCCAGTTATTGTGAGAACTGAGCAGGTCGATGGCACTGACTTAGTGATAAGAATGTCCTGGTGATAGCCACCCTTGTTGAGTGCTGGCCTCTGTCACTAGAATGTCCAGAGGATAAAACCATCTTACATAAACTACTACATTTACTTTTATCTTTTATTAAATTTGTCCTTTGACAGTTTCATACACACACATCTAGTGCACTCTGATTGCTGTTCTTTACATCTTCTCCCATCCCCCAATCATCCTAATATTCCCTCTCCCCACCCAGTCCCTTTCTTACACCCATGTCTTGTATGTGTGTATGTTTGTGTGGGCTACTGAGTTGAACCTGAGCCATCTGTGTGACCATGAGTGCGGAACTGTCCGTGGGAGCATGGTGGACTCATCCCTGTGGGCACAACTGAAGGAATGTGTGCCCCCTCTCAGAACCCATCAGTAGCCAGTGGCTCTGCAGGAAGGATGGGGCACTGTTGGCCTCTTTCCTATTGGCTGTTGGCAATGTCAGTCTTGTGCAGATCCATTGCAGGCGGCTCCTGCTGCTGTGAGGCTGTGACGGCATTGGCGGGGTCATACTGTAAACGATGACATTTAAGGCTCACAACCTCTCTAAGAATTTTGTGCTGTTGCTACCATTCTATAACAAAATGGGATGTAGAGTGCCCGATGTAGGTGTTGTTCAAGGATAGACTCTGGGGGATGGTTAGAAGCTTGATGGTAACGTTGAGGGAGGGGGAAGAAGAGGAGAGGGAACCAAGATGGGGAAGCTCTGAGGATGGATATGGAGCACGGAGAGTCCATCCAGGCTGAGGAGACAGGAGGACAGGGAGCTGGGAGGGAACTGGAGCAAGAGGGAGTCAGTGGCGTGTCAGATGCAATGAGTGTACTGAATTTGTCAGGACAGGAAGAGCCATTCTAGGGTTTGGAGTAAGGTCATGCATGGTTAGAGCTGTGATCTAGTTATGAATATATTTGTATTTTACTTTCATTTATAGTGTGAACTTAATACATTTAACTATAAAAAAATCCAAATGGCAAATAAGCACACAAACGAGAAATAAAACCCCTTCTCGTGTGCTAGATGGAATCTAAATCGGTGAAGCCATTTGGCAAAGTCAGCTACAGCAGAACAAATATCCACCTTGTGATCCAGCAGCTCCTCTCTCAGGTACATTTCCAAAAGACACAGGTGCAGACTCCCCCAAGAGGCTGCCACTGAAGTGGCCACAGCAACATTGCTCCTCCATGGCCTCCAACTTGATGAAAAGCCAGCAAAAACCCCCCACCAAAACAGCACGTAAGCAAGATGTGTCAGTGACTCCAAACAGAAACCTGAACGCATCTCCGAGGTGGGGCAAGAAGAAAGCAGCTGCTTCTCCCTAGAGAAGAAGTGCTCCTTATGTAACCGTGAAAACCACGCACACCACGTAATTGCTGCCGTTAGAGACCCGCGTGGGGGCCGTGAACCACTGGTCAAAGTGCTGACCTCCTTGAGGTCCTAGGGATGCTTGCTGTTGTTTGTTTTAGGATCTATGTTAATTATACAATCTTATTTAGTTTGTAAAAATTCACCAAGCTCTACACTTCCAGTCTGTGCACTTAAACTTAGATGTAGAAGTTATAAAAAATGATCTTGTACACACTTCTTCTAACAACCCCACCCCACAATTACTCACCATTGACTTTTTAGTTCATGTCTTCCTAGATTTTTCTGTTCATATGAATAAATATAAAAATGAACTGCTTCTCTCTCTCTCTCTCTCTCTCTCTCTCTCTCTCTCTCTCACACACACACACACACACACACACACACACACACACACACACACACGCACGCACACACGCATGCACAGCTATCTATAGCCTTACAGAAATGGCACCATGTTTTACATACTGCCTGCTGCCTGCTTGTTTAACTTAGCGGTATGCTGAGGGAGCCATTCCGTGTCACTGTGGGTGTAGATGAGTCTTCTCAGAAGTTACACGGTCTTTGATTGTGGTGATGTGTCATTTAATTAACTGGTCCTTCATCGATGGGCAGTCAACTCCGGCACCTCATTGACAGGAACAGTACAGTGGGGGACCCCTTGGTGCATAGCTTTGTGTTTTTCTGTGATTGCTTGTGTAGAATGGATGAGTAAGAGTGTGCAATGCCTCGGTCTGAAGTGGTGTTTTAATCTGTTAATGGCTTGTGGGTGGTGGGTTGGAGGTGGCTCAGAAGCCATTTAGAGTTCAAGCTCGAGGTAGCAGGGGTATGTGGCTGTGAAGATGGACAAGAAGGGGATATACAGTATAAGAAGGGACAAAGCCCTTGCAAGCCCTGGAACACAATAGATGAGAGAAAAAGCCTCTGTAATCCTGGGGGGTTCTGAGTCTGGGGGCACATGGATTAGAAGCTTATTAGAAGAAGAAAGACCATAGCAGACTGAGCTTTCTGTAGGTTGAGTCCAGGGACCTGGTTCTCTTCCCTATGGTGATGGAATGCAGTAGCAATAAACACAGGCTGAGGGGCTGTGACTAGAGGGCGGGGCTCACTTGCGTAGGGTGGCTCTGAGAGAGAGAGAGAGAGAGAGAGAGAGAGAGAGAGAGAGAGACCCCCAAGGATGGTAAGAGCCTAATTTGTGTAGAAGCCAGTGGGACTGTGAACAACAAAAGCAATGGCCAGAGGCATTTGGAGATCCAGTAGAATTCACTATCAAAGATGTCAAAGAAAGATGGAGTCCGTACCTCCGGCTCAATAGGTAAAGGAATCCCCATCTAAGTTAGTCCCCATCTCTGCTGACCACCATGGGTGTGCCGCTACATCTAACGCTGGCTCTTACCAGCACTTAGCTTACCTGTGATTAATCACTGATCGTCTACTTGCCAGCTTCCCCTCTCAACAGTGAGACCACAGAGCCGGGGACCATGCCACTTCAGCTCCATCCTCTAGTCCTTGGTCACTATTGCCTCCTGTCCCTTTCCCTGTCTCCTTCTCTCCTCCCTCTAATAAATTGGAAGAGGGGGGACTTAGGACCCTGTGGGGGAAAATGCAAACTGTACAGTTGGAATTTGGGGTACAGCAAAGCTAAGTGCCTGTAAAAGATGGGAATCATGTTGTTTATTATACAACAGGGTGGCCAGCCTTTGAGGGTAGCCGGTTGCACTTTTGGTACTCATGGTCTACAGAACACAAACTCTGAGCTCCACAATGGTAATTGTGCAGGATGGAAACAGTCCTTTGGCCAGTGTTCACCACCTCTGGGAAGCCTCCTCCATGCTTAATCTACCATGTAGTGGCACTTGTCCCCATTATCTATAGAGGGGATGGTTGCCCCTGAGTCCACAGTGACTGTGTTCATGCTTTCCCAACTCTCCTGCCCTATGACCCACCTGTCCTGATGTGACCTTTCTCAGGATGAGACTGGCCGGTGTCTCTTCTGTGTTTTGATCTTCCTCACTCCCAGAGGAGGGACATCTTCCTCCTAGGAAATAACAGCCTGAGACAGCATCAGCAAGAGATTAATAGAAGAATTGAGTAGCTGAGGTTAGATGGTGAGCATTCTTGGAGTGCTTGCACAGAGCATCTCCAGGTGAGAAAATACAGCATGTTGATGAAAACTTCAGCAAGACAGTTGGAGAGGGCGAACTGGGAAGTGTCGTGAGGTCATTCTCTCCCTGTAATGACTGTAGCCACTTCTGAGTAGCATCTACTGTGTGCCAGGCGTGGTGGCAAACATCCCATCATTAACCCCTCACAAGCCCCATGAGTGAGCAGTCTGATCTTCATGGCCAGTGCCCGGGCCATCATCCTTAAGAGCCGGACTCCCTGTTTCCTGAATCCAGCTGGCATGAGGCCCAGGAGCCTGCGTGTGAGGCTCCTTGAGGGCTACAGGCTGTCACAGACATGAAATACATCCCGGCCTCCTCAGCCCCGGGGACTGAACTCTTTGTCATGTGTGACTCTGTGTCTGTCTGTGACAGTGGCATGGAGGCAGGGCACAGGGCTCAGGGATGGGGATCAGATGCCTGGGAAGGTGTCTGAAGCATGTCTGCAGGTGCTGGTCATGGGTCTGAAGCCTCAGGAAGGGACTGTCCCTGTGCAAGACTTCACTTGTTTCCATGTGTTTGTGTGTAGAGGGACGCTTCTCTTACCTGGGTGTTTCTGGGTTTTCCATAACTCTGTACCCGTTGAACACAGAAGTAAGGATGGAGATGGCTGGTTAGAGAGAAGTAGGTTAGAGAAAATAAAGCAGACAGACAGAACACACTTCCATCACGTGTTCATAGACACTGGGTGACACACAGAGAAATGTGTACTGCTGCCTCTTTGGTGTGCTTTCTCCAGTGGGTGGGCGTGGACCTTTTAAGGATGCACATCTGGTGTACCCGGTTACCCTCAGACACACATTGAACAGGGGCTAGGGACCCATGGAAACACAGACAGTCGGGTGGCACAGGTACACACCACCTAGTTGCCCTCAGACAGACAGCAGCTAGCTACAGGTGGAAACACACATGTATTTAGACATTTAGAGTCCTTGCATCTTTGCGTGGGTATTCATATGTGTTTCTCTGAGTATACAGACACTCCTGTATCAGTACACCAGGAGCGCATGTAGGAACATGTAAGCACACACTTGGGCAAACATACACAGCTTTGATAGCTCTCTACATGGGTATCTGAGATTCTGAGAGTCGCAAAGCCACAATGCTATTAGAGTGCTGGGAAGAGGCCAGAAGAGGCTAGATGTGGCATTCCCCAGTGGGTCAGTCAGTGAGTACTCACCGATGAAGTCTTTGAGGTCCCCAGGCTATTTCTAGATTCTAGGATGCTGTAAGAAAGGTCTCATTAAGAATTTACCCCATCCACCAGGCAGCAGTGGAACACACCTTTTTTTTTTGGAGCTGAGGATCGAACCCTGGGCCTAGCGCTTGCTAGGCAAGCGCTCTATCACTGAGCTAAATCCCCAAACCCGGAACACACCTTTAATCTCAGCACTCAGGAGGCATAACCAGGTGGATCTCCGTGAGTTCGAGGCCAGCCTGGTCTACAGAGTGAGATCCAGGACAGGCACCAAAACTACACGGAGAAACCCTGTCTCAAAAAACAAAACAAAACAAAACAAAAGACTCTACCCCATCCATAGTGAGCCATAGTCCCCATGGGACAGGTAAGGCTTACCATGAATTATCAGGCCATGGGGCTCTGAGGGATACCTTCTGGGCCATATTGCTGCTCCTCCTCACTGGCTCTGTGAACCAGTCCCTGGTGTGTGCCATTGTCCTCTACACTGAATCAGGGAGAATAGGAACCTCAGCTTTATGGACTCCTTGGGGCACCATGGTTTACCCAGCAGTCACCAATTGGCTGTCCACAGTGAGCTCAGAGGCTCCCATTGGTGAACACACCTATGTGGAAGCTGGCCAATAAAAAGCCAACACATAACCACATTGCGCAGTCAGCACCAGGAAACACCAGAAAACAGGCTCTTAGGCAGAGGGGCTGGCTGTGGAGGAGCTGGCTTGACATGAGTTGGTTAGAGGTCTTCAGAGAGAGGGTTGTATCACAAGATGGAGGCAAAGGAGTGAGTGGCTGATAAAGAAAAGCATGATGGGAAGGAATTCCAACAACAAAGGCCATTTTGTTTTCATCATTACCTTGCGGCTCTCCCATTTTACAGATAAACATGGAAACCCAGGGAAGCTGGTGAGTTCTTCATGTGCTCTCTCGCCAATGAGAAAGGCCTTCAGGATTTGAGTCCTGCCGTGTGGCTACAAAGCCAGTGGTCTTAGTGGTCCTCAGTGAGGGTGAATTTGTTCTCTAGAGAATAGTTGCTAACGTCTGGATACATTTTGGTTGGCACGGCGGGACTGGGATGCTCCCAGCATCTAGTGATGGGGGCTAGGGACACTGCTAGAGACTCCATAGTGAACAGAACAGCGCCAGCAACATGGCAGGCTGCTGCCCACAGAGTCATTCACTCTGGCATTGAGAAGCCCTGGCCTGACCTTGCAGAGCACCTGAAAGAGTATAACCCATAATAGGTGTTCAAGATGGTATCCGTAGACGACAAGGGGGAGATTGGAGAAGACTGCAGGGGGAAAGGTACACAAATAAGCCTATCCCTTAACAAAGCTCGAGAGGGGATTGTATGCTGGGTAGCTGCTCTGAAGGGCAAGTACCCCGTGCCCCAGGGAGTGTGGGTACGGGTGAGCCAGGGGGATCAAGGACATTGGTGGGCTGGGTTAGGGCTGAAGCTTGGCTGCCGTCAGCTGCTGCAACACTAACCAGACAACTTCTTTCTCTGTCTCCTCCCACTCCCCATGTCTCTCCCCATCTCTCTTGGCCCCGGTGCTCAACAGCAGACAGCCGGAGGCTGAAGGGTGCCATTCAGAGGAGCACAGAGACAGGACTTGCCGTGGAGATGCCCAGCCGGACACTGCGCCAAGCCAGCCATGAGTCCATCGAGGACAGCATGAATAGCTATGGCTCGGAGGGCAAGTGAGTGTGGGGCCTTCCTGTTCCCAGTCTTCCCGGTGGGGAGGGATTAAGCAAGCCTCTCAAGAACCCTCAGTTCTTGGGCCGGTGGGATGGTGACTAAGTCTTTTGGGCCTTCAGGTGAAATCAGTAAGATGCAGAGCCTAGGTTTTATGTTTGATTCCAGCTCTACCACTTTGGAGCTGTGTGACCTTGAAGAGGGCACATCCCTGAACCTCAGTTTCCTTGTCTGTAAAATGAGGCAATAGCATCAACCACCTTGGGATTGTGATGGTTAATGTTAGCGGTCAATTTTATAGGCTATAGGATCACCGAGGCCTCCAGGCACATCTGGAAGGAATTATTTAGTCTCTGGCCATGCCTGTGAGAGTTATGTTGGTTTAATGGAGTTGGGAAGACCCACACTCAAAGTGGACAGCGTCATTCCTTGGGCGTGGGTTCTGGACTGCAGGAAAAAGGAGAAGGCATGGGCATGGTGGCTTGTGCTTTTAATTGCAGCACTCAGGAGGCAGAGGCAGGAAGATTTCTATGAGTTTGAGGCCAGCCTGGTCTACATAGAGTTCCAGGACAACCAGGGCTATATATTGAGACCCTGTCTGGAGAGAGAGAGAGAGAGAGAGAGAGAGAGAGAGAGAGAGAACGCTATCTGAGCATTAGCAGCTGTGGCCCTGTGCTTCCCAACTGTGGGCGCCATCTGACCAGCTGCTGCCAGTTCAGCTGCCTCGACTTCCTGCTCTGATGGTCTGTACCCTGAACTGCAAGCTGAAACCTGCCCTTTCTCCCTTAAGCTACTTGCCTCACTGTGTTTTATCACAGCAGTGGGAGAAAAAAAGAAACATGGATGTTATGAGGATTAAGTATTCACAATCATTGAAATCCTGAGTTATTATGTATAAAGAGCGTAGGACAGTGCTTGGCACCTACTGTATACTAGTGTTGGAAGATAAGCCAGAGAAAGGAGTCACTGGGGTTCAGTAATATATCATTATTGTTTCCTTTTCCTTTAGTTTTTAAAATCCCAGTTGGGTTTTAAAAATACAAACTAGGGCTTAATAAAGACTCATGTATGTCAAGTCTTAAGAAGGCTCTGCTGCATGGCTTCTCGCCAGAGTTTCCTTTGGGGCTGCAGAACAGGATCTGGGTACGTGTTACAAATGCAGATGACAGGGCTCTGTGTCCCAGCCACCCAGTCGGTCAGTGTGTCTGGGAGGGAGCCCAGGAAGTCAGATTTTCAGCCTTCTGGAGGAACCAATCTAGGCTAGGGGCTCACCTTCATGGGGCCCTTAGAAGACTAGGGGAGGTTTAGGGTTTGCCTCCCCTGATGAACACACCTTCATACACACACACACACACACACACACACACACACACACACACTCACACTCACTCACAGAGTCATACAAACCTACTCTTTTTCGTTTCCCTTCATGCCCATCCTTGAGTTCCTGGCTAAGAATTTTAGATTCAAAATAACTGCCTACTGTATAGACAGCCTAGGACTCAGAGAGGGTTGGGGGTTTGCCCAGGGCCACACAGCCACTAATATACAGAACTCAGGAGTCCTGACCCCCAGCTAGAGCTCACTCTACATGACCACATTGCTTTGTTTTTCCAGTTGTCATTTAAGGCAAGGAAGGGACCTGGGTGTCACATTCCTTGTCGTCACACAGGAGGGAACTGAGACTTGGGAAAGTTAAGGTCTGTGCCACCTATCTGTGCAGGTGTCTGCTGCACGTGGCCATGTAACTGTAAATGGACTGAAATGAAACAAACCATCATGCTCCTCTGTCAGGCTAACTCCGTTCAAGGCCTCGTGGCTGCACGTAGTTCATGGCAGCTGTATTGGATGAGGCAAGAAACAGAACATTTTGTCTTCATGGGGGTTTTGCTGGACTGCACTGGCTGAGTGGCTTACCCCCTCCCAACTGGGGACTGGGTGCAGACTCCAGCCAGTTTGGGGATGGGAAGGGCTCAGCCTCTGCCTTCATGGCTGGTCAGCCTCAGCTGGGACTGCCGCTGGCTAAAAGCCCTGTCCCCCCATTCTCTGCTCCCCCCATCCCCAGTCCCAGCTCACACACACTCCACCCTCACCCGTCCCACACTGGGCGTCTCTGGCCTTATGAATGGTCCTGGTCCTGGCAGAGCTGCTGTTCCACCTACCTCGAGGGAGACTTTCCTGTGGGAGGGAAGAGGGGTGGACAGCGGAAGGGAGAGGAGGAGGAAAAGGAGGGCAAAGGAGGCAACGGTCTGCATTTTGTGTAACCTAAGACACTTGGCAGGGCAGCTAAGCTTGGAGGAAGTTATCCAGGCACCCAGGGAGTAGGAGTACCTTCTGATTCAGGAGGCCTGAGGCCTAGTCTTGTCCCTGCTACTGGCACATTGAGTGTGTGTCCTTGGGTACCCCTGTGATCTCTAGGCTGGAAGACATTATGTTGGCCTCGAGAGATTAAAAGAACCAGGTCCCAGGGAAGCAGTGTGATGCCCTAGGTGGCAGCTGACGTATGGAAGCTGCAGCCCTCCACCATGGAAAAGAAAAGACAGGCTCAGGCCATCACAGGACTCCCTGCAGGGGAAGCATAATAGGAGGGTATCACGAGGAAGAAAAGAGGCACTGGCTGCTTGTGGGTAGAAAGCGGCACTGGGAATCATTTGCTGATGTGTGCTTACAGGGACCAGAGAGTTCAACTGCATTTTAGACAGGGTCAAAATAGGCTCGGCAGTCGGGCAGCCCTGGCCTGTGGTCTGTGCTTCTTAGTAGCCATGCAGCTTTGGGGAGGTCACCTCCTTTCTGAGCCACATGTCCATTGCAGAAAGGAGGCAGTAATAGAGGGAGCTGCCCAGAGATCAGCGGTAAGGGGGAGTGGCTATGTGGGAAGCACCTGGAAGAGTGACCAGCACGTGGCTGACAGTGATGACGGTCACTGCCAGTGTCGTTTATTGTTAATTCAGCCACTGTGAGCTGTGTGTTTTGCTGTTTGGGGTCAATTGCTAACAGATAGGGTGAGCCATCCCACAAACAAATGAGTCTACAGAGTGCAAAGAATGAACACCGAGCAGGTTTTGGCTGTAGTGGCCATTAAATGTTTGGGGAAACTGAGGGAGGATGAAAGGTCTGGAAGATACTACTTCCAGCAATGGGGACAGACGATAATAAATACATGACAACTTAACATGCTGTATGCCAAATCTGGCAAGAGAAAGGTGGAGGGACTTGGTGTCCTTGGTGGCATCGCCAGCCCATGAAGCCACCCCAGAATTATCAACCTCAAGAACCTAGAAGGGATTGAATGAATCTTGTTGGAGGCCAGCCAGGTGCCACCACTTCATGCAGCACCTGGTTGAGAAAGGGACAGGGAGTGTTCATCTGTGGCCATCCCCTTCTGTTCCTTAGGTATTTGGAAAGCTGGTCAGACCCAGCTGCCAGGCTCTGGAACAGGAAGGGGTGGGAGTACCCTCACCTCTCTCCACCTCTTGGGCTCTTGCCAGCCCAGCAGATGCTCACAGGGAGCCAACCTTGCTTGAGGAGTCCCACAAGGCCACCATCCCTGGCACTCCCGGATTGGGCCACTGAGCACCAGGCTACCGGGCATGTAAAGGCACTGGGGCTTTCCACGTGAGTTTCCATGTCAACACATGTGATTAGTCACCTGTACTATGCCAGATAGCTGGGTTGGCGATCATGGAAATTATGTCCTCAGGAACTTCCACTGTAGGGCACTGGCCAATCATCCAGAAACCAATACAAAAGGCAGGTCTGAAGATGGCGGCCAAGCTGCCATCCCAGCCAGGTCTCCAGGCAGAGAAATACATGCAGGTTTGACCTCTGTCAGTGAATTTGCTGTAGGCTCTAGGGTAGTAGTGACTTCACCCCTTCCTGTTGAAAGTGTGGACCTTAGTTCAGCAACAACAGCACCCCCTGTGGTGCCTGTTAGAAATCCAGATCTCAGCCCTATCCACACCCATTGGGTCAGAATCCATATGACACCAAGATCCCCAGCTGGTGTGTCAAGACACCCTGGCTTAATGGCCACATCAGCCATGTAAATACTGTAGAAAGCATTGTGCAGACACTATGCCAAGGGCTCTGACCTACGTTGACTTGTTTCGTCCTCATAACAGCTGGATGGTGTTGTGAATGCTAATAGCCCCACTTGTAGAAGAGGAAATGCTAGGGGGGTGGTTTGCCCAAGGTCTCAGGGCAAGGAAGCAGCGGGGCTGGGATTCATAGCCAGGCTTCTCTGCCCAGTCACACTCACCTCCTTCTCTCCTGTAATTGTTCCATCAGTGAACATTTCTGGAGCAGAGGACACAAGGTCCTCATCTTCCTCCTCTGTATGACTCGGCATGTGGCATGTGTATTATCTTTCAGAGCTTGGAAAGAACTCCCTTTTCTGGAACCCCTTTCTCCCTCATCCCAGATTGGGGTTTTATCTGTGAAGGACAGAGGGGCTAGAGTCAGAGTAGGGCCATCTCACTAAGAGAAAGGGTACAGAATTCAAGCCTGAGAAAGAGTCCTGAGGATGCTAATACACACCAACTACATACTACACACAGACCAACACCCACCCTCCATTCCCCCCACATACCTAGACATATATACCTATATCACTCACACATATCTATATACACACCTCTACCACATACACATACAACTTACACACACCTAAATGAATATACCTATATCACATACACACACACACATCTATACATACACCTATGGCATATACACATAACCCCCACACATACCTATACACATACCTACACATACACACCTGTATGTACATACAGACACTTACACACACATACTAGAAGCATATACCTATATCACATACACACACAAACACACACATACCTACACACACCCCTACATATACATATCTATATGTACCTATGCATACACCTATACAAATACATGCATACACCATACACACAACACATATACATAGTCCACATACCACACACACGCCAAACTTTCAACTTCACACACATCACAAACATATGCCGCACACCACACATACACCCCATATACACATACCACACCCTCATATACAGACATACCTAAACATATACATTTTTACAAATATACTGTACTTTACACACACACACACACACACACACACAAACACATACATCCCATACCCCTGCCCCCAGGCTTGAAATGCTTCGAACCAGACCTCACATGTATATTCAATTGGAAGAGGTTTACTTGGAAGGGGATTCTGAGAAATATTGTGAGAGACTGGGCGGGGGAGGCGTTTAATGGGTGTGCTGTTTGGCACCAGCTTCCTCCATGGGCAGCTCAGTCTTGAGGGGGAGCCTGGCAGCCAGCAAGGAGCAGGCTCCTGAGTGGAGACTCTCAGCAGGTAACTGCTACTTGCTGTGGGCACTCCCATTATGGTCTCTTGCTCTTTCTGTAGTACCATGGTCGAGGGACTAGAGAAATTCTTCAGGGTCTAGAGAAACATAGGTGAGGCACAAGGGGGATGGCCTTGGAGTGGTAGTTTTAGATCAGCAAAGTCCATCACACAGAGTGCACTGGACCCCTAACCTCCAGCCACCCAGACCAGAACATTCTAGACTACCCATCTCTTGTATTCCTTCCAGGACCTGCAGTGATGTGCCCATTTTAATTCTCTCTTGAATCATCCATTTCTCCCATGCCCATCCCTGAGGGCCCATTGCTCTTACCCAGACACCTGCAGGTCTCCTTTTGGCTCCAGACTCCATAGTCCCTCATCCTGCACTCACTAATGCTGACCTCTCCCAGCCTCTCTCTGTCCACCTCCCCGAACCTTCTGCTCGCCGCTGTCTTGCCTTACATCTCAGCATCCATGGTTCCTCTGCCTGTACTCCTGTCCCTACCCCTTTGTCACCCTCCGACTCTCTCCTCCAGAGCTCAGTGAAGGACTAGCACATTGCTTCAGTTCCTGTGCCAAGACCCGTTAAACTGTAGTGACTCCCAGGAGTGCAGTGCTGAGGAGGAGGAGGGAGCCAAATTCTGGCCTGGTCAGGGTGCTGAGCTCATTAACCATGTCTGCTCTGGGCATAGCGGGAGAAATGGAATGGCTCACAAGTCTGCCATTTCTCTGACTAGATCAGCAGCTTGCACACGCCCAGCCTTTCCAGCCATAGCTCTCACCACTGTCTGTCCTACTAGACACTCATTTCAGCGCCTGCTTAGCTGGTCCACAGTTGGTGTTCTCGAATGTTGATGACTAGGTAGGTATGCTGTGGTATGTTCTGTATGTTAAATGTGTTGTTCTGATTGGTTAATAAATAAAACACTGATTGGCCAGTAGCCAGGCAGGAAGTATAGGCAGGACCAAGAGAAGAGAATTGTGGGAACAGGAAGGCTGAGGCAGAAAGACGCTGCCAGCCGCCGCCATGACAAGCGAGATATAAGGTACTGGTAAGCCACGAGCCACGTGGCAACTTATAGACTAATAGAAATGGGTTGATTTAAGATAGAACAACTAGATAGCAAGAAGCCTGCCATGGCTATACAGTTTGTAAGTAATATAAGTCTCTGTGTGTTTACTTGGTTTGGTCTGAGCAGCTGCAGGACTGGCAGGTGAGAGAAATCTGTCCTGACCGTGGGCCAGTCAGGACCAGGAAAACTCTAGCTACTTAAGTAGGACAGAAGCATGTCCACATTCCACTCATTCGGTCCTCTCTGTCTCCTTCATCTCACAAAAGCCAGGGACTTAACATCCTGTCTTTCAACCTAGCAACTCCCAGAGCTGGCTTCTAGGACCCAGCTGCCTGTTCTGTCTGTTGTTGTCCTGAGGTGTCTGGGTCACTCTGCCACAGCCTAGGAAAGTAGCAAGTGAGCTCATGACAGGGTCATCGCAACCCAGGCTCAGGGTTGCATGATCACCAAAGAAAGGCCCAGGAGACTAGCAGATAGCAAGAACCCCCTACTCACCCCCCACCTTGTGCTGTTAGCAGAGTCATTATGACTAGTGGAGGGTGTGACCATGGGCTAGGAGAAAGGAGTTTTTTCTTGTTTTATAACACTAGGCTTTGCTGAGCATTTGACCATGTCTGACTCTGCCTAAAAGAATCTAACCCATTTAATGCTCAGGGTTACTTTCTGTTTTACTAGAAAGAAAATCAAGTCCTGGAAAGGTGAACCATGGATCTCCATAGTTAGTGAATAATGGGGACAGGATGTGACCCCAGGCCTGCCTGACTCCAGAGCTTGAACTGCAAATCCCAGGCTGTGCTCTGGAGACATGGGGACAGTACTGTTGGCCTTCCCTGTCTGGATCCTTCACATCCATGGCTTCAGACAATCATAGAGAAAATATCTGGATGGCATATTGTCTGTGCTGAACATGTGTAGCATGCATACATTTCTTCTTGTCATTTCCTCTTAACCCTGATAGTGAGACCAGGTATTTGCATAGAATTTATTAGACATTCATAATCTAGACATAACTTAAAGTCTACAGGAGAATGCTCCTAGCTAGTATGCAAATACACCATCTTCTTTAAGGGAGTTGAACATCCATGAGGTTTGATATCCAGGAGAAATCTGAGAATCAATACTCTGGGCATAATAGGGGTCAACTGTGTCTTCTAAGGGTTAAGAAGTTGGACTCTGGGGCCAGACACCTGGGTTTCAAATCTCAGATCAGCCACTTTTTAGCAAAGTAGTCTTGGTTGGATTACTGTTACTCCAGTGTCTTGCTTTACCCTGTTTCTCTAAAGTAGACATTGATGGTAAGTTTTATTAAGATTTATAAAGGTGTTGGAGTAAATGAGTTAACATTGATCAGTTAATAGTATCAGGCTTGGCTCATGACAAGTTATTGATAAATGAAAAGCAAATCCTTGGCTCTATGCAGAAACTCCACTCTCAGGGAGGGGACAAGCTTGGAAACGTTTTGACTACTTGATAGGTGCAGTCTAGATCCTGTGGTCCAGTGTCTCTTAGCCCACGGTCAATTCTGCGACCCTGCTTGTTTTGAAAACTAGATTTTGTTGCAACATGATTGAAGTATTAGGGAACAATTTGAGCTTCACACAGACTCCACATTTGCTCAGTCAGGTGGGGTGTCGTCTATCAGCCCCAGGAGGTGATTGCAGAAAGCTGCTTTCACCTAGGAACTCACACATTCCCAATGACTGAGGCACCCTCGGTTGAGCAGGTGTTAGGATCTGCTATGGTACGATGCTCCAGCTGGCTCCAGCCAGCCCTCTCTACTGCTTCATAACAAATCACAGAGGGCAACCCTTTGCATGCTGCCAGCTACCTTCAGCATGTCAAGGTAATGTACCATATTTATTGTAATACTTAAGCACTTCTCGACTATTTAAAGTGTATTAAACTCTATACCATATTTACTAGGTGTGTCTGTGTCCCCCACCACCACACACACCTTTTTATGTGATTCTGACCCATTTTCTTCATAACCTGTGATCTTCACTGCAGGATATTTTTCACTCCTCAGTCATTTATAGGACGGCACATTTTGCCTTGTAGCCGATTGTTGTATGAGGTGAATCTGTGTGTGTGTGTGGGGGGGGTGACTGGATGGATGGACATGCATGGAGTAGGCAGCGGGTAGTGGATAAATGGGCAAGAGAATGGACTTCCAGAACCTTTTAGAACCACAGCTTGTAATCACCATGAGGGCTGTACAGCCTTTTAATTTCTGATGCCATTAAGTCGGGTGATCCAACTGGAAAAGAGAATAGAGTCAAACCTGTAAATTACCCAATTACTTCTTTAACCACCAAGAACACAGGGTCCAAGCAAAGCGCAAAGGTTAATAATAAAAGACAAATGGATTGTGCTCCACAAACAAAACTAATAGGATTTGAGTTGCAGGAAATCTCATTTCACCATTAAAACAAAATAAAAGGCCAGTGGAACAATGGGTAAAATCCTGTTTCAAGGCTCTGCCTCTGCCTGTGTGGCACTGGCCCCAGGAGGAACTGGCTCGAGCAGGCTTTCCGCCACTCACATGGCCTGTGCCGGAACAGGAAGGACCATGAACATGCCAAGTAGAAGGGAGGAGACTGTGCCAGGCTGGCAGCAGGGGCCGGCAGCCATGATGTCTTGCTATGATTGATTCAGGAGCACCTCTGTGTGGACCTGCATTATCCCACCCATGTTCCCCAGTGATTCAGCTAAATAGGGACTCTTCATTTTTACTTGATATGTTAGGAAACTGTAGCCCAGAGAGGTGAAAACCCCCAAGGGCTGGAAAGATAGCTCTTAGGTAAAGTCACTTGTTACCAAGCCTGACAACCTGAGTTCAATTCCAGGGCTCCCATGAAAAGGGCCTGTTCCTGCAAGCTGTCCTCTGATTTACACACACTGTGGTACCATGTGTGAATGCACACTTGAGTGTGTATATACACATGCACACATACACACACACACACATAAATGCAATTAAAAATTTTAAATCTCAGGATTGGGGATTTAGCTCAGTGGTAGAGTGCTTGCCTAGCAAGTGCAAGGCCCGGAGTTTGATCCTCAGCTCAAAGAAAATTTTTTTTTAAATCTCACCCATGTTGTCCAGCACTGGAATACAGGGTGTATATCACGCCACAAATCTTAATTGTTATCTTTTATTCTGCTACTCTGGAGTTTGTCAGGGGACATTTACTGAGCTCCTGTTGCATACAAGGACTATTCTATGTAATAGCATGTGTGAAGCATGTTACAGTCAACAAGCTGTGCAGAGCCTGGAAACATATACAACCGATATGGCACAGGCATGCTGTGCACAAAGTGGAGTGATCTTGTTACTAGATTAAGATCACCAACGTAAGTGCCGTGACAGTAGTGGCTTGCTGGAAGTCACTTGACAAGCAGGTGGCCAGTAGGCATACAGAGAACCACATCTGATTTATTAAGCCTAATTAAGCTTTTCCCCACACCTCCAGAGGAAAATCCCAAGGTGGAGCATGGCCCCTTGGTGGAGTTGGTCTTCTGGCCAGCAGGGGCAAGGCACACTGTGCCTCTTGCTCCATGGATGTTGTTTTTGCTAGCTCAGGGTGGCAGCTTGGTGCCTTGGCAGCCAGTGAGGCACCCTGGGATGGGAAATCAGGCAGCCGCCCAGATATTAGAAACAATTACCGCTAATTACCAGGCCTGCCAATTCCCCATTGTCTGCCTGCACTCCACCAAGAATCAAGGAGCAGGCGATGAGGATGTTGGAGGAAGCTTTCAATTTTGGCTTGCGGAATGCCTGGTGCAGTCTGGGGGCTGGGCTCCTGTCTGCCTCGAAACTCACAAGGCCCCAATACCTTTCCATCTCTCTCGGTTTCAGAGTGCACATTCTCCTTATAGAATAATCGATCTTGGATCCTTCAGAGTGTTGGGAAGGTGGGGTGGAGGGACCCAGGGCCATAGAGCAAACCCCACATCTCAGCTGTGAGTCAAGTGTTGATCTCAGTGGAATAACTAAGGGTCTTTGGTTTTATAAATGTGGTGAGTACATACTTTAATCTCCAAACATTTAAGTGGATATTTATTTTGTACTTTCTCTATGAAAATATACTGCTGATGAGTGAAGAGAATAACCACAGGGGTTTACCTGTGTGCCTCAGTACCAGACAGCCTCTTTCTGAAGCTGACCCAAAGACTTGAGTGGAATAGGAGGCCACCCCAGAAATCAACACTGGGAGCAAGAAGAAATCTGATAGGAAGGGAGGGGCTCATATAGGGCAGAGGTCATGCCTATGACCCCATCCCCCAGTAGGTAGCCAAATCTTGGGGAGGCTGTGGAAGATGTGCAATCAAGTTATCCATTATCCCAGCTGCCGGCCATTCCCAGTTGTCATCACTTGGATGTTGTTTCTGGGGTGAGGTGGGAGGGGTTAACCCTTAGGGGCTTCCTCTCTGCCCTGCATATAAGCAGAATGAATTGTCACACCAGAAGAGAGGCCCTCGGACTGTGTGGCCCATGTGAGAAAGGGCAGCTGAGTGCAGAGGTGCATGCTGGGAGGACAGGGTGACCCTACCTGCCTGGCTTAAGTAGCTACTACTCTACTGCTGATCTATAAAATGTGTTCACAAATAGTATGGACCAAAGGCCTTTAAGGTCCAAATGAATTAATATGTGTAGAGAATGCCCTTCGACCTTTGGTGGACTGCAGTAAGGGTTGTTCATTTGCTGTTAGAGATCTCTTAGTCAAGGCTCCATTTTTCCAGTTTGTTGAAGCTTAATCTCAGGTGGTTCAGGATTGTCCAGAGGATTACATCTATACACATAGAGAGAATCCATGTAAACTGCCAAAACAGGCTCAGGGGGAACAACCAAAGTGTGCCTGCCCTTGGTATCCATGAGTTGCTTCTGTGGACTGAACTAGCTTTGACTCAAAAATATTCAAAAAAACACTCCAGAAAGTTCCAAAAGCAAAGTTTGAACTCGCCACATGCCTATCACTGTAATGAAGACACACCGATGGAATGGTGTGCAGATGTACATTGCTACAGTGCCTGCCGTCTCTCGGGCCCTCCACCCACTGTACAAGCATCGTTTGCCTCTGTTCATGTTGCCCCTTAGGTAGATCTGCAGCCGTCATATCTGTGCGGCACATGTATGAAGTTACCACGTCATTTTTCCTAAACAGCGTAACAACTATTTACATTATCATGTGCAGTGGCATTGTGGGAAATGTCTTATGTAATCTGCCCATGATTTAAAGTGAATGAGGAGGGCTGGAGAGATGGCTTGGCGGTCTGTAACGGCAACTCTAGGAGTTCCAACACCTTCACACAGACACACAGGCAGGCAAAAACACAACGTACATAAAATAAAATTAAAAAAAATCTTTTAAGAAGAAGTATATGAGGGTACCTGCATAGGTCTATACAAACAACTATCGATACATTCATCTTATAGGAAGGACTTGAGCATCTGTGGGTTTTGGTGTCTCTAGGGGTTCTGGAACTGGAATCAATCCGTCATGGGTACCAAGGGACAACTGGTCTAATAGGATGGAGAAAGCTCAGACGCTGAACACATTGTTTAGTTTGTGGCAAGCATCCCACATGCCCCAATGTTCTTTCTTCCCATAGCATTTGTCACTTTCTCTCATGGTATAGAATTGATATTATTTTTAGATATGTTTATTTACTTGTGTGTATTCATGTTTCGTCTGGACAAATGTATGTATACTGTGTGTGTGTCTGGTGCCCACAGAGGTCAGAAGAGGGCGTCAGAGCCCCAGGAACTGGAGTTACAGACAGTTGTGAGCCACCGTGTGGCGCTGGGAATGGAACTCGAGTCCTTGCGAGAGCTGCCAGTGTTCTTAACCAGTGAGCCTTCTCTCCAGCCCACTGATGATATTTCTTGCTGTGTGCCTGTGAGGACAGAAATCACTGACTGCCTTGTTCCCTGATGTGGTCTACGTTCAGAACAGTGCCAGGGATGTGCTAATGAATGAGTGAATGAATGAGTCAACATAGAGGCCGGCTGAAATGCCTGTGTCCTGGCAGGGTTATCAGTGCTGGGTAGTGTTGCTATCATCAACTGTTATCACTGTGCTGCTGGGACCGCAGAGGAAGGATGTGTGGTCCATAGGCATCACCCATCAATCACCCATCATTCCAGTGTCGTTCGGCTGGTGATTCTTGCCGCCTGCTCCTCAGTCATTGTTTCTCTGGTCCCAGCCACAGTCCTTCACCAGACCATCAGCCTCTATGGATCTTTTTCTCAAGTGCACATGTGACTTTTGTATCTGGGGTGTGGAGGGACACTGGGGCCTCAGAGATTGTCCAGAGGTCACTTGAGAAGACTCCCAGGCTGCCATTTCTACAGAGCACGGTGTCCTTTCCTTGGCTCCACTTTCTAAGAAGTGTGGTGCAAGCCCTGCTGCTTTCAGATCCCTGCAGCATCAGGGATTTTCTCTGATCCTTCAGCATCACCAGCTCACCTGGAGACCATCAATCTCAGCTCACCAGACTTCCTCTGCTCTCCAGGATGGGGGCTTTGTATGGTTTTTGGGCAGCACTATGCCATTTTTTGTTCCTATTCTTCTTTCCCTATTTTTTGTTTCTGTGGGGTTTTTTAAAATTTTGTTTTGTTTTCTTTTGTTTTTGTTTTTTCGAGACAGGGTTTCTCTGTGTAGCTTTGGAGCCTGTCCTGGAACTTGCTCTGTAGACCAGGCTGGCCTCGAACTCACAGAAATCCGCCTGCCTCTGCCTCGTGCTACCACCACCTGGCTTGTTCCTATCTTTCTAGAGATGGCTCAGAGGTCAAGAGCACCGACTGCTCTTCCAGAGGTCCTGAGTTCAATTCCCAGCAACCACATGGTGGCTCACAACCATCTGTAATGAGATCTGGCACCCTCTTCTGTATACATAATAAATAAATAAATCTTTAAAAAAAGAGATTTGCAATTTAAAAGTCATGAAACTGAGTCTCTATGCATCCTTCTAGGCTACCTCTCATCTAAAGCAACCTTCTGACACCCTGTTACTGGTGTGTGGAGGACCCAGGGGGCAGCAGGGAATTACGGTAATGGATGTGGAGTCCTGTGCCTGCTCTGGCTCTGCCCAGTAGGTACACAGGGAGGGGTTGGCTGAGCAGCTTACCTGACATGGTGGAGGGTAGACCTGAGCAGCCGTGACCCGGGATCTAGTAGAGTCCGAGGGTTTTGTGAGGGCATCTGTTACTGGTCTAGTCCTCTGGGGCACTTTGAACTGCCAGAGTTGTTGAGTGACCAGGCTCAGCTCAGGCATCTGGCCCTGGATCCATCAGCTCTGCCCAAGAATCGGGGTCACCCTTTTTGCTAGGCAAATGTGTTTCTCGTCTGAATAATGGTGGAAAAGATTGGTTTGTCGTTTTTTGTTTGTTTGTTTGTTTGTTTGTTTGTTAAGGAGCAGTCAGCCTCCCATGGTCATGGTGGGGATGAGAGGAGAAAATGGGCTGCAGGCAGCTTGTTCCTGCAGACAGAGCCCATCACTTCTTCTCACTCAGTACTGCAAGGGACCCTGGAAGGGGAGCAGAGTGTTGCCGTTCCGAGGGTAGACAGGGAAAGGGGAACTTAGAGGGAAAGCAGGCAGGGAAAGGACCTAAAGCTGCTTTAACCAAAGTACTAATAGTAATGACTGTTACTGACTTACGTGTTCAAAAGGAGGTAACTTCGTTAGGCAAAGCTTGATCCAGAAGCCTACGTAATACCTCCAGTCTGATAATGGCTTCATCCCTGGGCTCTCCATACCAAACACTCCAGTTCCATGTCCCAGACCCAAGTCTGATGGAAAAGGGAACCTTACCCTCCCCATAGTTCATAAAGCTTCCATATCAGATTTTCATTGACTGAACTGAGCCATATGTCTGAGCTGGAGCCAGGCCCTAGCCAAAGAGGAAAGGGGTGCCCTGAGAGCTGGTCCTCCCTGCTACAATCACATGCCTTGGAGAAGTGGGGTCCCTAAAGAAAATTGGAGGTTCTATTACCAAAGAAGGAAAAGTGGATATCCGGAAGCCAGACAGCAGCAGCAGCATCTGCTGGGTCCAAGGCTGATGTGCAGGGCACTGATCATCTGGGCCTTTCTCATTAAACTGCTGATGCTGGTCTAGCAGCTGGGCAGAAGCATTACATGTGATGTAATCCTAACCAGCTCCAGATGTACCTGATGCTGCTGATCTTTGGACCACACTTGGATTATCAAAGCATTAAGCCTTATGTGCCAGCACCTGCCAAAACCATGTCCCATGATCTCTATACCCCCACCCCTGGCCAGTTAAATCAGCATCCATGGCACAGTCAGTGGGGGATATGGATGAAGATCACCATGGAGCCTGGGCAGTGATGGCTCACACCTTTAATCCCAGTACTCAGGAGGCAGATGCAGGCAGATCCCTGAGTTTGAGGCTAGCCTGGTCTACAGAATGAGTTCCAGGTTTGCCATGGGTACACAGAGTACACAGAGAAATCCTGTCTCAGTACACACACACACACACACACACACACACACACACACACACACACAATGATCACTATGGAATGAGGAACATTTTGGATCTGGGAATTGATCCCAAAGCACATCTTTTTCTTCTTGCAGTCTTAACTATGGAGGTGTTTGCCTGGCTTCAGATGCCCAGTTCAGTGACTTCTTGGGGAGCATGGGACCAGCACAGTTTGTGGGCCGCCAGACCCTGGCTACCACACCCATGGGTAAGTGTTCGAAGCCCTGTGCCCCTTCCTCCTTGCCCTGGCTTGATGGCTTCATGCTCTGAGCACCTGGCTTGGAGCCTGGGCTACATAGTCCAGTCCTCTGTGGTGCCTACCTCTGAAGTGTCCAAACTGTAGCTTTGGGACTTAGTCTGCTCTTGTTTGGGCTGGGAGTGAGTGGAAAGGGACAGCAAGTCCCTACTGGAGCTTCTAAGGCACTTTCTGGTGTCATCTCTTGCAGGGGACGTGGAGATTGGCTTGCAAGAGCGGAATGGCCAGCTGGAGGTGGACATCATCCAGGCTCGGGGTCTGACTGCTAAGCCAGGCTCCAAGACACTGCCAGGTGCGGGAACGTTTGAGAGATATATGTGGTGTGGTCCCTGGACTGAACTTGGAGAGAGAGAGACATCTTTCTTGTTTGTCATCGACCCTGGTACCTAATATATACTAGTGTACCTAGTACACTTGGCACTCAGTGGGGCTCAGAAAGAATTTGTGGAGAGACTGACAAATGATTGCGTAAGGATGGCATGGTGGGCAAGTCGTGGACTGAGGGAAGAACAACTAAGCAAGGGAAAGAGGAGGTAATGAGGGTCACTAGAAGGAAAGCAGGCCCACCCAGATGTGAGCTTACATGCTGCCCACCCAGATGTGAGCTCACATCCTGCCCACCCAGACATGACCTCACATGCTGCCCACCAAGATGTGACCTCACATGATACCCCACCCCCCAGATATGGCTGTCCATGCTGCCCACCTTATACCCGTGTGCCCAATGGCCCTTTCCCATGCTCCTGGGGGTTCTCTGGTTCCCAGAAGTGTGTGGTTGAGCCCTCTCTGTTGCACCTATTACCCACAATTTGAGGGAGCAGCCTAGAACCCTGCCTTCTGCCCTCTGTTCCCAGCTGCCTATATCAAGGCCTATCTGCTGGAGAATGGTGTCTGCATTGCTAAGAAGAAGACCAAAGTGGCCCGCAAGTCACTGGACCCGCTCTACAACCAGGTGCTGCTGTTTCCTGAAAGTCCTCAGGGCAAAGTCCTGCAGGTAAGGGGTGTGTGTGTGGGTGTGTGTGTGTGGGTGTGTGTGTGTGTGTGTGTGTGTTATTTGGGGGCAGGGTCTCTTAAGGGCCTTACCTGGGGAGTTGAAACCTTGGGGCTGACTTGCACCCACAACACTTCCCATGTCACTATGAATTTAGTCCCTCAGGAGTCTTGACTATTTCATCCCTGGGAAACATGTGGGAAGGAATGAACTAACTCCCAAAGGTTGTCCTCTGACCTCCTTATTGATGCCATTTTCTGAACACTCCATGCATGCATGCATGCACACATTTGTGCACATGCACACACAAACTAACAATAACAACAAAATATATGTATATGTATACACACACACACACACACACACACACATACACACACACACACACGGGATGGAAAGTTATTTCTGTAGTTAAGAGTGATTACTGCTCTTCCAGAGGACCCAAGTTCAATTCCAAGAGCCCACATTAGATAGCTCACAACCACCTATAACTCCAACTACAAGGATCCAGTGCCTTCTTCTGGCCCTTGTAGGCAGCAGTACACATGTGTGCGCTTACTCACACACACATACACACAGGTACGTGCCCATGCATCTGCACATATACCACACATAAAATAAAAACCAACTTTCTAAAAAGATTAAAAAACAAAAACAGAAACCAAGCAGACAGTAAGTGACAGTCTTGTGTGACTGAGGACTGTCCCTTAAGCCTGTTTTCAACTCTCCTAACACTGTGACCTTTTAATATAGTTCCTCATGTTATGGTGACCCCCCAACCCTAAAATTATTGCGTTGCCACATTCATAACTGTGATTTTGCTGCTATTATGAATCATAATATAAATATCTGATATGCAGGGTATCTGATATGTGAACCTTGTTCAACTCGTATGGGGGTCGTGACCCACCGGTTGAGAAATACTGCTCTAGGCTTAGTTGAGCAGGGCTGAGTTAGCCCACCTTCGCTGAGGAGGATAGAACTAAAAGACAGGGTGCAGGACAGCAAATGGGGGTCCTGCAGCTGCAGACCCAGACCCACAGGCCAGATCCGACAGGATGCTGACAAAGAGACCGGGAAGGTACTGCAGAGAAAGATCAGTTGGAACAAGAAAGGAGGCTACTACCAGTGACTGCAACATCCACTTGGTGAACATGCTTCGTGTGTGGTTCTGAGGCTGCCCGTGGGGGCAGCAGGGAGAGGGGTCGTGTTGCAGATGTAGGGCTATCCTTCGAGGCCTTCATTCAAAGGTGGGGCCATGTGGAGGGCAGAGCAGAGAGGGCGATTGAGAGGAAGGAAGCCAAGGTAAAGGATGGCATAATAGGCACATTGGCACCACAAAACCATGGCCAGATGAGTGACTTTTATTGTTTTGTACTTGGAGATGGGGGCACACATGCCACAGCATGCATGCGGAGGTCAAATGGTAACTCGCGGCAGTCCATTCTCCCTTCCTGCTAGTGAGCTATGTGGGCTCCGGTATTGACCTTAGGTCATTGAGCTTGGCGCCTCTCCCTGCTGGACCACGATCTTGCTGGGCCCCCTTGTGTGATTTTCAAAGAGGTAGACTCTGCAGGACTTAGCGGCATTGGCCTAAGGGACCCCGAGTTCTGGCTCAAGGCCTATGATGACTGTGACGGGCTGTCTGTCTGTCTGTCTGTCTTTCTTTTTTTCTTTCTAACTTTTATCGTGTGGGTGTTTTGCTTGCATATATGTCTGTGTACTGCGCATGGTTCTGGTGCCTGTGTGATGCCAGGAATCAAACCCAGAGCCTTGTGCATGCTGGGTAAGCACTCTACCAGCTGAGCAACCTGTCCAGCTCTCAGTTGCAAGATGGGATCAGTCATTTTTTTTTTTGTCCTGCAGGTGATTGTGTGGGGAAACTACGGGCGGATGGAGCGGAAGCAGTTCATGGGTGTGGCCCGGGTGCTGCTGGAGGAACTGGACTTGACCACCCTGGCTGTGGGCTGGTACAAGCTCTTCCCCACCTCCTCCATGGTGGACCCAGCCACAGGGCCTCTGCTCCGGCAGGCATCCCAGCTGTCCCTTGAGAGCACCGTGGGGCCCTGTGGCGAGCGATCTTAATGCCAGGAGTGGGGAGGGGCTCCCCGAGATGGCCTGGAGACCACCCAGCCCTGACCTGGGACCCAAGGCCCAGGAACGCATTGGACATTGGAGGATGGGGTGCTTCCCCACAGTGGGGAAGCAGAATGGGGAGACCTGCCCCCCTTGGGCCCCTCCTCCTTCACCTCCTACCCCTGAGACCTTCCCTCTCCCAGTGGGTTGGCTACACTTTTGACTTGGCCGGTTTTGACCTGGTGGGTGAGGCTACAGTCAGAGAAGGACTGAGGTGGCGGAGCAAACGACTCTCCTGCCCCACCCCCACCCCACCTCACCCCTTTTGCCTCCTTGGAAGCTCGCTGCCCAGAGCCAAGTCCAGAGCCAAGCCGGCCATCTCCATGGTGCCAATTACCAGCAAGTGTCTTTCCTGCGGCACCGGGTTCAGGCAGCTACTCCTGCCCCAGAGCTGACGGGGCAGTTTGCAAGGATCCGGAGCCAGCTCCCGGGGGTCCAGAGCTCCCCACTTGAAGGGGAGTGTGGGTCTCCCTCTGCCTGCCCGTAGAAGGAGCTTTGCCGCAGCCTGTCTGAGTCCATCCATCCATCCCTCCTGCCTGCCCCTCTGCTGTAAGCTCTAAGAATTGGGGGCCAGCAGAGATCCGAGGAAAGGAGGAGGTGCCTGAGGCCGGGCACAGATCCCCAGGGGTCCTTGCTCCATGGGATTGCAACAAGCTGGTCTGGAGCTCTTGGTGGACTGGAAAGGACATAATCATCTGTGATATGGTGGAGGACTGTGGGACCTGAGTTTCCAGAGCCCTGCACACAGGGCTCTCATATGTAGGGGTAGTGGGAGCCAAGCTTTGAAGAAAGCTGGATTAAGTTTAATGGCACCAAGGTACGGGTTTCCCAAACAGGAGAACCCCTCTTTGTTGGATGAGATCAAAGGTCATCTTGTTTCCTTCTGCCTCTGGTCTAGGGTCTTGGGGAGGCATTAGAACCTCTCCCATTTTAGTCTTTTTAAAGAAACCATCCTGTATGAAGGGCAGAAGCCACGGCCCGGCCTCATCACCACAGTTCCAGGAGGTCCAAAGGGAGGGATGCAGAGCTAGGAATGTAAGAATTAGAGGCTCCGATGAAGCCTGGGTAGCTGCCTTCCTGTGGCCCTCCCTAGGGCCTGCAGGAGCCCTTTTGCATGCGAGGGAGGACACAGTCTGGCCCCTGTAGAAGCACATTTCTATCACTCTCCTGGGAGCCGCCCAGCAGCCCACCACTCCTCACCTCGCCCCTGCTGTGTAGGGTGTAGTCCAGGCTAGCTGGGTAATTAGTGTTCACCCCAGGCCTGCTCTTAGCTCAGATGTAGTCTTTTTTCAAGCCCCAGGCTGGGGGTAGAGGGGAGACCCCAGTTACATTCCACAAGATTGAAGCCTCTCTCTCTAGCCTGGGCTGGGTGGGCTGCCTGGCTCCCCAAAGGCCAGCCCTTCCACCTTCTTCTCCCTGCCTTCCTCCCTCCTCCTGTACAGGGTTGTAGCCCTAACTATCCATTATACTCAGAATTCTAGGGAAATACCCTTGGTATTGATTTTCTTTAGGATGCACACCTGAGGATTACTGGGCCTTGTAGAGGGGTCTGGACTCCATTAGAGGGTGTCATTTTCCACTGAGGATGCCAGGGCTCTGTTGAATCCCACCTTGTTCCTGGTTCCCCTACCAGGGATTCCTACCACTTGGAAATTCTCCCCATTCCCTGCCTGGCTAAGCTCTGAGCGCCCTTTAGGGTTCTGGTCCAGTTTGTCACCTCCATATGGAGCTGTGCAGGAAAGGAAGGGGCTGCACAGGCTCCTCTTCTGCAATTGGTCTTCAGAGTGTCCTTGAGACCGTGGAGGGGCAGGCCCTTTGGGACAAGGGAGCAGGGCTCTGGATGGGCTCCCATTTGAGGCCCACAGTTAGCCATCACCCCATTTTTTCAACCCGTGTGATATCTCTGCAGTTAGGTTATTACTCACTGTTTGGAATATTTTGAGCCAGGAGAGCATCTTCTCTCTCCAGCTGTCACTGCTGTGGTTGTTCAGGAAGGGACAGAGCTGTCAGAACCAGAGGAGGAAGGGCTCAGCTCTGATTTGTCAGAGAGAGAGAGAGAGAGAGAGAGAGAGAGGAGCACAAGCTCCAAAGCAATAACAACACCCTGGGGTGGTCAGTGAGGCCTCCTCAGTGATTTTCTTGTTTGTTCTGTGAAATCTCACTCACCTCCTGGAGGGGTGGAGTGGGGGGCTGGAGCCCCATTTCTTTGTGTCATTGTAAGCTGTAAGCGTGTGCCCCACCTACAAGGGACTCTGACCACTGGCTGTGGAAACCGTGTCAGTCCTCACCGAGAACTGGACAGGGCTTGGGGGAGGGAGAGGATCTTCATCCTTAGCTTTGGGATTATCAAGCCCAGCCTGTCGTCACTGCTGTCTGACCCTCTGTCACCTCGAATCTACCACCTGAAGAGGAGTAAAAAGGTGGAGTTGGGGGGCCTCTCTGGTGCTGGGTCTCTAGGGGTGTTTCTTTATTTCTCTGAACAGAGGCTACATACAGGACAGCCATGAAGGGCCATCTCCATTATCCTTTCCCAGAATGCCTCTGCATTCTGAAGGGCAGGGCCTGTGGATCTTTAGTCCATTTGCACTTTGAAAAAACAAACAAACAAACAAAAAATACCAAGGCCCTGCCTGAGGAGAGTCATCCTGGGGCCATTGGTATGCCCAGTGGCCCTTCCACCTAGATATTCTCTTCATGTCTCACGCTGAGCTGGAGCCAGGGCAGGATGAAGGGGGACAGCCAAGTCTCATCCTCTCTACTTTTCTTTGAAGCCTGCCTCCTGCTGGCTCCAAATTATGGCAGGACAAACTGTAGCCAATCTGAGAAGTTAGGAAACCCAGGCCTCTCAGCAGTATGCATGGGGGGGACAGAGCTGGGAACTGCAGCAGGGGACCAGCGCTTGCTCTGGGGACAGGTCATCTGCCACCATCATCATTTCTAGCTTCTGAGCACAGGTGGCACTGCCCTCCTGACTCTCTCTCTCTCTCTTCTGGGCTAGCGCCTTTCCTAAGCTTGAATTGGGAGAAGAGGAGGTGCCAGGGTGGCTGGGATCTCCTGGGCAGTCTCCCCAGTGATCCTGAGCTGAAGGATTTGCTCTAGGTCTTTTGTTCTGCAGGTCCAGCTGACAGTGGGTGGGAAACACAAGCTCCCACCTGGATTTGTAGAGTGGGGGCTCCTCGGGAAGATCTCGCTCACCTTCAGAAGGAGTAGCACCCCTTCTCATAGAACTTCCCACAATGTGTCCCCAGTGATTTTACTCTGACCCTCACAAGAGCCCCAGATAGCGAGTGGAGGGAGGTCTATGTTATCAGCTGTATTTTCAGGAAAGGGAGGTGGAGGTCCTGAGAGGTGCTGGCTTTGACAGTGACTGAGCACCAGCCACTCTCTGGTGGTCCACAGCACAGGCTGCAGCATACAGTTGGGGTAGTTAAAACTTTTTACAAGCAATTCACCACTGGGTTCCTGAAGGCAGGAGATTCTGGAGCAGTTTGAGGTTCAGAAACAGCACAGCACCCCACACTCTCCCAAGGCACAGCTGTTGCACCAGGCAAGGTCACCTGCATTTATTTATTGAGCAACAGCACTACACTGGGCCCAGAGCCTTGAACCCCCTTCCTGTCTCTTGCAATGGCTCTCTTGGACCTCCAAGAGGGTCTGTGTCTGTGAAACAGGACCTTGGTGGATGGAGAGTTTCTGCAAGCTTACCTGGCAAGCCCCAAGGGTGTTTCATCTCAGTAAGAGAGCCTGTGTGGGCTAGGTGGAGGCTGGGAGCAGAGGAGGTGTTACCTCTGAGCCCTTTGTGTCTTCCCCACGAGGTGGCAGGAAGGTGGGACCCTGGAATCCTTGGGCTGGGAGCCTCCCTCCATCTACCCACCTTCCCCTGTGCCCTCTTGGGGAGCAGGAACAGCCTGGTCCTTCAAGGAGGGAGGGTTTTGGGGGTCTCTGAGTTGGAGTGGGTCACATTGCATTGTGTTCATGACCACATAGCTCATGTTGGAAATTAAAGTTTTTGGCTTTTTTTAACCCTGGTTTTGCTCTTGTTTTACATCAAGACAATTCTATCTGGGAAGAGAAGGGACACGTGTTTTAAGGGGTGAGCGCTCTAGGATGCCAAGGTGCCTTGCTGCGGGCTTATAAACATCCCCTATGAGCGGAAGCTTGCCTCGGGAAGTTCTCCCACAGGAGCCCATGTGAAGCGGGGTCTGCAAATGAACTCTTTCACAGATGGAGAAGCTGGAGTCCAGGGAAGTGACATGTTGCTGGTGATGGGTGCGACCCAGAATGAAATTTATCACACGCCACTGAGCTGTCTATAGGTAGTAATAGGGGTGATGGGAGATTATCCCCTTCATCCAAAAGGGACTAGCCAGGGACAAGGCTTCTGCTTGACAGTAGGGGCAACCATCTACTTGGGCTAATTCCACTCTTACGCAGAGCAAAAGGAATGCTGTCATCGATATAATGCAGAAATTGCCCACTGTGAGCCATAAACTGCCTTCAGTCTGTCTCTATCTCATACTTCTAGCATGAGCATCCAGTCTCAGTAGTCAAATTCTAGTGTTTAAAATTATGCCTTTCCCCTCAAAGATACCGTGTGTCTTCTTCAGAGCAGAAGCTAGCCCTAGCCACTCGTCAGCCTTTGAAGGGGTGACCTGATGTCACCCCTCCTCAGAGCTGAAGGCCACATTTTCCTACAAGTTTAGGCTAAACAGTTTACACCTCCAGGATAACTGTAGAGTCGGCTTGTGCTTTTAGTGCAGCATTCATGTATTTCTAGAAGGGATGATCCACAGTTGGTAATGGGAGCCTCAACCCGCTCCAAGCCAGAGGAAGGGTGGGTTTGCTAACAGGCGGGACTAGACATTGGCCAGGGTAGGACTGTCAGATGGACTTCCTCCGTGCTCGGCGGCTGGCTGAGCTGCTGTGGCAGTGGTGCAGGGCTTCTGGACTCAAGGGAGGCGAGAAGGCTGGGTTGTCACAGGCCCAGGTCTCCAGCTGATGGACGCGATGAGAGACGCAGGCGGAGGACGCAGCACGGACGCGGCTCTCGAGCGCCCCCCTGCGGAATGCGCTGGCGCGGCGGGCTGGACGCCCGGGGGCGTCGGCGCTGGCGAGGAAGCGCAGGACCACCAGGTTGAGGAAGGCACCAATGACCGTGAGCCCCAGCAGGATGTAGAGGAAGCTGAAGGCCACGTAGGGCGGCTTCCTCTGCAGCGCCTCGTCTCTCTGCAGCGCCACGAAGTCGCCGAAGCCGATGGTGGTGAGGGTGATGAAACAGTAGTAGTAGGCGTGGAAGAAGGTCCAGCCCTCGAAGTACGCAAAGGCCGCGGCGCCAAGGGCCAGGGTGGCTGCGCACAGCAGCAGCCCGGCCACCACCATGTTCTCGGCGGACACGTGCGGCCGCTGCAGACCCAGGCAGCGTTTGGCCGCCAGCAGCAGGCACCTCACCAGCGCGTTTAGACGCTCGCCCAGGCTCTGGAAGGTGACCAGCGTCAGGGGGATGCCCAGGAGTGCATAGAACATGCAGAAGACCTTTCCGGAGTCTGTGCCTGGTGCGGCATGGCCATACCCTGTGCGGGGAGAGAGATGGGATGCTGAGAGCCCAGCCTGTCCCAAGATGCTCCCACCCCAGGCCTGCCTGTCCTCAGCAGCTCTAAGCCCTCCTTAGGTCGTCCCCACATTCTGAACACCTTGAGGCTATTCACATCCCAGGTGTCTACCCACCCTCCCCGTGGAGGTGGATAGTCGACCTGTGGTCCTTCCGAACCACAGAATTCTGTTGGGGCATCTTCTGTTCCCAGCAGTAGCGAAGAGTGGATCTTAAATGTTTGTTACGCAGTGGAGGAAGCCCAGTCCCACAGCATGGACCCAGTTGATAGGATGCTCCGGAAACAACAGTTGGAGAGACAGAACAGCTCCGTGGCTGTCTGCTCTAGGTTGAAGGACTACTCAAGGACTTAAGAGTTTGGGCTGCACGAGAGGGCTTCTGTGGCTTGGTCTGCACCTATTTGACAGCTGCTCTGACAACCTGTGGTGTCTAGAAAATGTGAATTTTAGCAAATTATGCCCTAGTCAGAAGGGACAGGAGACAGGTCTTCTGTGGTTTCTTAGTATCTGCAGGGTAAAGTCCCAGTTCTCACAAGGATTCCCCCAGGCCCCCCCCACTTCCAAGCCTCACCCCTCCACTCACTTCCTTCCTCCCCAGCCTCAGCCCTCTCTGCTCACCTCCCCACTCTCCAGCCTCACCCCTCCTATCTCCCCTCTCTCCAGCCTCACCCCTCTCTGCTCACCTCCCCACTCCCCAGCCTCACCCCTCCTCTCCACTCCCCAATTTCCATACTCACCCCTTTTACGCCCACACTCTCCAGGTATACCCTGTTGTTCCGCTGCTGGAAAGTCATTTCTATACTTCTTTTACATTTTCCTCCCCTTGGACTGCCTTGTCTCCCCTTCCTAGCCCCCTGCTCCCTTTAGATTCCTCCTCATCTTCTGCCAACCTGTCGGCCTTCACTAAACACCCATTGGTCCTGGGAGTCTCTGGTTCAAGCACTATTCACTGGTTCCCTCATGGGCTCTAAGCGTGGGTGGGCTTCCTTGAGTCATGGGTCCTCGTGCCACTGTTGTGGAATGTGTGGATGTGTCTCTTTCTGGGGAGAGCAACAATAGCTTACATGGGCCCGAAACCAGGGAGAAGTGAGGGGGTCCATCTCCCAAAGAGAATAGCCTCCAGCAGACTGACCCTGTCTGCCCAGAGGTAAAACATACAGATCCCTAGACATGTGCAGTTCTATATGGTAGCCTCCAGTACACACAGATGTGTGAAATGGTGTGCCACTGTGGTCATAGCGAAAGTCAGAACCAAGCACACACCCATCAATAGTGGCCTGGTTAGGTTCACCCCAGCCCCATTCAAACAGTAGAACACTACACCAGACCACAGTGGCCATATCAACATGCAGGCGTCCGGCAACACCTAAGGAAGCTCTTGGTTGTCTCTACTAAGGGCTGGGAATGGGGTAGCTGTGTGTTACTGGCATCCAGAGGCAGAGGCTGGGGGTGCTGCCAACAACTTACAGGGCATAGGGCAGGCCCCCAAACAGAACCAGGGCAAGACATCAGGACTTCCAAGGTTGAGAAGCCCTGCTATTCAGCCTGAAAAAAAAAATGACGTGGCTCTTTAGGGTTGATATAAAAAGCATTAAGACATTCTAAACCAGGGTCTGGGGTACAGCTCAATTGACAGAGTGCTTGACTAGCGTGCCTGATGTCCCAGGTTCAATTCCCAGTACCATATAAAAGACACGCATGGTGGCACATAGCTGTAAATCTCCAGCACCTGAGAGGTTGAGGCAGGAAGACCAGAAGTTCTCTGTCATTAACAGATACATAGTGATTTTGAAGCCAGTCTGGGCTACATGAGGCCCTATCTCAAAAAATCAAAGGATGTACTAAATGAAAAGAGCAGGAATAGGCAGAACAGTGCATGTAGTGTATTCTGCATCCAATGTGTGTGGTGTTTAAAGGACATATACACAGAGCACATAGCTGGAGCACTCGAGAGACAAGTGAGATGTATGTGAACTAGGAGATGAAGGAATGGGTTAAGAGACAGCACAGAGACCCAGAAAGACAAAGATGACATGTTTCCTCTTTCCTGTGGAATCTAGCCTGTAAAAAAAGACATGAAAACTAGAAGAGGGACCAGAGGGAGGAGGGCAAGAGAAAGGAGTGGGTGTGAGTATAATCGGAGTGTCTGGTAGATGTGTATGAAAATGTCACAGTGAAACCCATGGCTCTGTACAATTAATATACACTAATAAAAAAGACCAAAGGACTTCCAGGAAAAGGAGACAGGAATGAGTTTCCTTTTCATTCTGCACCCCTTGGCACCCTGTGAAATGCGCAGTGTGAACATATATAATGTTCAGAGACTCGGTGTAACATAAGCATTTAAAGCCCCATAGTTGGCTGCCCTTCCACTACGTCCCCCATGGGTCCGCCTCCCTGTGGTACCAGGAAAGGCACACACTGCCCATCACTACTTTGAATCCTTGAGGGCAGGAACCCTGGTAGCCACTTCTGTACATCCTGAGTCACCCATGCTTTGCACAGACACACAGACAATAGGTCCACGGAAAGTTAACTGACTCAAAGCAAACGCGAGGAGAGGGAAGCTAGAGGGGACTGGGCCCTCCTTAGGACTAACAGGCCAGGAAATGCTGTTTTCATCTGCTTGAGTTATGCCAGGTTTGAGCAGAGGGAAGTGAGTATTAACAACACATACCAGGTACTCTCCACAGATTCTCTCATCAGGCCCAGGGTTAACACTGTTACCCCTGTTTTGTGATAAAGAAATCAGGCTCAGGGGGACGGAGTTGTGCAAAGGTCCCAGAGCCTGAGTTGTTAGCCCCAGGTCCTCCATGCCTCTTGGTGCCTTTCTTTTGCTAAAGCAGAACGGAGATTCTGGACTCTTGGGGCCTGGCTTCCTGAAAGGTTTGTTTGTTGCTTTTTTAACACAGTACAACAAAGGAAGCGGTGCGCCCCCAAGTGGCCAGAAAAGCCAAAACATTTCCCGTTTCTACACCTTTTTGTTTTGTTTGGTTTGGTTTGGTTTCCCTCGCCCTCGCCCCCCGCGTTTCTTTCTCTAGCTTGGGTTTCACGTTAGCGGGGGAGGCCAACTCTGACCTGAAAGCGAAAACGGGAAAAGGCAGAGGCTTCAGAAATGGCACAACCTCTGTAGGCATGGTAAATGGGAATGTCTTGAGAATGGGGCTTGCAGCCAAGAGCGGGCAGAAGCGTTGAATGGGGCTGGGTTTATAGTTGGCAAATAATAAATTATCACTACCGATAGTGCCTGCATAGTCTACGGCACCATATGCAGCCGTTTACACTCCTGACCTCACTTTAAACCTGGCATTTGCCCGGCAAGGTAGAACATTTGTTTTTTGCCTTTGACAAAAACAGGTGTTGGGGGCACAGTAGTTTGCCTGCAAAGGTAGGTGGCTGGAGGGGCCCAGAACTCAGCTTTTAGGGTTGCAGGTGTGCTTAAACCCATGGCTACTGTGCAAGTGCATCCTTCCAGATGTAGGCAACTTCTGGTCTGCTCCTGGAAGGCCACCGGGACACCTGGCAACCACAGCTGGAGTCTGGTACCAAGTGGTGAGCTAACGCAGGTCTGAAGCCCTGGAGAGCCGCTTCTCTCCTTGCAGGTTCCCCAGGCTTAGCCCCTCAGGTCCTGGCCAGGTGTGGTTATGGCAACAGCTGGAGTCCAAATAGTGTATATAGCGGCTCCTCTGGCTGCTCCAAAGCTTTGGTAATCAGCCATTCCCTTAACAAGTGGTTGGATTCCTGTTAGTCTCTAGGACACTAGCCACTCAGCAGTCACAAGGCAAATGAGAGCTGTTATTCAGGGCTAATAGAATAATTGTTATTGTAATAAATAGGCAATCTTATTCCCACGGTGTTTTCTGTGGGTCAGGTCCTATGCTAAAACAATCTGCACACATATAATCTCCACCACAGATGGCGTTCCTCCCTTCCCCTTGCAAGACATGTTAGGACTCCTAGTTTTCAAAGGAGAACATGTGGTAGCTCAGAGAAGTCAAGAAACTTTTTTAAGGCTACACAGCTGATACAATGGGGCAGGGAAGCCCTACTTCTGTTCCCCAAGACCCTGGGGTTTCTTCTAGTCACCCCTGTGTCAGCCTCGTGACAAACCCTTACTGACTGCCCCCATTCCGCCCAGTAAGGCAAATGAGCCTCAGAGAGCTAGCATGCTCCTTCCAAAGACAGGGACAGGGGTGGGACCGCACTCGAGGAGAGATAGGGACTGAGCGGGACAGGGGGAGGCTCCGAGGGCTCACCGATGGTGGTGATGACCGTGATGGCGAAGTAGAAGGAGCCTGCGAAGCGCCACTGGCGGCCGGCGCGGTGCGGCTCCGCCTGCCGCGCCAAGCGCTCCAGCTCTCGGTAGTCGTCGGCGGAGAAGCGGTACTTTCTGCGGAACTCGCTGCGCTTCCGGGCCAGCAGCCGCTGCCGGTTGCGCTCGGCCTCGGACTCCAACGCATCGAAGACTGCGGCGCCCACCAGCAGGTAGGACAGGATGCACAGGATGAGCGCGGCCGTGCGCGCGCTCTGCTTCCTCATCGCGTCTCGGGGGCTCCGGGTTTCCGTGCGCCCCGACGGTGCCAGCTCCATCCCTCCGCTCCCCGCGTACAGCAAAAGGCAGGCTCTGAGCTCTCCGGCTGCTTCCCCGCCCTAGCTCACGCAGGTCCCCGAAGGGACATCTGGTGCTGAGGCCCAGCCCAGGTGTGCAGAGAGCCCGCCTCCATCCCTAGCTCGCCCTAGGACTTGGGGCTAGTCACCCTTTCCTTCCTCCCGTCTATCACCTAGGAAATGTTTGCTAAGCGCCCTCTGTTGCCCACTCTTCTCGGTGGGAGTAGAACGAATATGCCAGCAAGCAGGGAGGGATGATAAATGAGCAAAAAGATAAGGTAAGACAGGTGTGATAAAGGAGAAAAATAGCGCTTGGAGAGGCGCGTGCCAAGCCATCCAGGAGTGACCAGGGAGACAAAATCCAGGCCACAAGTGTAGGTTCCTAGCCAAATCAGAAGGGAGGTGACTTGGTGCAGGAGACAGCAGGAAACAGTACTGAGGCTGGTGTGGCTGCCAAGAGAATTGGGATGCAGGCTGGAGAGAGAGAGAGAGAGAGAGAGAGAGAGAGAGAGAGAGAGAGAGAGAGAGAGAGAGAGAGAGAGAGAAGTGACTTTTTTCCCCTTATTTTTATTTTATATGCATTGGTGTTTTGCCTGCATGTATATCTGTGTGAGGATTCTGGATCCTCTGGAACTTGAGTTCAGACAGTTGTGAGCTACCATGTGGGTGCTGGCAATTGAACCAGGGTCTTCTGGAAGAGCAGCCAGTGAGTGCTCTTAACCACTGAGCCATCTCTCCAGCCCCAAGAAGTAACTTCTATAAATACATTTTTAATTTCATTTTTATTTTATATTTGCCTACATACCACTTGGACAGGGCCTGTGGAGATCAGAAGAAGATGTATGTTCTCCTGGAACTGGAGTTACGGTTTCCAGTTGTGAGCCACCATGTAGGTGCTGGGAATTGAACCGTAGGTCCTCTGAAAGAACTGCTGAGCCACCTTTCCAGATCCCAGGCTGAATCTTCAGGACAATTGAAAACCATGGGAAAGCAGTAAGCAGAAATACCTGCAATTCCACCATAATCTGTTTTTTGTTTTTGTTTCTTGTTTGTTTTTGTTTTTGTTTTTGTTTTGTTTTGTTTTCTTTTCTTTTTTTTCTTTTTTTCTTTTGGTTTTTCGAGACTGGGTTTCTCTGTGTAGCTTTGCACCTTTCCTGGAACTCACTCGGTAGACCAGTCTGGCCTTGAACTCACAAAGACCCACCTGCCTCTGCCTCCCGAGTGCTGGGATTAAAGGCGTGCGCCACCACCGCCCAGCGTTGTTTTGTTTTTCAAAAAGGCCAGGCATGGCAGCCCACACTTGTAATCTCAGCAGTTGGGAGGTGGAGACAGATAGATCAGGAGTTCAAGTCCTGACTGGGCTACTTGGCACCATGTCTCACCACCACACCTCAGAAAATGCAAGGGACTACCATGTGGAAAAGAAAAGGTGGCCGAGAGTGAAGACCCCTCAAGAGGATGGCACCACCCAGATACATGCTAAGGGGGGCTAGCCTAAGGTAACAGATGAAGGGAAGCAGATGGCCCTGGGATACATTAGAGAGCTGGACACACAGCAAGCCTTGCTGTTTAAGCTCCCTGGCATCAACAGGCTTCACCAGTCCAAGCTTTAGCCAGTAAATCCTTGCAGAGGTGACACAAGCTCACCAGGCCTGAGCTCTAAAACCCTGCCCCCATGCCACCCCACCCCTTCCCCTCACCTGCAGGCTGAACATAGCACCCCCAAAGAGCACAGGAAGGCTGTGTGCCTTCCTATGATCCATTATGTCAGCGTCTGATTTTGGGGGCGGTAAATCTGTCACGGAAGGTACACTCCAATTCACTGGACAAGAGTCACTAGTGGGTTTGGGTGTGGAGGTAAAGGGAAGGACTCAGGATGACCCCGAGGGATCACCTGCGCAGCTAGGTGTTTGGGAAACCTTTAATTGACCCCTCTTCTCAAGGAGCACACTCCTGTCTCCAAGCACCAAAATGGTACCTTCATCAGAGTCCTACCTGTGGGCCTGTATGGAGACTTGAGGTACAGCACCAGTTACCCTCACCTGAAGCTGTTGGGGACAACTGGCCCTCCCAGGTATCTGCTGCAGCATGGCATGCATTGCTATCGTCTACTCAAGCCTGTCTCCCCACAGCCTCTCATCCTTGCTTGCTTCAGCCACCCTCAACTCTCAGTTCCTGCCATAAACTCTTGCTTGGCTCATTACAGCCTTTTCCCATCCCACTCAGCCAACATCTATTGCCTCCCTGCCAGGGGCCGGGTAGCAGCAGAAGTGCTTAATCACCCCAACTCAGCTGGCTCACACCCTGGCCCCTCTGCCACTCTCAGCACAATTGGATGTGTTTCCCCAGGTGGTCTGAGCTCCTAGAGGCCTCTGAGTGCCCGTCATCTTCCATTCCTCCCACTGCGGTATAACCCTTGCATTCCACATATGCATCACCCCCAAGGATCATCCTCTGGTCTCCAGCACCCAGACCTGCTTGCAGCAGACACCCAGTGGCAGTTTGAAGTCAAATGAGAACTTTCATGTGCAAGTTAGGAACAGCTTACTTCCATTGCTTCCGGAGCTTGGGCTGGTTCAGTTTCCCCACCCATAGAACGTTGGGTTTGTTTGCTTGTTTGTTTTTGTTTACCGAGATAGAGTTTCTCTATGTAATAGCTCTGGCTGTCCTGGAACTAGTTTTGTAGGCCAGGCTGGCATCGAACCCATATTAACTTTGAATGTCATTCCTCAGGAGCTATCCACCTTGTTATTTTCTTGGAACAAGATCTCTCATTAGAATTTGGGGCTCTCCAATTCAGGCAACCAGCTAGCCAGCCTGCTCCAGAGATCCTCTTGACCTGACCTCCTCAGGTGGGATTACAAACACATACCACCACACTTGACTTAAAAATGGTTGCTGGGGATTGATCACAGGTTCTCATGGTTGTTAAGCAAGCATTTTATAGGTCAAACTCTCTCTCTTCAGCCTCAGAAAGTAATTTGGAGGGGAGTGGGAGGTGGGGGTAAGTCTCCAAGTTTGTGATGATTGACAGCTGCCATAGGGTTAATGGAGAAGCCTGGGGAGCCCCACCTACTTGCCAACAGGATTACCCTAGGGGCATTTAGCCACTGTTACTGTTACTATCACAGTGAGTGGACCCTGGCCTCTAAGACCTCAGTTCTGGGGTGGAATTGGGGCTCAGTGCCTATAGAAAAAGATCTGCACGCCCTCACCTCCAGAGAGTCAGGATGGCAGCCAAGTGGCCCAGAAGCAGGTTGCTGACTCAAAGAGCTAACACCGTTGCTGAGATTTTATTTTTAGTAAGGGCATCAGCAAGTTTGTTTTTCTGATTCTTCTCCGCACAGAGAGGCAGAAACCTGGGCAGAAGCCTCGGGGTGGGGGCAGGGCACCAGGCCCTTCCACTCAAGAAGGGTTGGAGAACAGCCTGTGGGGACAAGCAAGCTTGGGGAACAGCTTGGTGGTGGGGAGCGGGGGCAGTTCATGAGGATGATCCTGATCACAGCTGAGGTTCACGAAGACTTGAGTTCAAATTCCTGCCCCTCCACTTTCTACTTGCATGTCCAAAGATAGAACATCTCCACCTTTTTGTGCTTTGGTTTTCCCATGTGAGAACCGAGATACCAGTGCTCCCCATGGAGAACCGTTACAGACACTGTGATGTGCTGCTTCCCAGGTATCCCTGAGCTGGCAGTCTTGTTTCCTCCCTTTTCAAAACTGCCTGTCTACAGATGCCAGGAATTCTGTTTTCAGAAACAGAGGAGAGGCTGGCTAGAGGCGCTAGAGACCTGTGTGTGCTGAGCATTGCCACAGCGTCACCTCTACAGGTCAGGAAAGAGAAGGCACCGATCTAGCAAGTCCCCGTGGTCATGGCTGAGACAGGACTCGAACATGGGGCTGCCTGAATCCCAAGGGCACCACTCTTGTTAGGCTAGGCACTGCTGGCCTTGTCACTCCTTCATGGGCCCTGGGGACCATGCTTTCCTCATCTGTTGTCTACAGAGCCTTGGTAGTCGGATCTGTCCTGCCACTGTGAGGCAGGATCCCGTGACATAGAACTGAGGGTGACTATCAGATGTGCCCACTGGGGTGGGTATAATTGGGGCCATGGAGGCACTGTCTGGCCCTGCCAGGCAGGTGACTCTGCCCTGTGCTTGGCATTTTTGGTTCAGCAGTGCTATTTTAAGCTGGAGGAGGTTAGAGTTTGTGTATGTGTGTTTCTCAACTTGGAAAGTCATCAGCTGAGCAGACACCAAAAACAGAACTCCCCAAGGCACTGCTTTCGGCTCCCCTCCTCCCCCTGCTTGGGGACCTGAGGAGACCTGGTGATTTTCCTTTGTCCCCTGATACCAGCATTATACCCATGGCCTTTCAGGGAGACCTGGGGGCTCCTTAAAAGCTGGAAGCCTTTGCCACTCACACGTTGGGTAAAGGAAGCCGAGGCCCAGCACAAGAGACGGGACTCATCTAAGGCCACACAAAATCAGGTGGTGATCAAGGGGCCCAGATGGAGTAGATAGTTATCTGGGACCTTGGGTCCCATCTTAGGCATGTGACTTCACCTCTCTGAGCTCCAGTTTGCCCTCATCTCTGCCTCAGCAGGTGAGTAGGAATATCAGCCTGGCGGGATTCCTGTGAGGATCCAATAAATGTGCTAAATACAGGATCTCACCAGCAAATGACGGCACCCCTCCACCGAACCAGTTTCTCGCCAGCCCCTTCCCCGTTGCCCATTCTGAAGGGCTTTGGGGATCATAAGAAATTGGTTTTTACAGTTAGAATGAAGCTCAGTGATATCCAGAAAGCCAACAGGCTCAGGCATTTCCCTTGATAAGATCCCTATGTGTCCCTCTTGACAGAATTGACTGTTTTCACCCCAGGGGACATCATTGGGAGCTCCTTAGAGAGCAGCTGTGGCTTGTCAGCAGCCTGACTGTCACTCAGGGATCTGAGCTGCATGACATTAAAAAGCTGCTTCTCACTAACCAAAGAATGCCAATGACAGGATCGGGCAGGGGATGTCCCCAGAACGTTTAGCCACTGGAAGACAAACGTATTTTAGGAGAACCAGAGAGAGAGAAAACCATACTCGCATCCACACTAGAGGGTACCACTGTTCCCAGGAAGACAAGGATGTTATCTGGGGGACAACTGTGTGAGCATGGTCCCTGTCTGGCTTGTGGTCTCAGGCAGGGCTGCAGTTTTGACACTGGTCTATGACCATTTTCTTAGGGCCACTGAGACTTCTTTTCAGCTGCCTGAGAGTGAGACTGTAAGGTTAATGGAGATAGTAAAACTTCCATTATTCACTAACACATTTTTCTCTGCTAACAGTTAATAATAAACGTCTGCCATAGGTCAGGTGCATGCTTTTAATCCCAGCAGAGGCAAGTGAGTCTCTGGACATTTGAGGTCAGCCTTGTCTACAGAGTAAGTTCAGCACAGCCAGGACTACACAGTAGACCCCATCTTAAAAAAAAAAATATGTAAAAGGAATATTGAGATTTTTCAAATAATTCCAATTCCATGTGCCTTTCATAATTTTCACAGTAAAGCGGTTTTTAAAGTGTGTTTCTCTCTGGGGTGGTTTAAATGAAAATAGTCCCCATAGACTCAGATATTTAAGACTTAGTCCCCAGTTGGCGGTGCTGTTTGACGGGATTTAGGAGGTGTGGCCTGGTGAGAAGAGGTGTGTCACTGGGGGATGGGGAGTGAGCTTTGAGGATTCAAAGACACGGCCATTCCTGCTTGACAATGTGTTCTGTTTGTGGTTCAAGATGTGAGCTCTCTCTGGATTCACAAGCTCACATAAACCTTCAATATGATGCCTTGGTTGTGGTGTTTGATCACACAGCAACAGCTGAGTAACTAATACATTCTCTAACCACTCCCTTACATTGTTTCCCATTGTATCTTTGGTCTGAGTTGGAGGATCAATCTGAGTAATGAGAACTTTCTTGGTTTTTTGTTGTTTTGTCATTTTGTTTGTTTTTAAAGATCTCTTGTAGGATGGGCAGTGGTGGTGCATGCCTTTTGTCCCTGCATTCAGGAGGCAGAGGCGGGTTGAGCTCTATGAGTTTGAGGCCAGCCTGGTCTACAGAGAGAGAGTTCCAGAATAACTAAGGCTACACAGAGAAACCCTGTCTTGAAAAAACCAAAAACCAAAACAAACATGTAGTTGGCTTTCTTGGACCACTAGCCCCCAAATCATGACATGGAGACTTATTAATAATTAAGAGTGCTCAGCCTTAGCTTAGGCTTGTTTCTAGCTACATTTTTTTAACTTAAATGAACATCTCTATTAATCTATGTGCTGCCCCAAGGCTCATTTACCTCATCTATGTACTGTCCATCCTGCTTTCCTGCTTCCTCCAACTCTGGCTGGCTGACTGTTGGCTGGCTCCCCTTTTTTCTCTGCTTACCAGCCCCATGTATTCCTCCTCTGCCTAGCTATTGGCTGTTCAGCTCTTTATTAGACCAATCAGGTGCCTTAGGCAGGTAATGTGAAATAGCAACACATCTTTACATCGTTAAACAAATACAGCATAAACAAAAGCAACGTACCTTTACATAATTAAATAATTTAGGCAAATCTTTGCCTAGTTAAATATTCCTCAGCACACACACACACACACACACACACACACACACACACACACACGCACACACACACCTCTGTGTGGTTCAGGCTGGTCTCAAACTCACACTTCTCTCACCTCAGTCTCCTAAGTGCTGAGAACACAGGCATGTGCCACACACCTGGATTTTAGCATTCTTAGGATCCCCAGGCATGCATCATAGCAAGGCATGGGCTAGGCACTTCAATTGCACCCTAAAGAAGAGGAATCTCAGGCTTACAAGGACACACGATTAAAGTTACCAGGCCAAGAGGCATGCATAGGAAGGCCACCTGCTGTAAGCTTATTCTGGTGGCAGCCACACTTCCCTGTAGGGAGGAATTTACCAGGCAATGCTGCAGGTGACCCTGGCTGCCACCTGGCAGTCAGAGTTCAGCTGCTGACGAGCCCCACCCTCTCTTCTGCAGTGAAATCTACTCTGTTGAAATCAAGGGTGTCTGAGTCACAGGGTCAGGGCTTATCCCGAAGACATCATGGCCTAGAAATGGCAAGAAGATAGGGAAACCCTGGACAAGAAAGTCACGGGCTGGGGGCTGGGAAGATGGTTCAGTCAGTAGCTTGCTTGCCACGCAAGTGTAAGGATCTGAATTTAAGCCCCAGCACCCATGTTAAAAGCCAGGTGTGGCAGGCAGCATTGCCTGTGATTGCAGTGCCAGGAAGTGGAGACAGAGGGATCCCTAGAGAATGCTGGCCAGCCAACGTGGGTATAGTCAACTTGGATGAGTTACAAGGAGAGTGTACATGCATGCATATATACTTGCACACATGTGCACCCACATTAATTCACACACACACACACACACACACACACACACACACACACACACACAGAGAGAGAGAGAGAGAGAGAGAGAGAGAGAGAGCGCCATGTATGTGTTTAAGGTTGTGCACCATGGAACAGTACCTCGGTGCTTTATCCACTGGTTGTATGTGTCCACTTACATTCAAATTTGTTATAATTATGGAATGCTTAGAAATCCAGTTCTAAATCATGGGGCTGGAGAGATGGCTCACCAGTTACAAGTGCTCACTCACTGCTTCTGTGGAGAACTCTTGTTCAGTTCTCAGCACCCACATGGTGCTCACAGCCAGCTGTAACTCCAGTTCCAGGGGAGCTGATGACCCCTTCTGACCTCCTTGGGCACCCATACACTCAAGATAAGTAAATTGAAAAAGTCTTGTTTCAAAAATTCAGGTCAGGCTTGGTGGTATGTAGTTGGAGAGCTTCTCTCCAGGTTCCACCAAGCCCCCACGGTCCCACAACCCATGTATAAAATAATCATACAGACACTTACATTATTTAAACTGCTTGGCCATTAGCTCAGGCCCACCATTGTCTAGCTCTTACTCTTATATTTAGCCCATTTCTGTTAGTCTATACTTTGCCACATGGCTTGTGGCTTACCAGTATCTTTACATGTTGTCTCTCATGGCAGCGGCTGGCAGTGTCCCCCCTCCCCAGCCTTCTACCTCCCACAATTCTCTTCTCTGCTTGTCCCGCCTATATTTCCTGCCTGGCTACTGGCCAATCAGCATTTTATTTATACAGAGTGATATCCACAGCACTTCCCCTTTTCTTTTTTGTTAAAAAAAAGGAAGGTTAACTTTCACATAGTAAAATTACAGATAACAAAACAATTATCAAGCAAGAATTACAGTTACAATATTAAAGAAGATATCCTATCTATCTTATAGTTGTGAGTCTAAGGTTTTATCTTTTATCATAACTGAGGAAATTATATCTATCTAGTCTTCAACTACATCAAAGATCTCAGAAGGATATAATATTACCTGAGAACCAGGAGAAGGATGTAAGCAACTTTCAGAAGTCTTGCAGGGTAGACAGAGACAGCTGGCAGCCTGGACAGCCACCTAATGTTCCTTTGTAAAGTTGGGGCATTTGTCTTTAGCCCATAGGGCTAGAGTCTCTCAGTCACTTCTCTCAGTGTCCTGTAGAATGTCTGGCAGTTTCCTCTGCGAAGCAGGAACCTGAAAGACCATTTTGTCAAGCAAAGTTTAGTGGTCACCTTTCTATGGGTCCTGTATGTCCAGTCGATCAAGCAGTCCAGGCAAGAACAGTTTCTTGCCCAAATGGCTATTTTTGCCAAGGTGAAGATAAGATATGAAGTGTCTTTAATGCCCATCCTCCTCTCTGAAGTAAATCGGTGCTGCCAGGAGCAGACATGTCTCACTGTCCAGAAAGTCTAAATTTTAAAAGTATTTTAAATGCCATATTCTGTAGACCTTTGAAGTGTTTGAAGATTACCTATCTATCTGAAATATCTCTATGTATACCTAGAAGACTTAAATAACATGGCTACGACTATGATTATCATAGATGACTAATTATTAATCTATTTTTAATTATCCATTACATTTTAAAATGAGCGATATAAACATAATACCTTAAACAAGAGTAGAAATATACACACAGTATAACAAAATTAACTTTAAGTTTGTATCAATAGACTAAAGTCTATACCAATGTAAAACATTTTAAACAAGTTGTTGCTCTTTAAAAGTAAGTTCCTTAATCTACCCTTTTATCCTATTATATCTATATCATATCCCCTTTTCTTCTTTAGAAAGAGATCGCATTTATAATCAACCTGCTTTAAAGAAAAATATTGGTTTTTTTCTGTCCCATACCAGAGGGTTCTTTTGATTTGGGGCACAAGAATTTCTTAACCTTTTTTTTTAAACAATGTGCTTGGGTTTAGAGAAGGAGTGAGCCAATTCCATCTCCAAAGCCAGCTTGATAATTTTGGGAATGTAGGTGTAGTTTTTCTTACTACTTCCTGCTGGAGGGGGGCGCTGTATCTTATGGGGACACAAAGAAAATTTTAGGATTATGGAGTAGTCCGTGAGGGTGAACCTCTGAGCCAGTTGCCTTGAAAACATTCTGGATGTCAGATCATCTGGGCCTTGGTGTCACCGGAGATCTTTTAGGTGGTCTTGGCTGATCAAACCTGATGTATCTTAATCTGGAACATATCCATAGCCTCTGGCTTTCTGTGGAAACAAAAGCAGAGACTCTTTTCCAAAGCAACATATCCTTATATTTAAATTTTGAAGTCAAGGTACCTTTAAAATTTACATATTTGCTTAACTCAATAGCTTTTATGATCAAATCTTTTTTGTAGTTAAAAATCTCAAAGACAACACAAACCAGATTCTCTGTGTAATATGCATTTTTGTAAGATTGAAACACCGCTGTGGCTGCTGGCTCCGCCCACCTCAACTTCCCAACATGGCGGTGGTACAGTTTATCACCAGCTCTGGGTCTGGAGCCATGTGTACCATCAACTATCAGAAGCAGTTCTATCAAAGCAGCACATAGCCCAGAAACTTTTTTTTTTTTTAAACTATCAAAGGCTAAATCCACCATGCATCAGAGTAAAGTGTCTCTTATAGATTCCTCATTCCCGCCGCACTGCAGGTCAGACGCACACACCAGGAACCTGCCATAGTAGCTCAAACCGGCAGGCTGCCACTAACTTGAGAGAGACGATTAGGAAGCTGTTTTTAGTTCCGTTTTAGAATCTTTTTTCTTAGGTTTTAGGTGGGAACTCTTGCCCCACGTTGGGCGCCATTTGTAGTTGGAGAGCTTCTCTCCAGGTTCCACCAAGCCCCCATGGTCCCACAACCCACGTATAAAATAATCATACAGACACTTATATTATTTAAACTGCTTGGCCATTAGCTCAGGCCTACCATTGTCTAGCTCTTACTCTTATATTTAACCCATTTCTGTTAGTCTATACTTTTGCCACATGGCTTGTGGCTTACCGGTATCTTTACATGTTGTTTCTCATGGCAGCGGCTGGCAGTGTCCCCCCTCCCCAGCCTTCTACCTCCCACAATTCTCTTCTCTGCTTGTCCCGCCTATATTTCCTGCCTGGCTACTGGCCAATCAGCATTTTATTTATACAGAGTGATATCCACAGCAGTGGTACATGCCTTTAATCCCAGTCCTTGGGAGGCACAGGCAGGGGGATATCTGTGAGTTCAACTCAGCCTGGTCTACAAAGCTAGGCCAGCCAGGGGTACACAGTAAGACCCTATCTCAAAATAAAAATAAATAAATAACTTAGTTTGTAAGGGGAGAGAAGATAGTGGAGCCTGGGTTAACCAAAACTAAAGACTTAATGGAAAACCAGTTTGGAAATCTACTGCTTCATAAGCTAATTACAAATTGTAATTAAAATATAGAACGAGTTTGAACACAGATACCCTGTATGTGTGGACAATATTTCCACCAGACCACTTGGGTTATTAAAGAAAAATGTCAGTGCCAGGCATAGGTTATTGATCAGGAAGGACCCCAAAATCCCCAAAACAACACAGACTATTGCATTGCTCCTGATTGCCAACCAGAACTAGATGTTAAGGCCCTACTACAGAAGACACAGGACATTTTGGTTTCAGGACACAGAGAAAGGAAGCTGGAACTGACATGAAACCTTCCTTCCTCCTGTGTCTGGTTAGTGACAGAGGATGCTATGCAGGCTTTCTGGGGAGAAAAGTTGTTCATGTCAGCTCTGCCGACAGCCCTGCATCCCACCACACTGATTTGCCAGGCAAGATGTGCCCACCAGAGCAATAGTGGCGTGAGAGTCATGCCGGTCGCCAACTGCTTTCAGATTGGGTGAAGCCTGAGCCACAGGAAGAAAGACATGCCTGGTACTGTAAACCTGCTCAAAGGCATGGCTTGAGAGATTCTAGGCAAGAGCATAGTACTGTTGTTTTGGTACCCAACACATTGCCAAACCACCTTCTAAATATTTATGCTGATTCCCATAGACTAGTGCCATTCTCAGCCTTGGCTAGAGAAGCTTCTTTTTGTGGTAGCCAGTAGTTAATGTGGAGACTCGTAACTGATGAAAGTGCAGAGTAGGTGACAGTTGATTCTCAGCATGGACTAGGACAATCTATACACACACACACACACACACACACACACACACACACACATTCAGACAGCATCACAGAGGAGGGGCATCACAGAAACAATGTAAGAGCTGGAGGGAGGAGAGGAGGGCTGTGAACTGTTGTCTTCTGGAAATGGCAGGGCCATGGCACTCATGAACCCACTGCAGCTATGGCTACCTGCCCAAGATCCAGCCAGCAAGTTGGGGAGGACAAAGGCAAAAAGCATCCAAAAATATCACAAGAACAGTCTCTATACCACTTGCTAATATTCTTCTCCTCTGAAACCTCTTGAGCCAAGCTGTCATATGCTGTGGGAGGTCTTTCTGTGTGCTGTGAGTATGTGTTCCTCCCCTTGGCTAATAAATAAAGCTGCATTTGACCTATGACAGGTCAGGATGGAGGCAGGTGGGAAAATCCAAGCAAGACAGTGAGAGGAGAAAGGAGATTGGGAGGAGATGCCAGCTGCCACCCCAGGAGCAGCAAGATGTCAGCAGAAAGGTCACACCATGGCCACGTGGCAACTTATAGATTAATAGAAATGGGTTATGTTAAAAGAGCTAGCTAGCAAGAAGCCTGCCCTAGGCCATGCAGTTGGTAATTAATATAAGCCTCTGAGTGATTATTTTATAAGCAGCTATGAATCGCAGGTGAGAGATTTGTCCCGACCTCAGGGCAGGCAGGACACAGGAAATCTTCCGGCTACAGTCACATCTCTCTCAGCACCGCTGTCCATGCTCCTGCGTGGATGGACCATTAAGGTCCACTTAAAATGTTCAACTGCTTTTCCAGTACAGTCCTCCAACAAGCAGCCTGGTCAAACCTGTCACATCAGTGCCCGGTCCCTGGAACTAACTCCTGTCTCAGCCCCTGTTCTGCTGCTGTGAAGAGGCATCATGAGCAAAGTAAACCTTATGAAAGGAAGCGTTTATTGTCCCCATATGTGAAGGACACCCAGGACTGGCCGGCAACTATGGAACAACAGGAGCACAGAATCCTCTACACTTGTGCTTCTTTCTTTTTAAAAATATTATTATCATTCTTATTGTTGTTTGTTTTTTCCAGACAGGGTTTCTCTGTGTAACTTTGGTTCCTGTCCTGGATCTCACTCTGTAAACCAGGCTGGCCTTGAACTCACAGAGATCTGCCTGGCTCTGCCTCCTGAGTGCTGGGGTTAAAGTCGTGTGCCACCACTGCTTGGCTACTTTTATTATTTTAATTGTGTGTATGTGTCTGCGCATGTGTACATGTGTGTGTGTGTGTGTGTGTGTGTGTGTGTGTGTGTGTGTGTGTGTGTGTGAGAGAGAGAGAGAGAGAGAGAGAGAGAGAGAGAGAGAGTGCATGTGCCTTTAAAGACATCGGGGCCCCGGAGCTGGAGTTACAGGCAGTTGTAAGCCACTTGATGTAGTGCTAGGATGCAAACCTGGGACCTCTTAAGAAAAGTACACGTTCTTAACCTCTGAGCCGTCACTCCAGCTGCCCCCTGGATGTTTCTTTCCAGATCTTTTGGAGTTCTTTCTTCCATGCCCAATTTAAAGTAGTTTTAAACCACAAGTCTTTATTGAGCTTTCATAAAAAACAAATCTCTTCCCTTTGTGCTCACATTTCACCAGCTTATGGGATCTCTAATTCAATTGCCTCTTTACAAAAACCAGTGTGGCTGGTGCAGGCCAGTTTGTAAATAAACACAATAGACTCTTGGCAAGCATGCAGTTTGATGGCAGAAAGCCAGCGGGGACAAGGGTGCCAGAGAATGGCCTGCTGGCCACTCATCAGGCGTGTGGCAGGAGTGTCCCATTCAAACAGCCTGGAGAGCCCTGTTAGCCGGGGAAGCTGTTTAAACAGATCGCTAACAGGGATTTTGTTCCCACCCTCATTCTAGCAAAGACTCCATAGTATGGTGTTGACTTCGGGAGACGCCTGCACAGCACAACAATTCATTTTCCAGCCTGTCTTACAGCCACAAGTGATCCTGGGATGAGCATCACCAATGCAAGTTAGAGTGTGGGTTCCAGACATGGCCTCTTGGGGGCAGAGAAACGTCTCCATCACTGTCTGCAATACAGATGCAGAGGACCCTGTACCCTGGGAAATGGTGGGTCACCGTGCAAGCAGCCAGGAACATCACATGAAGGAAAGCCGCCATCCCGCCCGAACACTTGCCTGGTTTAAGACAGCTAACATCACCCAATGGACACACTTACCATGTGAGCTGTGATAGTCAAATCAGATGATACATAGACTCCTAAGTGGGACTTCCTCTTGTTTCAGGTTCCCAGATGAAGTCTGCTTTACAGATGAGGTCAAACAGAAGGCACCGAGAACACCTATATTCCAGAAAGCTCCAAGCCTCACCTGCAGGCCCTTATAAGAAACTTTCCACTGCCTTCCTCCTCCTAGTCTAGCCCCTCCAGCTGTGTAGTGAAGTCAAGGGCAAGTTTCTAGGACCATAGAACAGGTTTAGATCCTGGCCCTACAATGTACCAACTGCAAGACCCTGGTAAAAATATGTCAGCTCTCTGGGTGGCCTTAATGATAATATCTGTCACCTCACTGCCCTGTAACCTCCCAGAAACAGAGGCTGTGAGGTCAGCTTGAGTCCTGGCTGCATGTTCTATTCCACCTTCCCTCTGACCCATGCCTCCTTCCTCTCCCTGACTGCTGAATCCTGTCAATCACTACATGGGTCTCTTCTTTATCTAGTTGGAAGCCAGAAGAGAGTCACAAGGAATAACAAGAGCCACCCAGGTCAGAGCAAGCAGCTTGGGGAAAGGCCTAGAAGGGAGAATGTGGCCAAGAAGGGATGCCACACCCATAGGGTGTCTCAGCACAGAGGATCTGGAAGACACAAGAGGCCTGAGAATCGTGGGTCTGGTCCAGTCAGTGGAGGTTTATTTCAGAGTCCCAAGGGGTTTTAAGCAGAATGACTTAGCCATCATTGTGCTTAAAAGGTCTTTCTGGCTACGTGGTGCTGCCAATGCGAGAAGGCACTCACGGTGGGTCATCCAGTGGACAGACAAGATACCCTGCCTCGGGGCCTGGTGATTAAATAATACATTCAGCACAAATGGAAAAGCAACGAACAGGAACTGGGGGAGAACTAGCTATCTCTATCACCACCTCACCCTGAAGCTTGGGACAGTCTCCAAATAGGCTGCACTTTTACATTTGGGCAACAGGGGGCAGCAGTGACCTCTAGTTCCAGGACTTGGATCAGCTGGCAGCCTCTCTCCACTATTCAATCCTACAAATAACCACTAGGGGGCAGCACAGTGTTACTGTTTCCTCCACCAAAGCCCATTTGAAACCGCTAATAACACAGATTTTAGCGAAATGGGCACTCAAGGTGGGCTGGGAGCAGGGGACTCAGGAAATGCAAGATCCTGCTAGACCAGATGCTGGCGGAGGGGCGGGTTGTTCTTGAACAGTCGACAAGTGACTGACCACGTGTGATCTGGATACTTGATAATATTGCTCAGTTGAAGTTAAGAAAAGGGAAAGGAAAAGACAAAATGGGAGGAAAGGAGGGGGAGAGAAAGGGTAGATAAAAACAAAGAGGAGAGAAAAGACAGAGGGGAAGGATAAGAGAGAAAGAGAGGAGAGAAATGGGTGGGGATGGGGAGACAGTGCACGGGCCGTGGGTTCAGCTGGTTCTGAGTCTCCTAGCCCTGACAGTAGCTGTAATTTTACATCTCCATCTTCAGTTTCTCCTCTGTAGGGCATGAATTCCTTCAAGTACCTCACATTTCAAAAGTCATGGACAGGTACACCAGGACACAGTAAATACTCAATAGGTGATGGTACTGTCTGCTGCCTGGCACCATCCTGGTGCTAAGCCCAGAGCAAGATCTAGAGGGCCAGATTCTCTAGAGCTGTCGCCAGTTAGGACAGGGAGGGTGCTGGGCCCCCTGGCAGGCCTGGGATCTCTCTCTGCCTTCCACTAAGGGAGCCCTATCTTCATACCTCCCCCAACATGCAGGAAGATGGGGTGCCCCAGTCCACAGTCTGGCTACTGCTGACCGAGGAGTTTCCAGAGAGCAACAGGTCAGGGACACACAGCTCCTCTGCTGCTCCAACCCAGCACTAAGGAAGAGAGTGCAGACACTTTCCTGGGGTTCAGCCAGTCAGACCCAGGTAGCTCAACTAGGAAAGCCTGACTGAGGAAGAAGGTCAGAAGGTCTTCACCACCTCTTTACACAGGGAGGGTTCCTGTCCCAGCCCTCCATCATTCTACTACACAAAGGCTGCCCTTCCTCTCCCTGTTTGGTGACTCTGGGAGACTGGTAGCCCTACATCGTGAGGTTCCTTTTCCTCTTGCCTCCAGGCCAGCTTTGGGTTTGGCCACCTTTCCCCGGCAGTGGGAGGCTGCTCTCACTTCCAGGTGTGGTCCTGGACTTCGTTCTCTGGTTGGCTGCTCAGACAGATTCAGTACCTACACTGAATGTTTCTTCTTTTTTTTCATTCTGTCGAATAGGACAAGTCAGTCATTGAAGAGCGTCTGGCTTTGAAGGCACAAAGCTCAGGGACAGGCAAAACTCACACCTGTGGAGATGGAAATCAGGCAGGACAGGGTTCGTCTAATCACCAGAAGGGAGCACAGGAAGAGCAGGACTTTTCTGAGGTGATGGGAACATTATATACCTGGTGTTGGTTACTCAGGTGCATAAAGACTTGAGACAGGTTTGTGACTTGTGCATTTAACTGTGTGAACTACACACATTTCAAAGTTTCATAGGAAAAATCATTCTTTCAGCACAGAGACTATTGTCCTTTGTTTAGTTTTTGGTTTTTGAACAGGATCTCACTGTGTAGCTCTGGCTGGCCTGGAACCCAATATGTAGACTAGGCTGGCCTCAAACTCACAGAGATCCATCTACCTGCCTCTTCCTTAGGGCATGTACCACCATACAGACCAGAGACTTTTCTAATTGCCTGGCTAGACCTTGATGATAACACCAGTTTAAAAAGTATTTGTTGCCTGGCGTGGTGGCACATGCCTTTAATTCCAGCACTTGGAAGGCAGAGGCAGGGGGTCTCTGAGTTTGAGGCCAGCCTGGTCTACAAAGCAAGTTCCAGAACAGCTAAGGCTGTTACACAGAGACACAGAGAAACCCTGTCTCAAAAAAACAAAACAAAAAACAAACAAACAAACAAAAATATTTGTTGTTTGTGGTTTGTGTATGTGCACTTGTGTGTCCATGAGCATGTGTGTATGTGTGTGTGTGTGTGTGTGTGTGTGTGTGTGTGTGTGTGTGTGTGTGTAGGACCTCAGGCACTGTTCCTTAGGAGCTATCCACTGTGTTTTTTGAAGCAGGGTCTCTCACTGGCCTGGAACTTACTAAGCAGGCTATGCTGATTGGCTTTGGAGCCCTAGGAATCCTCCTGCCTCCGATTCCCCAGTACAGGTATCATAAGGGTGCACCACCATACCTGGCTTTTGTATGTAGGTTCTGGGATCCATCCCAGGTTCTCATGCTTACCTGGCAAACACTTTATAACCAACCTCAGCCCCCACTTTTATTTTTAAAATAAACACAAAATGGACCATGGGAGAGGATGCAAATTTTATATTTGGGTGGTTTTTTATTTTGTTTTGACACGGTAACACAGGACACCAGAAGTGTGGAGCTGTGAACCTCCTCCTTTTCAAGTGCTTAAGAAATGCATGTTTTTACAAATACAAAGTGAAGTCCATGGACCTTGCTGATGCTCCTTGGGACAGCATGATTTCATCTCTTCATGTTCACAGAGAATTCTCCACTGATTTCTTCCTGGGCAGGCAGGGTATTCTCAGACTAGGGAAGCCAGACTCACGAGTCCACCCATAATCTTGACTTTGGGGATGAGTGCACAGAAGTCCAAGAAGGGAATTGGGAGTTTCAGGCCATCTGCTGCCTGGTAACCCCTCACCCCATTGTCCCAAGCGTGATGGCTAGGCTTGTCCAGCACAGCTTAGCTTTAAAAGTTCTTTCAATGGTCCTTTTCGTAGAGGGAAGTTTGGAGAGAAAGCTGTCCCATGTGCATTTTTGATAAGGAACTAGCCAGGAGGACCCAGATGCCTGGTCAGAATCCCAGGCTGAATTAGAGAAACGGAGCTGGTCATATGCTACCCCTACTTCAGAGACAGCAGGCATCCCTCAGTGCCCTGACCATCAGTCCAGGGCCTGGTCCTAGGGGCCCCTGCTGAGAGTGGCAGCCTCTTCATCTCCATCCCCAGTTGGTTCTAGAAGGCACTGTTCCATGAGCTTCGACCCCTGCCTGCCAGGCAGGGTCTGGGCAGACACAGGCGGCGCTGGATCTCCAGTTGGCAGAACTGATTCTGGTTGGATACTCGGGTGGCTATGCCCAGCCCACAGGTGGTTGAGCAGGGGCCCCAGGCTGTGCTCCAATTTGGACAGGGCACATCAGCGGATGCTGGAGTGACAAGGGCGGAAAGTTGGTGTCCTGGGGGTTAGAAAGAAGAGGGTGATCATGGAGAGGTCGGGGTGATTATGGAGAGGTCAGGGCTCCACAGGCAAGTCCACTGGCCTGCTAGCCAGCACAGGGACCCTGGCGAGGTGGCTTAGCCTTAGTGTCTTCCTAAACTTCCTAACATTTGGGATTGAATAAACAGCGGCTGGGGAGTCTACACATAATGCACCCCACTGACACTGGTCATGAGACAACTGAAAAGGGCCCTTTCCTTTTTCTCTCCTTTCCTACTCCCTGATGCATGGTGTCCTGCAGACACGCCGTGTGGCACCGTCACCTGGTGGTAAGAAGGCTGAAGGGCCCAGGATGACAGGCTCGCCATGGCCTTCCTCTTCCCTCCCACTCTCCTCTTCTCATGTTTGATGTCCTTCCTTCTAGCTGGAGACCCAAGAGCATATCTGGCAAAGCCTAGAGAGATCTTTCAGTTGTCACAGTCAATGTATACAGGAGTGTTTTGTTTTGTTTTGTTTTGTTTTGGGAGGGGGTGCTGCTGACATCTAGAATGTAGAGGCCAGGTTGTCTTTCTATATCCCACAGCATACCCAGCAGTCCCCAAACCACAAAGAGCGACTCATCCCAAATGTCACTGGTGCTGCTGCTGAGAAACCCTGCTTTGTACACGCAGGTGTCGTGTTGATGTGTCAGAGCAGAGGGTGTTGGATCAAGGATGGCTCAAGAGTACCACGCTGTGAGGGTGCTGGCATCTGTGCATTAATGGTGCAGAGTCTGCACAGAACCTACACACACCCTCCTAGGCACACAGGTCACCTCCAGATCACTAAGACTACTAAAATGGGAATGCTATTGAATAGTTGTGAAACCATCTTTGCTAAGGAAGAGTCTCCAAAATGAAAAAGTTTGTGCATGCTCAGTCCAGACCCAATTACAAAACTGGTTTTGATGAGCAGCTGGTCAAATCCACGGATACAGAGGACCAACTGCAAGTATGTAAGTGGAGGGCCAGCAGCATGGCTCAGGGGTAGAGCATTTGCCTAGTGTGTACAAGGCTGTAGGTTCAATTCCAAGTATTATGGGAGGGCGTGGATACATTCGGTGAGCTGGATGACTTTCTCCTATGTGCCTAACTTAATGTGTCATATTCCCTGCAGGGACAATGGCAGCCAGAGCACATACGCAGGGAGTGTCAGGCATCTTTACAACCCATTCACTTGATCTAATTCAATTTGTCCTCACCACAGTTCTAAAAGGCGGGTGTTCTTTTTAGTTCCGCTTTACAGTTGGAGAAACTGAGGCAGGGAACTCCAGCAGGGTTTTCAGAGTCACACAGCAAGCCAGGCCAGAGCTGGGTTGAAAAATGCGGTGTCCGTCTCTTTAACCCACCCCATCTCCTGCCTTCTGCATGTAGCGGCATCCACAGAACCAGTCCTTACTTCCTGGTCACCTTCATGTGACAAGAATAATGTTTTCAAAGAAACGGGACACCGAAGTCCCAAAGTTGAAGAGTTTGTAGAAGGATGTAGCTGTCTTGTCTGTGCCTCTGCCCAGCCCTGGGCTGTGTCCCGAACTCCAGGCCTGCCTGGTGCAGCTTTTACCTAGTATTTTACTAAATCCACACCATCATGGATTCATAATATTATAGATTGTGCACATGTACTAAGTATCATAAATATATGTTCCATATGTACATCTGGAACCCCAGCAGCCAAGGCCTTGGTGGCCCGGGTCTACCCTATACTCACTCACCTTGTGCCGTGTAACGCTGGATCCTTGGCATCACTCTCTGGTCACACACCCACTCAGGACAGCACCTACCAGGCACCTCTACTCTCCTGGGGTGTGGACAGTCCCAGCTGGGCAGCCGCACATCCTCACTGCACAGTGGCAGGCAGGTGAAGCCACCATCGTCACAGCGGCAGAGGACCCTGCAATTGGGCTGAAAGGTCTCCCCATCCAGGTACCTGTGGCCATTCACCTCACAGCTTCCGTCCTCCTCTTCCACTGCACGGGAGGAGAAAGCAGACCAGCTGTGAGTCCCGGCCCCAGAGCACAAGACAGGCACCCTGCCCCAGCCCTGTCCTCACCACACTCCTCCCCCACTTGCCTGCCTCCCTCCTCAGCAAGACAGAGAGGCATCCAGGAGCCTGGCTTGGACCCTAGCTCCAATTTTTCTTAACCATGGACCAAATAATTTCCCTTCTTGCCTCACTTTCTCTATGTGAAAAATAGTCTATGTTGGTACTTATTTCACAGTGTGTCCTAGACTAAATGAAATTATGTGTGTAACCAATCTGAAAAAATGAAGCCTTGCGTTAAGGGATGTGGCTCAGTTTGTAGAGTGCTTGCCTAGCGTGCTCAAGGCCCTGAGCTCAATCTCCAGCATTGTATAAACTCGGTGTGATGACATGTTTGCTGGCACTCCTGGAATTCTAGCACTTGGGAGGTGGTGGCAAGAGATTCAGAAGTTCAAGGCCAGCCTCAGCTGGAGACCCTGTGAAGTTAGTGATATTTAGTATTTAGCCGTGAATTAGTATTTGGCCAGGGTCACTCTGGATCTGGGGTGTCCAGTAGCATCCCCTTCTGTCCTCTTCCTGTGTGGAGTAATCACTGTCTGCCAAGGTTTAACTTGCTGGCCATGGGACTTTGCAATAGCCATTTAAATTATCTGAGTGGCCCCATCACTACCTCCCAAGAGAGCTGGATCCAGAGTGCTCCTCCTCACATCCCCTTATTTCTCCAGAGAGGCCCACTGTATCAGCTCCCTGTCCCCACTGCCTCCAGATCACAGCCCCTTGGATACAAAGACCAGAACTTCTGACCTGGACTATGTTGCCAATGGTTCCTTAGAAAACACACAGGTAGCTGTGCCTTGCTCCCTACTTCTGGGTTCACACACACACACACACACACACACACACACACACACACACACACACACAATACCTGACCTCTACTGCCTCAGCTTTGGGCCCCTAGTTGCCAGGATGACCTGGTAAACAGAGGTGTGTTTAGGAAAGCCAACTGGAGAACGATAATTTTAGCAAGAGTTCCTGGCATCTCAGAGGCCATCAGCTGGGAGCTGACTGGGTGTGGGGCAAGTGAGGCTGGACAGTCAATCCCTCAGCAGGGTGGATGCACTATGAGAGGTGCCTTGAGATGGCAAACCCATGAACCATCTTGGAATTCTCCTACCCAGCTGCACCCATGTCCAACTGCCAAAACCCTTATTCCCTCCAAGCCTTCTTCAGATCCCCTCTACCAGCAATCTCCCCTACCCACCGGTGACAGCAGCCTTCACTTGAGGCCCTAGGCTCCCCTGAGCACAAGCCACAGGCTTGCCATCTGGGGACTCTCGGCGTCCTTTCTCCCCTCTGGAAGTCGTTTGCAAAGGCACAAGTCACAGATTGATTGATTTTTCCCTTCCACCACTCACAAGCTGCGTGGCCCGTGTAAGTGACCTGAGCCTCTCTGAACTGACCTCCCTCGCCTACAAACTAGGGGCAACCTTAAGATCTACCTCAGCGTTAAGGATAAAGTGAAACTGACTTGTAAAGTATTTTCCCACAAGACTTACTCAGGAAAGGGCTCCTGGCACTGCCAGCCCCGCTAGAACCTCTGCTGTCATCCACATAATGCCACAAATATTTGCTGAGCACCTACTGTGGCCTAGGCTGTGTGCCAAGCGGTTGTAATCCAGGATGTGTGGGCAAACGGGCAAACATCATCCAGTGAAAGTAAACACAGCCAGCAAGCTGAGGCTGTGCGGGCTGGCGATCGGCTAGAGAAAGAAGTTACTAGAGAGGAATTACAGTTTTTTAAATGCAGTGACAGGGCCCCATGGATGAAATAGCGTGTGAGTAGGAATGTGAAGGAAGTGAGGGAACTTTCCATGGGTATATCTAGGGAAAGAATGAGGATAGAGGAATGGCCAGGGCAAAGGCCCTAAGGTTGAGAGCATGATTTGGGTGTTCAGGGCCAGTGTGGCTGGAACAGAGAGCAAGAACAAGAAATGGAGCGGATGAGGCCATTGTCGTCAGAGTGAAACACACTTAGATGAAACAGATGAACTGTAAAAATCTAAACCTTCTCTGTTCCTCTAACGTTCTCAACTGGGGTAATTTTGCTCTCTGGTGACCTTGGCAAGGTCACCACTGGTAGCTGATTCTGGCACCTCATGGGTATAGAGGGTGCTGCTGACTGTCAGGCCCCAGAGGGCCTCCCTCCAACAGTGGCCTGGTACAGAGTCACTGAGCCCTGTTCCAAAGTGTCAGAGGACACCCAGGCCTGGGAGAGTGGTGAGGAATGTCACACATCCAGTGCCACTGGGAAAAAGCCCTGGGGTCACACTGTAGCCCAAAGCTCTCCGTGGAATGGAGGGAATGGGCTGTTCCTTAAATCTGGCTGGAGATGGGCAGGCTGTAGGGTATAGAGCATGCTAGCTAACATCTCTGAGCCTCAGTTCCCCCATTTGTAGACCTTGTGCAGCAGGACTATGGGGCATGAACGGTGAGTGACCAGCACTGTTCACGGCACACACCACGCCCCACCGGAGCCTGTATTGCTTTCCACGGGTCTGTGCATTTGTCTTGGGGCAACTGTTGGCCCAGCTTTGGAAGCTGCCTGTGATTTGGATGGGTGTGAATGGAAGTCACTACCAAGGATATCCCAGCAGAGGACAAGAGGGAAGAAACAGGGAGTGGGCCCAGGAACCTTTGGAGTTGAGCTTTGGCTGAGCTGGAGGAGGACCGCTCCTAAAGCGAACTGTATCAGAGAGACACAGAGAGGAGGGCTCCACTTTGACCCTGGACCCCACGGCCTGGACGCCACCCCCATTAGTCTGGCAAACCTGCTTACAGAGGCACATGGTTTCACGGCCACCAGGGCCTGCCCCAGGCTGACAAACTAGGCCCTGGCTGGGATCACAGACATGTAGCTGGTCACAGGACTCCCCCAGCCGCCGTGCACACACTTGACAGCAGCCACAGCCATCCAGCACCAGGGGCACCCCCAGTGGGCACTGGGGTGGTGTCCAGGGACAGGTACACGATGTCGGACATAGCTGGGCACACACCTGAAAAGACAGAGACCTCACTCAGCTTTGACTATCATGGAAGGTATGGAGACTCTCACAACTGGCCACTTTTTAGCCGAGTCAGACAGTGTGGGATCTTTATCTTGGTCTCAGTGTCATCCAGAACTGGCCTTGAACTGGAACCATCCCATGGTGCTCCTAAGAGGCAAAATGGCACTGTGCTCTGGAGCAAGGACCCCGGGTCAGAGTTTCAGTTCTAGGCTCTGCCTTATTGGTTGAGCTGCCTGAAGAGTCCCTGAGCTCGCCAAGCCTGGGTTTCCTCATTTGTGGAAGAGGACAGGAAATGATGCCACTAACCCCTGAGGAGGTTGGCAATACGGTTTGCATTTTTTTGGAGGGGGGGCGGTATGCATGTATATGTGGTGTGCAGGTAAATGTGTGTAACTGTGAAAGGATCAATAGCCTGTGGCTGCCTGCCTCTGTCGTTCCCCAGCTCTTTTTTCTTTTTCTTTTTGGAGACAGGATCTCTCACTGTGCCTGATGATCACAGGCTGAAGATCTGTCTATCCCTGCACCCTCAGTGCTGGCGGCACAGATGTGTTCCACTGTACCAGCTGTTATATATGGGTGCCAGGGACGGCTCTCGGGTTCCGAAGCTTGTGCAGCATTTTACCTGCTGAGCCAGCTCCCCAGCCTCCTGAATGTGGTTAACTCCGGAGGTCATCTTTGTTAATTACAATAAAGGCTGACCTATGAGCTCACAGGAAGGCAAGAGTAGGGGCCTGAGGAGTAAGAGGAAGGGAAGCCAACACGTTCTGGGTGAGTTCTTACCCTCAGGCTGAAGAAATCGAACAGAATGTGGAATTCCCTGGTCTTGGCACAATCCAACATGTTTCCCAGCCCTGAGTGCACATCAGATTATCCAGGACAGGGAAAATACAGATTCCCAGGCCTCCTCTGGGACTCACAAAACTAGAAGTCATGAAGGCAGGACGTCCAATCTATTCAGTAAGCTGTCTAGAAGCTTCTAGCTTCATCTAGGTCCACAGCCTCTCTGGCCCAGCCCACCCCATACTTCCACCCCACTCTACCCCACTCCCACGCTGCCCTGCACAGATGGGGAAATTAGCTCCAAAGGGGGAAAAGTGACTGTTCATAGCCAAATCTGGGAGCTGTGCCAAGCCCATGGCCCCGGAGGAGGAGACCGCTCTTGTAAGAAGCAAAAATCTGAGCCAGGGGCTCAGTACCCATCCATTGCAGGGCCAAGGCTTCACCCTAGTGACACACTGGGTCTCCCACCCAGGACAGAAATACCCAGATGAAACGCCAGAAGCCATGGGTTCCCAAGAGGGTGGGGACCACAAGGGAGGTACCACTCAAGATGTTCCTGACCGCCTTATATGAAGGAAAAGAAAGCTAAAGATCCCAGACCTCCTGACTGGCCCAAAGAGGCAGTGACTCCTTTACCTCAGACCCCCATCCTGTCTATCCCTGGTCCCCACAGTCCTAAAAACCTGCTTTCCAGGACCCACAGTTCTCGCTGTGGCCAGCAGGGGCCGCCACAGTGTAGCCGCGTGTCCTTGACAAGTGGCTCCCACCTAAGGCAGAATTTCAGGTTGCAAAGGGTTCCTGGACAGTCTCTGGGAGCTTGCAATGAACACACACTGTCACCTCTCCAAGACTTCTGTGTCACCTCAATATAGGATATAATACATCCTGGGGTACCTCACTCGGAGCTGGCCTGGAGGAAAGAGGTGGACTTTCAGAGCGTGGTTTTAACTCCCTTGGCTGACCAGAACTGGCTAAGCAGAAAACAAGCCTTCTACTGAGCTCCAGGCCGGCTGCAGGCCTTCGGTTAGCTCCCAGCTTCTCCGGGTCCTGACCCCCAGGACTAATGACACCAGTTACTCTGAGTGCTGTGTGGAAAAGCTGTCTGTTTCGCACTCTCCAGTGAGGTATGGGCAGCTTGTCTGATTTAAAGATGATGAACTAACACTTGAGAGACTGAGGCAGGAGAATTACCTCATGTTTGAACTTAGCCTGAGCTACACAGCAAATTCCAGGCCAGCCTGGGCTACAGAGGCTATTTGTTTCAAAATAAAGTCCAAAATAATAATGGCAAAACAGGTCAAAATCCAGATGTTGGAAACAGTTGGAAAGTGATGGGATTGGACCAGAATCTAGGTTCCTGGGAAGCCAGAGCCCAAACTTAACTCTTGTGTCTACCCATTATCTTCCAGGGGCTCCTCCATTAGCAGCTGAGCCTCTGCCTCAGTCTATTCATTTGTTCAAGGACAGTGACAAGGCAGGGCAAGTGTTCTTGACTGGTCTATGGAAGAGGCGGCCCCTCTGAGCTCCCTCATCTCCTCTGCCCTTGTTAACCATCATGTCCCCATACTCAAGCTGTCTCGTCTGCAATGGTATCCCCAGACCAAGTAACTAGACTCTGGTTGCAGGCAGCCCTGATCAAGAGGGCTTCGCTGTTTCCAGGTTCCCTGTTCCAGTCTCAGTCCAGAGCCAGGAGCCCTCAGCCTGCCTGGAGGATCTGGAACTCCTGCCCCCGGGAGGGATGTGACTGCACATACTCTCCATGACTACATCCCTGGGTTTCTGTGCCAGGTGCCAATCAACTTGCCGGACCAGGAAAAAATGGCCTCACAGATGTCACTCCAGGCGAATCTAGAGCAGCTCTTCCTTGGCCTCTCAAAACCTCCCTCCCTCCCTGGGGAACAGAAGCCACTCACTCGAGCATCTTTCTCTGCCCCATCCCCTTCCAAGACCAGAAGCCAGTTGGTCCTGAGCTTTCCAGGGAGACCTCTTGGGGCCAGGAAGGGAGAAGCTTATGCCCACACTCCATTGGCCCCAGGCTCTAACTCCATGTTACTGGGAACTCAACATTTAGTGCAAGGCACTGCCCAGGTTGGGGTGGAGACACAGACTGGGGTCTCTTCAGAACACATCATGTCTGTCCCAGGCTCGGTCATGATACACTTTTATTGTTCTATTTCTTTGCGGTGTGGCTTTGAGCGATTGCTCAAACTCTCTGAGTCTTATTTGACTGAAAGGGAAAAACACTTTATAAGACTGTTGTGAATGTGAGGCAAGGTGAAGCTACACAAAGCCTGTTAAAAAAATGTTCTATGTGGGGCTGGAGAGAAGGCTTAATGGTTAAGAGCACTGACTGCTCCTCTAGAGGTCCTGAGTTCAATTCTCAGCAACTGATCCATGAGATGTGGTACCCTCTTCTGGCCTTCAAGGACACATGCAGGAGAACACTCTCTACATAATAAATCTTTTTTTAAAAATGTCCCACACGACACTGAGAGACATTTACCCACAGAGATGTTTCCTGTTCTCTCTGTCCAAGGTCAGAGGGTCACTATGCTTGCAATCAGACCCCGGTATCCATCCCTGTCCTGGTAACTTATTCTTACGCAACACTTACATCTGATTTAGTTTCTGTGGAGACTGGAGGGTCCCTCTGCCTCGTCACTGTCCTCTTTCGGACACTCACCTTGGTCCAGGGCCTGTGCTACACTCTGCAGAGCAATTCTCCTCAATGATCTCCCCAGAGGATTCTTGTACCCATTCGACTGAGGCCGAGGCTCAGAAAGGGAAGGACACATGCCTGAGGTCACACAATAGGACGTGCAAGAAGCAGTGGTCTGAGCCCAGGGAGAGAAGCAAGCCCGGGCACAGAGACCAGACTATATCCAGTGTACGGTCCTGCCAAGGGTCCTAAGTTGTGACCATATATCCATCCACCCAGAATTCTACTTTTAAAGACCAGGATTCCTTACCATCGAGAGTAGGCAGAGGAAGGAGATGGTCAGAAGATGGGTCAGTGGGGTGCCCCTCATGTCACCGTGTCCCTTGTGGAGCCAGCTTCAAACCTGGGAGGCAAGACTTTATGTTCTAGAGACTATGAGGTTCCTACTAGGTCCATACAAAGAGAGACAGACAGACAGACAGACAGACAGACAGACAGAGACAGAGACACAGAGACAGACAGACAGAGAGACAGAGACAGACAGACAGACAGACAGACAGACAGACACACACACACACACACACACACACACACACACACACACACACCCCACTTATATTTCTCATTCTTCTCCCCATAGTCCCAAGAATGAGCCCAGTTACCTGAAAGTGAGGCCACTGAGGCCACCAAAAAGGCGTCTGGCAGTGTGTAAGAGTTGAGGACAAGTCGGCAGGAGTCTCTCAGCTCCTCAGCTCCCAGCAAGAAAGGCCTCCAGCCTAAGCCACTACCACAGCGCCTGCAGCCTTGCCAGGGCCCTGTCCCACCCTCAGGAGCCTGTGGAGACCAGAAGCATCCAGCAAACACCGCTTTCCAGATCTGACCCGCAGAGTCTTGAGCCCTGTGGCCCAAACTCCAGGCAGCACAGACCCAGCCTGTGGTTTCTGGCAGGGAGACTGGCAGCCACCCAGAGGTGGGTGTGACCCAGAGCAGAGCTTCCCTGGCAGCCTGGCTGCTCTTGACAACCAGGAGCCTCCCTATCCTGCCTCTGGGCTTCAAAGGTGGCTTAGTGTGGCCAAGCCTCAGCAGGCTGAGCCTACTATGTGCTTCTGGCACTAGCTGGGCCCTACTGATCTGATTAAGCTAAATAGTCTTTGTTGAATTCCACCAGCTGTGAGGGGCTCTGTGGGACTGGAGACACAGCACAGAGCTGGGGACCAGACCCTGGGGGATGGAGGTAGCAATGGAAGCACTGAGGGGGCCCCTTATTCAGACTAAGGCTGGGGTACAACCTTCTGATGGAGATGCCATTTCTGAGGACCAAGAATGGTCCAGAGAGAACAGCTTGTTCAAATGCTCAGAGGAGGGACCCAGCACAGCAGCCCTGCCTATTCAGAGCAGAAGGCACCTGGTGGGCATGTGGCTTCCTGGGCACTGGACTGTGCAGGAATATGTGGAGAATAAAATACATGATTCACACCACCAACTGTGGGACATCTCCAGTGTCCCAGCTATTGGGTACAGGGAATATCCCTAAGGGCCCTTCAGTAAGTGTGGGGGTAGAAGGACATGGAATTTGAAGGCCAGGAGCTCACTGGGTAATGTGTGCCTGGCATGCACACATCCCTGGATTCTCAGGCATTGCATAATGAACTGGATGTGTTAGTGCATGCCTTTAATCCCAGCACTTGGGAGGTGGAGATGGAAGTCCAGATGTTTAAGGTGGTCCTTGGCTACATAGTGAGTTCGAGTCTGGAATGGCTACATGAGACACTGCTTGGGAGAAAAGAAAGGAAGGAAGGAAGGAAGGAAGGAAGGAAGGAAGGAAGGAAGGAAGGAAGGAAGGAAGGGACACAGGCTGAGGTGCTTGGAGAAGGCTGTGGCTCCCAACACCTCTGCCAGTTATAGTGGAACATAACCGTGAGCCTAGAACACAGAGGGCTAGCCTGGACTACAAAGCAAGACCCTATCTCATAAGAAAACAAACAAGCATGGAATCCACATGCTCCCTCCAGTTCACATGCAGGCTGTGCCTGCCACTGTGAGTGTTAAAAGCCATCTCTGGAAAAGAGGATCATGAGGCCCACCTCAGTCAGGGCCTGTAGAAGAAGTGGTGTGGCCAGCGTGGGCACTTGCTGTCTGGAGCACCCTCCATGGTCCTTATGTATACTGGGTCTAAGCTATGCTCCATGCAAGCATGGCACCAGGGAGACCAGGTAGATCACAGTCATTCAGTTAGGCAGTGGGGGCAGAGGAAAGGGGCGCAGGCCCTAAATCAGGCTGGCAGGGAGTGAGAAGCAGCTGGATTGTGTGGCTGGGCATGCTGAGGTGAGCATAGACAGCTGTGGTGTGCAGTCAACCCTGAGCCAGCTTGCTACCCTGCCTTGGTGGCTCATTGGCTCTGTGGCTGCATGGAAACTCCATGCCCTCTCTGGGCCTTTGACAAATCCACATGGTGCCCACACCAATAACTCTCTCTCTTTTTTTTTTCTGCTACCATCACCAAGAGCTGAGTTTAAGACAGAGGCATGCTCAGCTTGGCAGCTTGGCAAGGCTGTGCGGCTAGCTTCCTGCCATAATATCTGCAGAAAGCATTGGGTGCAAATTTCAAGACTGGTCCCCAAAAGGAGGGGCTTTCTCTTTGTCTCAACACTCCTTACTCCCCCTGCTTCTGCTCCAAGATGTAACGGTGGAGTTCAGCAGCTACTTTGGACCAGGAGGGGGTTTTGAAGATAGATCTATGTACGGGGGGGGGGGGGGGAGATAAAAAAAAACTTTTAAAAAGGAGACTGGAGCCAGGCAGGGGGGAACACACATGTCATCCCAGCACTTACAAGGTTGAGGAAGGAGGCTATCAAGTTTAAGGTTAGCTTGGGCTACATAGACAGACCCTGACTCTAGAGCTACATATGTGTCCTGGATGCTCCTTATAGATTTGATTTACACAATTAAGGGGGTAATGTGCATATACATATATATGATGATATGTAACCACTGTTTTTAGTATCTATATAGTCCCCATAGACCTTCCCATTTGAGCTGACATGAGTTTGCGTGTTCTTGGTGAGTCACTGCTGATGTGAAAATGGCATTTTGCGGTTGCTATGGTCTGGTGACCATGCACCTGGAAACCTTGCTGAATCCCATTTAATATTCTGTCTGTTGATTTGTCTAGCCTTGTCTCCCTCCAGCAACGGCATCTCTTCCAGTCTCTCCTTCCACGCCTGGCCGTCTGGCACAGGCCTCAGACCAAAGCAGTGGTATCTGCTGCTCTCGCCTTTTCCTGGCCCTTCCGGACATAGATGCAGCTTGGGGGCAGGGATGAAAAGCTCCATGAAATTAAGGTAATTCTTTTCCATGAAGACTATGGACCTTGTCCTAGAGCTGTGTCTGCTCCAGGCTTCATGAACGCTGGGCTATTTCCCCGCCCTTGATCCTCTGAGGCAGATATGCTGGCCAGTTCTCTATTGTTGATGTTTTCTCTGAGATAAACTTCCTGATAGAGAGAGAATGTGGTTATTTTTCTGGATTCAGCCAGTGTTTTACTTAGTGTCTCCATCTGTGCTCATAAATGAAATGGGCCTGTAACATTCCTTTATGGGTTTATCTAGATTTTGTAATTAATGTTGGTCACTTATCAACTAGCTCCTCTGGCAGCTTCCCTGCCCCTTCCCATCTCCCCTTTGTGACCTGTACAGCAGAAGAATTGTTCCCTGTGGGTCAGCACAGCTTTGCCACCAGAGCCCCCAGGGCTGATGATTTGAGGCTGGGAGGGTCTTGACAGCCACTCCAGATCTGGAAATATGACTCCTCAACTTTAATTTCTCCACTTGTTCTTGGGCCAATCTTTGGACATCTTAGTGTTTCTGTGTCCGTGTGCATGAGAGTGGATGGGTACAGGTGAGGAGGCCAGAGGGCAATGTTGAGATAGGGTCTCTCTCTGAAGCTGCAGTCACTGATTTGGCTAGGCTGGCTGCCCACTGAGCCCCTGGGATCCCCCTGCCTCTGCCTTCTAGTGCTGGCATTACAGCTGTGTACTGCCAGACTCAACATATTTATACGAGTCTGGGGGATTCAAATCCAAGTCCTCAAGCTTGTGTACACTATCCACTGAGTCATCACTCCAGGCTCCTCTTTTGATGACTTATACCTTCCTGAGAATTGCCCAATTCCCCCAAGTTTTAGGTTTTCAAATGTGTAAATGTATCGCTGGTTCACAGTGGCCTTTAAATTACTTAATCTCTAGGTTCAGGTTATTGCCACTATTTTTGCTGTGTATTTTGTTTTACTTGGTGGGACATGCTGGGGATGGAACCCAGGACCTTGGGAACCCTGGGTAAGTGCTCTGCCCTTGAGACACATCCCAGCCCCTTCTCTCCATTGTGCCTCTGGTCAGCCTGCTCAGTGTGCGTCTGCTATTAATTTTGTCTTGCTCTGATGAGTTCATTTGATCTTTGGCTTGTTGGTTTGTTCACGGCATCTCCTGTTGCACGCAGCCATCCTCTGTTTGGCCCTTAGATACTGACTCATTCTGCATCTTTAGCAATGTTATGTGCATCATAGAAGGGGGGTGGGCTCCCACCCCCAAACTGGAGGTTGCATCTCCAAAGTGGATTCCTCCCACGGCCCTGCCTCTGCTTGGCAGGAGGAACAGGTTTGGGGGAATGGCCACCTGCTTGGCTGACTACAAATATCCAGCCCCCAGGGTCCCTCTATGGCTTCTGCTTCCACATGTTCTGTAGGCTGGGCAGGAATTCAGATGTCTGCTCCTGGCCCTGAAATCCCAGGTGCCGTGTGACAGGTCCCTCGGGACAGCTGTAGACTGGACAGTTTACCACTTGGCTGAAGTCTGAGCTGTCAAAGAGTGTGTGGGAAATGGCATGCTCCCACAGAAGGGCTGGAATGTGGTGATCATAGCGCACACATATGACCCGTCATAGCATGTGGCTGTAAGCCAGTGTGAGGTGGGGGTTTCAGAGCTAGGGCCCAGCATGGGAATGGTGCCAAGTGTGTAGCCGCTGGTGAGCTGAGGGATATGATGGTACATGATAGGGCTTTGGAAATCGGTATGAGGACTTACTCTCAGATCAGCATGCCAGGGAAAGCCACAGATCCCAGGATGTAGGTGTCTGGGTAAACCAGGGACCTGAGGAAGCCAGGTTCCAAGCCAGGCTCCTATCCCAGCTCTATTCCTATGAACCTTTGGGCAAATTCTCTGACTTTATTTGGCTTCAGTTTCCTTATCTGTAAAATGGGTGAGACATAATTCTGTATTTTCCAGGCCTCCCTGGCCCCAGAGATCTATGTTTTATAGACCTGGAAATCACTTCTTTCTGGACGTAGCTCTGACTCAGAGAGAGGCTTGAAGGGAGGGTTTCAGTCATCTAGAGACCCACAGTGTAACTCAGAATCCAGGGTACTTTGTTGAGTTGTGACCAGTTGACTGGCACCAAGCCAGGGGGCAGTACCAAGCTAGGTTATTCCTACCCCATTTGAGAGCCCCTGCCTTGGTCAGAAGATTTCTACTCCAAGGACTCACTTCTCCCTAAGGGTTCCTATAAGTGCCACTGTCTGTCTAATATACCTGTCTATCTGTCCATCCTTCCACTCATGTCTGTGTCTATTTGACTTGTGTCTACTTGTTTATACACTCATCCATCAACCAACCCATCTATCTATCTATCTATCTATCTATCTATCTATCTATCTATCTATCTATCTATCCATCCATCCATCCATCCATCCATCCATCCATCCATCCATCCATCACCCATGTATCCATTCCACAAACCCAGGCTGTATATATAGGCCATGCCGCAGTGTCAAAGAATGAAAAGCATGTCCTGTCCACAGTGAGCTCAAGGAGTCTGGGAACAGAGGCCAGCAGAGACGATCTCCACACAGTAAGTAGAGAATGCAGAGCGGGAGAGAGGAGAGGGAGGCCTAAGCTGGGATGTGACATTGAATTTGGAAGCAAGTGTGGGTGTCATCCAAGTGATTTGAGCAGGGGCAGGAAGGACTGGAGGCCTAGAGGTGGTGGGATTGAGTCTGGATGGAGCCATGATGGAGGGCTGGGGCTCAGGGGAGCTGCAGCTGAGCAGACCAATGTCAGCGGGAAGCACGTTGGTAGGGACGATGCCTTGGGCACACTGTAGGCCTGCTTGGAGAGAGAGAAGCTGAGGTAGGTTATCAGAACCTCACTCCCATCCCTTCCAGAGTGATGTCAGGTAACTCTATGAGGCCCAGTCCCCAATGATAACATCACAGGTTGACCTTTTACCCTCCTGGGACCCTTCTAGTTCCTGAGTCATCTGTGGTCAGCAAACTGAAGACCGTGTGAACATGTAGCCTGGCCTGGAGCTAATTGGTCTCGTCCCTGCTGTGCCAGAGGAGCTTTAGCTGAGGGGAAGGAGGTTTGGATAGGAGCCATCACTGAGGGCTCTAGTCATGGGACGGCCAACATGCCAAGAACGAGCTGAGTCACTGTTCCAGTCATCAGCTTAGGCCTCAGGGTCCTTGGTGGGAGATGGGAGCCCTATTCTCTCTGCTCATAGCTGCCTCCAGGGTAGCTCTCCAGACAGCAGACCGTCTACTCAGAAACAGCCCCTTGCAAACCCCTGTGTTTAAAATATGCTAAAGAAAACTGGCTTGAGATGTAGCAGGGAAAGGGTCCTAAATGGAGCGCCCCTAAGACTCTTGGGGAGTATGTATGCTTTTTGAGAAAACCTAGGCTAGTCTCAAGCTTCTATGTTGATAAGGATGACCTTGAACTTCTGATCCTCCTGCCAAGTGCTGGGATTTTAGGTGTGAGTTTATTCGATGCTGGGAATTGAACCCAGGACTTCCTGTATGCTAGACATGCTACCAACTAAGCTACAACCTAGCCTGGAGAAGCTCTTCTAAATCCAAGAGTCCCATACCCTCCACACTCAGGAAGGCAGACAGGTCCAGAGTTAAAAGCTACGCAACCAATGTTCACTCCTGCTAATCTCTCCCGACTCTGGTGCTGCCCAGCCCTGAGCTACAGGGTAGCTGAGTTCAGCCCTGTGGGTCCTTAGAGGGTGGGAGGTGAGGAGACAGCTTCCACCAGGACATATGCAGGCAGCTCAGAGACAGACAGTCAGATCTCAGTTGGACTGCCACCGACCCCCTGAGAGAGTGGCTGCAGGGCTGTGTGCAGAGATGTGCAGTGCAAGAAAGCTAGCTATGATGAGTGTGCCCTCTCCTGACTGCCTTATGCAGTGTCTTGGGTAGGGTTCTACTGCTGTGAAGAGACACCATGACCACAGCAACTCTTACAAAGGAAAACATTCGGGTGAGGTGGTGGCTTACAGTTTCAGAGGTTCAGTCCAACAAAGCCACCTCCTAATAGTTCCACTCCTTATGAGCTTATGGGGGCCAATTACATTCAAACTACCACAGTAAGTAACAACTGACCCCTCCTCAGGTATGGAGGTTGAGGGAAGCCCCTGACTAGAAGGCTCAGGGCCTACAGCATGCTCAGGGCTCAGCTCAGAAGTGCCATGTGCCTATCTGTTCATTCCATAGCCAGAGGAAAAACACGGATGTGGGCTGATCTAGACAAGGTCCCCAAAAGAGCAATGAATGGACCCAAGGAGGCCAGTCCTTCCCTGTTCCTACAAAGACTGACGAGGCAAATGGTACCCCCCAGTCAACTGCTGTTGTGACTGGGGAAGGGTCCTTAAAGCATACCCCTCAGCTCCAGACAGGATCTAAGTGTGACTGGCTGACAACTTCAGCTCCTCCATAATTTCAGGTCTAAATACAGATATCCTATCTCTATAACAAAGCTTAGGGTATTTAGTATGAACCATGAGTTATTCTGAGCAACTTTAAATATTAAATCATTTCATTATGTCAACATCCTCATAAATTGTACTGTTGCCACTGTTCCCACTGCAGAGATGAGGAAACTGAGGCACTGAAAAGTTGCATCAGCCTTACAGAGTTATGGTGATATTTTATTTGTACTGAAATGTGATCTAAAAAATTAAACCCCAAAAGGTGCAAATTAGGAGAGATCGACTACAGACTTGTAATGAATTTCAAAGATTATTTGGAGACATTTCTCATCTATGAACTATTGTTGGGGTAAAAAAATGATGAACTGAATAATTAGTTCAAAACCTTAGAAGGTGACAAGGACTTAAATAGTCCAAGAGAATTATCACCTGAAGCTGAGAAAGAATTGTCCTTGGTAGAAAAGAAAGTACACAGAGGACACGTGGATTGTATTGATCCAAAGCTGGATTGCATTTTGGTTATTTTACCCTCTAGGCATTCTCCTACAGGAATATTAATGCAGAGAGAAGATATAATATTGGAATGGATATTTTTACCAAATAAACCAAATAAAAAATTAAAAACTTATGTGGAAAAAAATCTCTGACTTAATTTTGAAAGGAAAATTGAGACTTCATCAATTAGCAGGAATAGACCCAGCAGATATTGTTGTAACTTTAACTAAGGAGGATATTAAAAAATTATGGACAGAAAGTGAACCTTGTCAAAGAGCTTGCAGTAATTTTTTTGGGAGATATTAACAGCAAATATCCCAAAAGCAATAGAATTGATCTTATAAAAAGAGCTGATTGGACCTTGCCTCGAATTGTACGGGAAAAACCCATATCTGGAGTTCATACATTTTATACAGATGCCAACAAATAAGGAAAGGCAAGTTACAAATCAGAAAATTTAAGTAAAGTGATTCAAAGCCCTTATAATTCAGTTCAAAAATTGTAATTGTATGCTATTCTGTTGGTATTAATGGATTTTTCAGAATCTCTCAACATAGTTACTGACTCTCAGTATGCTGAAAGAGTGGTATTACATATTGAGACTGCAGAATTTATCCCTGATGCATCAGAATTAACTTCACTATTTTTTCAGTTACAAGATACAATCAGGATAAGGAGTCATCCTGTATATATAATTCACATCTAATCCCATATTTGTCTGCCAGGCCCTCTAGCACAAGGTAATGATGAGATTGATACAGCATTGATAGAAAATGTGCTGGAGGCCTCAGAATTTCATTTTAAAAAATCATGTTAATAGTAAAGGTTTAAAAAAAGATTTTTCCATAACCTGGCAACAAGCCAAGGAAATTGTAAGGAAATATCCTACTTGTTCCTTTTACAACCAGACATCATTACCAGCAGGATGTAACCCAAAGGGTACTCAGAGGAATGAAATCTGGCAGATGGATGTGTTTCACTTTGCAGAATTTGGAAAATTGAAATATGTATACCATACCATTGATACTTACTCAGGATTTCAGTGGGCAACTGCTTTGAGTTCTGAAAAGGCTGATTCTGTAATCACTCATTTGCTAGAAGTTATGGCCATCATGGGTATACCTGCACAAATTAAAACTGACAATGCTCCAGCATATGTCTCTATTAAAATGAAACAGTTTTTTGCTTATTATGATATAAAGCATATTACAGGTATACCACATAATCCTACAGGCCAAGCAGTTATAGAAAGATCAAACAGAACTCTAAAGGAAATGCTAAATAAACAGGAAGGGGTAACAAAAATCCCCAGAAAGAGACTGCATAATGCTCTATTAACTTTGAATTTTCTCAGTGCTAATGAGAAAGGAACAACAGCTGCAGAGAGACATTGGATAATAGAAAAAACTACAGAATTAAATCTGCCTATATACTTTAAGGATGTGCTGACCTCAGAATGGAAACCAGGATATATGTTACGCTGGGGATGAGGTTTTGCTTTTGTTTCTACAGGAGAAGATAAGCTGTGGATACCATCAAAATTGATAAAGGTTCAATTTGAACAAGAGAGACCTCTTAATTAAAGGAGGTGATAGTTCATCAACCAGCATGACCATCCAATTTAAACTGACTTATACCAGTAACACATGCCTTTTCATTTAATCAGATAATAACTTGCTGAAAGGGAACCTCCCCAAAATTAGTCTTGGGGAAGGGTTTTTGGTTTTGTCTTTTAGGAGAATGAAGGCTAAGGAATCTGAAGAACACTGGACAAATGAGACAACTGAAGAGAAAGAACAAATCATCTGTCCCAGGAAAAAGAGTAAAATGGCCTATTGGTATATCATCTACAAAATTTCGTAAGTGTTCCTAAATGTTTGTTTCTGCTCTTAGCTAAAGAAATTTAACACTATTGGTCTTCTTGTAGTCCCAGTTCAATTAAAATTTAAAGCTGACTTTGGAGTTGGAGAATGGCTCTCTCCTTCTTTAAACTCAAGCATGTTGTTAAAAGGAAAATGCAAACTCCCTGTATCATGCCAGAAGAAAGAGCCATCTTCTGACATGGGACAGGAGAAAAAAACAAATTAATTAAGGGACTATTCTATTACTGCTAATCTCAATTCTTTGTTTCTATTCTGATTCTTTAAACTTTCTTAAAGTATGAATTTTATATCAAAATTTACAAGATTAATATATATTAATAATTTAATAATATATATACATTTTAAATTTCGTTAAAATAATAATGGTCATATAGAATACTAACTAATTCTAGGAAAAAAGGCTTCAATTAGCTGCCTATACATGTCTTTGTGTTTGAGTCTCTTATCAGTTTTCTGCAGGAAATCACGGCCAGGCCTAACATCAACTGAAGTCTCCAGGAAGAAGAGGGGCCCCACAACAACAACAATTCCATGTGGACAATAATAATATCACTAAGCTGACAAACATCATCTACAGATCAACTTTGGACTACAAACTGCTCAGAGCAATTTTGAGATGGCTAGATGAGATGATCCAGTTTCAAAGACTACTTGAATAAGGACTTGAGATAAGCCCTGAACTTTGGCATTATGCTCAAACTGGACAACAAAGGATATAGCTACCTTTCCTAGAATTTGACAATTAACCCAAAACTTTTCTTTTCAGAATGAAGATAATTTCGCCCATACCCAGCAGGAAGCAATTTTAAGAATACAATGCCTGGGGCTGGAGATGGTTAAGAACACCGATTGCTCTTCCAGAGGACATGGGTTCAATTCCCAATACCCACATGGCAGCTCACAACTGTCTGTCACTCCAGGACTTGACACCCTCACACAGACACACATACAGGCAAAACCAACAATGCACATAAAATAAAAATTTAAAAAAAAAAAGAATACAATGCCCACATTCCCAAAGAGGTGGTGTGGGTGGGTGTTTTTTTGGTCTTTTAATGGGTTTTGGGTCTAGGATAGGGTGGGTTACAAGTTGTTGTTAAGGGTTAGGAAAAGGGCTAGGCAAAGGAGATTAGATTTAAGGTGCTTGTTTAAAAAAAGAAGTAAAAAGGCAGTTACTAGTTTTAAATACTTTACATTGGATTGGATTTTTTACAAATTATATATATATATATATATATATATATATATATATATATATATATATATATATATATATATATATATATAGAGAGAGAGAGAGAGAGAGAGAGAGAGAGAGAGAGATTGTTAGAAAATGCCATACATATATTTCTAATCTTGTTCAAGATATTGTACTTTTTTTCTTTCTTTTTGTTTTGTTTTGTTTTGTTTTTTCGAGACAGGGTTTCTCTGTGTAGCTTTGTGCCTTTTCCTGGAACTCACTTGGTAGCCCAGGCTGGCCTCGAACTCACAGAGATCCACCTGGCTCTGCCTCCCAAGTGCTGGGATTAAAGGCGTGCGCCACCACCGCCCGGCAAGATATTGTACTTATACAGTGCATTTAACAATGTAATTCAATTTGCTGATCCTTGAATGTTGTTATTACCAACTATTAGGATATAAAGAAATGAAAGTTAGTAGTTAGACATTACAATGTAACTTGTAGTCATATTAGGTGTGTTTTCAAGATCTAGCAGATATATTTTAGATAGATAGGTCATCTTCAAACCCTTCAGAGATATACAGAATATGGCATTTAAAATGTTTTAATAACTTAGGAATTTTTCTTTTCTGCTATGTCTATGAGACATGTCGGCTCCTGGCAGTACCAATCTACTTCAGAGAAAATATGGGCATTGAAGAAACTGCATATGGAGTTAACTTTCATTGTGGCAAAAGTTAGCCACTGGACAACAAAGGATCCTTGAATCAATTGCTGACAAACAGGACAGTCAGGACACGAAACAAAGGACTACCAATTCTTGCCAAAACAAGTGTGGTTGTGGCTTTATCAAAAGGCATCTTCTGAGGCCAGGACAATATGGCACCATCCCTGAAGTGGCCCTTTGCAATCTGGAAAGATACAGTGCCCTTTTCTTCGAAGGCAGCTGAACAGGCAGTGGGCCAATAGCTTCTGATGTGCAATGGAACAGCAGATGAAACAGTTATTCTTGAAGAGTAACTAAGCTCACCCCTCTCAATAGTAGACTGGCATTTAATAGAGGGTTTCGGAGAAGAATGGGATGCCGTGATGAAGCCACACACACACAGCCAAAAAGAATGGACAGCTGAATTCAAAAAACATCAACAATTTCCAGAATTTAAAATCCTGAATCATGACATGGCACTAGTGGAATTCAGGTGTTTCTGGTACATGGACTGCTCTCAACAAATGTGAGGTCAAACTGTTGACCTTGTGTACATCCTAGTTCACAAATGAGTCTGTCAGATACGCTAAGCCTATAGGCTGAAGATGATGCCCCAACACTGCAGAGAAACCTCGGGTGACTGTCCAGGCAGCTGGCTGTTTCTGTCAATTCACATTTTTTTTTTGAAGCTGCTTGCATGCACTTCCTGTTTTTATTTTTTATAGGTAATATTATTTCCTTCTTGGACCTCTGAGGGAGTTGAAGATTAGTTAGTTATAGTTATAGTTTTCCTTGTTAAGAATTTCTGAAAAGAAACTCACTAAACAGGTGTAAGTGTATAAATTTGAAAGACGTTATAAGACAGTTCTGTTAGGATAGAAAGTGAATCAGGTACATTTTGGACTTACCAAAATAGGATAGATAATGGAATTATTTTCTCTGAATTTGTCAAATATAAATGGACTAGACACTTTTTAGGTATTTATTGCTTGTATATATGGTATATAGTTATTGTACTTTTGTATATAGGTTTTCTTATATTAGTTATAAATTTTTTCCTTTTTTTCTTTTTATTAAAATAGAAAAGGGGAAATATGGTGATATTTTATTTGTACTGAAATGTGATTTTATTTGTATCTTAATAAAGTTGCCTTGGGGTCAGAGCAAGCCATAGCAGAAGCTGGGCAGTGGTGGTGCACGCCTTTAATCCCAGCACCTGGCAGGCAGAGTTAGGTGGATCTCTGTGTGTTCAAGAACACAGCCAGCATGGAGACACACGCCTTTAATCTCAGTACCAACCTTAGAAGACCTGGAGGTCTGTACAGACAGGCAGTGATGAGGAGGTCATGTGGTTGGGTTTACAACCAATGAGAAGGCAGAACAGAAAGTCTATAAAAGGACAAACACACAGGAAGTAGGTCTCTTGCTGAGGGAAGGACAGCAGCAGTGAGGGGTAAGAAAAGGTTTTTAGCTCTCAGCTATTGCTCTGACCTCTTGGGCTATTAACTCTACATTTGGCTCTGTGTTTCTTATTTAATGAGACTGTTCATCTACACAGAGTTAGTCAGTAAAGGCACAACCAGAATCAGAGTGCCGTGTGTGTGTGTGTGTGTGTGTGTGTGTGTGTGTGTGTGTGTGTGTGTGTGTCCTGAGGAAATGCCACTTTCCCATAGGGTACTTAGAAAGGGCCTAGTCCCTGCTCAAGCTTTGCAGCAGGATGCTCAGGGATGGTGTGGAGGATGCTGTCCCCATGTCCACTCACTTGGCTGGCCATGGAGGTAAACAGGGTTCAGCTGTGGCTTTGGATGGTTCCTGCCAAGCTGGCACTTGGGGCCCTAAGGGTACCCAGGGGATCCCAGCCCAGCAGCTGGGCGACCTCAGGGCCAGCATGTCTGTAAACATCAAAGTGAGCCAGCCCCACGTGGTTTGGCTGGCCTTGTGTGGTTTCCTATGACATGGCCACTTCCACCGCCTCTGCCTATCTGGGCTTCCAGTAATGGTATGTTTTCTCTGGAGCTGGTGGTACTGGTGGCATGGAGCCCTGGGGACTTCCTGTCCACTCCTTTTCCCCCATGGGGTCTTCTTTCCCTCAAGAAGGCTGAGGATGTGCTGCCCAGGGGCTCAGACACCTTGCACTACTCAAGGCAACCCAGGAGGTATAGACTAGAGCTGGGGGGTACCCTGGGCATCACCCCCATCACAAACCTAGGTCTTCATCCCTGCAGCAGGAAGGGTGGGAATCAGGCATCCATGAGCCTGGAAGATGGCTCAGTCAGTGAAGTTCTTTGCTACTCCAACCATGATGACTTGAGTTTGGATCCCCAGCACCTATGTAAAGTTGGGCATGGTGATATGCATGGATAGTCCCAGCACTGGGGATAAAGAGACAGGAGGGTCCCTGGGGCTTGCTGCTCAGCCAGTCAAATAAGTGAGTTCCAGATTCAGTGAGACCATGTCTCAAGAAATAAAGCAGAGTGATAAAGGATGTCACAATGTCAACCTCTGGCCTCCATACGTACATGTGCACACACAACACACACAGAGGGGTTGGCGGAAACCACTGCATCCTCAGAGAGCTCTGCATGAAAGTCACCCTACATCATCCTGGAAGTGATGTCACTGTGATGCTCATTTTACTGAAGGAGCAACTGAAGTGTCCCAGAGTGAAATGGCTTTTCCAGCAGGGTCACAAAGGTCGGAGGCTGGACTGGGATCTGACCCCCACAAGGTGGACCCTGGTTCTCTGCACCCACCCTCCAGGCTCACTGCCTCTTTAAAAATGGTTGGGAGTTGCGGGGGAGGGGTCGGCGGTGGAGGGGGACATGGCTCAGTAGTGCCCGGCAATATAAGGACCTGGGATCCACCTCCAACACTGAGGGGGAAAGATAGCCTGCAAGCACCTTCTACATCCAACTGCCTGCCATTCAGACAGGAAGAAGGTGAGGTGGTTTGAACAAAAATGGCCCTCATAGCCTCATAGGGAGTGGCACTATTAGGAGGTGTGGCCTTGTTGGAGTAGCTTTTGGGAGGAAGTGTGTCACTGAGGGTGGGTTTTGAGGTTTCAAATACTCAAGCCAGGCCCAGTGTCACTCTCTCTTCCTGCTGCCTGCAGATCTGGATATAGAACTCAGCACCTTCTCCAGCACCTTGTCTACACGTTGTCATGCTTCCTGCCATGATGACAACGAACTAAACCTCTGAACTGTAACCAAGCCCCAATGTTTCCTTGTGAGAGTTGCTGTAGTCACGGTATCTCTTCACAGCAATAGAAACCCTAACTAAGACAGATGGAGTTGGTTCAGAGAGTAAGACGGGCCTGGCTATGGCCTGGTTCTGTCATTTACTTGCACTGTTCTAGATTACCTTGACTAGTCACATCACTTCTCTGTGCCCAGGTTCACAAGTGGGTTTCTTGAGAGGATTAAAGACCTGGGGACAGGGCTTTCTGAAAACGATGCACTCATGATGAGGTAAACCAAGGCTTGAAACGTCCCACCACTGACAGCAGAACTGAGACCACACACAACTAAGTCCAAAGCTTTCCTTTCCAACCACTTAGCCACACAACACTTTCCTCAAAGGCGGCACAGTGTCGCACTGCACAGCAAGCCTCAAGCCTGAGAGTTCCCAGGAGTTCCCAGCCCCGCTCGAGAAGATTGAGAAGAATCTCGGGGCAATGGCACATTAAAGATGGTGGGTGTGATGGTTTGTAAGAAAATGGCCTCCCAAGGGAGTGGCACTATTAGGAGGTGTGGCCTTGTTGGAGAAAGTCATTGTGGGGGTGGGCCTTGAGCTCTCTTTTTCTCAAGCTTTCCTCAGTGTGACAGTCAGTCAACTTCCTGTTGCCTCTGAGTCAAGATGTAGGACTCTGCTCCAGCACCACGTCTGCCTGCACACTGCCACGCTCCCCTTTATGACTATAATGGACTGAACCTCTGACACTGTAAGCGAGCCACCCTCAATTAAATTTTCTTCGTAAGCATTGCTGTGGTCACAGTGTCTCTTCACAGCAATAATAACCCTAACAAAGACAGTAGGGTACCCCACTTGTGGGAAGGCAAAGAGGTAAGTCAATTTCCTGCTCACTCTGGCCCCTTCGTGAAGTGAAAAACACTGGTATGCAGGGCTGAGGTATATGGAGAATCCTGAGTAGAGCCTGCATGTGGCAAGATACAGAGCCACTCATGGCCTGGATGGAAAGTGAATTACAAATGGGGAACAGGGAGAAAAACTAAATTTGTGCAAATAAAGAGGCTTAGTATAGCTCCTGGTGATAGCCCACCTCCCTAAGTCAAAATCATTCACTTCATGTCCCACTTCGTCAAAATCAATGTGCAGCATGTGAGGATGGAGCCTGCTGGAGCCGGAAGTGAACCTCCCTCCCACTGAGTCCCAGCTCCCACCTACAATGATTGGGTGCTAGCAGTGAGAGAAGGCACAGAAGGAGGCAGGGACCAGGATCAGGCACCCACAGGCCCTCAGCAACCCCCTTCACCCCCTTCACTGAGAAACTGACCATGAGTCAGGGTCCATATCTTGGACCCACCAGTGCTGGAATGAAACCCTGGCCTGGTACCCAGACGTCTTGTCAGCCCCCAAGTGCTGCATCCTTTGCACACATATATGTCCATGAGGAAGGGGCTACAGTGAGGATCCATGCAGACCGGAACAGGCTTGTCTCAGCAGCACAGTGTTCCAGGATTTATACAGAGAGATTACTCTGCAAACAGGAGTCAGGATCATCCCCACTAGCATTACTATCAACACCTAAAGGCAAACATCACCTCTACCCAGAAGTAAGTAGCTGGTTCTATCCAGAGATACTTCTCCCCCATCTCCTTGTCATCAGATTCCTGTGACCTGATTAACTGAGGAAGGCCAATCCTTGTATTGGGCATTGGGGCCCCTGCCTGGAGCACCCGTGTGTTCTCTGGTGGAGAGAGCCTGTTAGATATGGAAGAAGAGTGTTCTGGGCTCCCCACTCGTGGGTTTGGAGGTTGATACTGTCTTGAATCTACTCTAAGTCTTAGCCTTTCCTCAAAGTGAATCTTTGGATGAGTTACTTAACAGTTATATGCCTCTGTTTCTTCAAAATGTGCATGCCTACCATTTAGACTTCACAGGACCATCATAAAGATTAGAAGAGACCAGCATAGTGCCTGGCACATGCCAAACACTCATCAACTGGTTGTATGTGGGGTTGGGTGTGTGTGTGTGTGTGTGTGTGTGTGTGTGTGTGTGTGTGTGTGTGCGCGCGCGTTGAGTGTATATGGTAGTCAGAGGTCAGTTTCTGGCATTATTCCTCAGCCACCATCTACTTTGTTTTCTGAGGCAGATTCTTTCACTGGCCTCGAACTGGCCAAGTACACTAGGCTGGCTTGCCGGCAAGCCCCAGAGATCTGCCTGTCCCTGCCTCCCCGGTACTTGGATTGCAATCACTCAAGACCACGCCCAGCTTCGGGTGGGGGATTGATTCAGATCCTCCTGCTCTCATGGAAAGCACTTACCCAGGCCGCTGTTCACTGTCACTGTTCACATGGCGTTAGGACAGAAAAGATAGAGACTTTGGAAGGGACAGGAGAGTAGAGCAATTATATACGGGGAACAAGAGAGTGTGGCTGCAAGGGTGGAGAAGAGGTGGAGGGATGCTATGGGGGATCCAAGAGGGACCATGGCTAGGAAATGGGTCCTGCCTACTGCAGAAAAGCAGCCAATAGAAAATGTAGGAGTTGGAGTTGGGGCTTCAGGACAGAGCACTTGCCTAACAGGTAGTGCCCTGGGCCCCATCTGCAGCACTCCAAAAATGAAGGTTATTCTAGGCGTCTGGTTAGCCTTCCCCTGCCAGACCTGGTGCAAAACCACTTTGATGATCATCTCTTTTTTGATGATGTGAAAACAGTGACTTGCCCAGGCTGGTCCAATCACATAGCTGGGAAAGCAAAGACAGACCTTAGCTCTCTTTGGTGTTAAAGCCTACTTTACCCTGAACTTCTGCCTCCCAGCTGAGGATGGATGGCGCCAGGCCTCCTCCCCAGTAGCTTAATGTCTGTGAGAGCTGCTTAGAACCAGGACTGTTTTGAGAGCCAGTTTCTGGTCTCTAGGGTAGAGGCTGGAAATGCCTGTTCACATTCCTGGGTGTTAAGTCTGGGGACGCAGGCTCCCGCCATCAGCCATCACATTCCCCAGAAAGAATCTCTATTCATAACAAATCCCAAAGGTCACTCGTCTGGGATGGAGCATTTCTGCCTCCACCCCAGGGCAGGGAAGAAGGGCGCAGGCTTCATTAAGAGCACTCGGGTTCCCAGAGGTGTGGACTGCTCCTGACAGCCCTGAGTCCCCATCTTCCCACAGGTTCCTCCCGCAGCTGGTGTCTAGATAGGACAAGCAGACCAAGAGAGTGCAGGAATTGGACCTAGAGAGCATCCCAGGGCAGTCAGCCTCATCACCCCCAAGCTGGGTTCCTTGCCTGTGCTTCAGTTTCCTTTCCGGACCACACCCACTGCACACGGTTGTCATGGAGAGCTGTGAGCTCTTTCCATTCAGTGATCACTTATTGAAAGCCCACCAGCTGCCAGGGAGTAAAAACAGACTCAACTCTCCACCTTCAAGTCTTCTAAAAGGAAATCTTGGGATGATTGTGATTTTCTTTAGAAAATGTTGGCACTAAAGAAACAGAACCAATTGAGGAGAATGTCAACAGCTGTGGAACTGAAATGATGGATAAACAGCAAATGCTTTCTGTATGTTTGAATTTTTTTAGAAATAAAAAGAAAGAAAAGAGAAGGGGAGAGAGAGAGAAGGAGAAAAGACAGAGAAAACAGGGCGGTAGTAATCACTGTTATGACCTCTCCCAGGCAGGGCCGCTGCCTCCAACAGGATACTATAGAAATACCTGGCATGATGCTTGGCACATAGTAGGGTTCAACTAGAACTGGTTCCAAACCCTGGCTTAGCCTTATCATTGTAAGACTCCTAAGTAAACTGATGTTAGAGCCACAGGAGGATGCTGGGTCGTTAAGTTGTTAAACAATAATTTTATGAGTTGTTTCCCTGAGTGTGGCCATTGGGGTAAGGCACTGTGGGCCACTGGGGTTAGGCTCCAGGTGTCTGTGTAAGACATCATGGACCCAGCTCCAGCTGGTTGCAGCCTGATTGTTGAAGCGTGGGAATTTTTATTTATTTTTTACCTTTGCCTCTATATTTCCCCCATGACAGATCAGCAAGATCAAATCATTGACAAGTAGCAAAGATCATCTTTCTTCTGAAGCTGCCTCAGAGCTGAGTAGGGTGATGGGACCCTAATTAGCATTTCCAATCTGCCATAGGATCATGGGACAGTGTGATGGTTAATACTGAGTGACAACTTCACAGGGTTTAGAATCACGAAAGAGAGATGCATCTGGGCATGTCTGTAAGGGATTGTCCAGAGTAGGTTAACTGAAGTGTAAGGACACGCCTAACTGTAGCAGCACCATTCTTTGGGGTGGGGTACTGCACTACATAAGAAGCAGAATGTTAAGTGAACACCAACACTCATCTCTCTCTGCTTCCTGACGATGCATACAATGTGTCCAGACATCTCAAGCTCCTGTTCCCATGGCATCCAAGTACACCCTGAGGGACAGCACCATCACACGGAGCCAAAGTCAACCCTTCCTTCCTTCCTTCAGTTGCTTTTGTTGGGTATTTTGGTCACTATAAGTAGAAAAGTAACAAAGAGGAAGTTAGTATCAGGAGTGGGGTAATAAATGTGATAAAGTCCCATGGTTCAGAGGACTGTGGGACAAGTTCTCAGGAGAGATGTGGAAGAATTTGTAGGTTTGGGGCTAGAAAAAGCTCTTGAATGCTACAAGCAGAGCTTAATGGGCCATTCTGGTGGGAGTTTAGAAGACCAAAACGTTGGGGAATGCAGACAGTAGAGACCTGACTTGAAAGGTTTCCAGGGTGCTGCAGTTTTTCTTTTTACTGAAGTGATGAAACCTTCTGGCCAAAATCAACTTGGGGGAAGAAAAGGGTTTATTTCAGCTTATATTTCCAGGTCACAGTCCATCACTGAGGGAAGTCAAGGCAGGAATTCAAATAAGGCAGGCACTTGAAGCAGAAACCATGGAGGACTGCTCTTTCTTCTGGCTGGATCTCTGGCTCACACACAGACTCATACTTATATATCCCAGGACCACCCACCCAGGAAACTGTGTTGTTTGCAGTGGGCTGAGCTCTCTCCTACTTCAGTTAAGACAGTCCTTCATAGGCGTGTCCATAGACAAACCTGATAAAGACAACTACTCAGCTGAGTCCCCTTTTTCAGGTGATTCAGATTGTGTCAGTGTTCCTTGGAGTTTCTATTGCTGTGAAGAGAGACCATGACCACAGCAACTCTTAGAAAGGAGGACATTTAACTAGGGCTGGCTTACAGTTTCAGAGGTTCAGTCCATTATCATCATGGCAGGACACGGTGGTGTGCTGAGAGTTCTACGTCTTGATCAGCAGACAGAAGGAGTCTGTGGGTGGCTCCATTTCATGGGCTGAGGTCCCAGACTGCACTAGAAAAATGAATCCGTCTGTCCCTGCTTCCTGACTGTGGGCGCAAGGTGACCAGCTAACTCAAGCCCCTGCCCATTGTGAATTCCTCACCATGACAGACTGTACTTTCAAGCTGTGAGCCAAAATAAAAAGGTCATTCCTTAAGGCATTTTTACAAGGTATTTTAACACAGCAACTAGAAAAATTAACTACTACAGACAGTACAGTATAGAATTCTCCAGAAGCATGCCAGAGAGGGGAGGGAATGGCTACTGTAAGAAGTGGAAGGCCGGATTATGGGACCACCATTGGAGATGGAGAAGCCTTCAGTGATGGTAATGGCTGACATCTCTGAGAAGGTAATGGCAATGGTTGATAACTCTAAGACGGCATATTAGTCAGGATTCTCTAAAGGAACATGAGTGATAGAAAGAATCTATCTATATAAAAGGGGATGGGTCATTAAAATGGCTTATAGGGTGTGGTACAGCTAGCCCAACCATGACTGTCTCCCAATGGAAAGTCTGAGAATCCAGTAGGTGTTCGGTCCATGCAGCTGGATGTCTCAGTTGGTCTTCAGTATACTCCAACTCTGAAGAAGTAGGCTGTAATGCCAGTGAAGCCAGAGAGAGCAAGCAGGCAGGGAGCAAGAGCTTCCTTTTTCCATGTCCTTTACACAGGCTGCCAGCAGAAGGTGTGGCCCAGATTTAAGATGGATATTCCACCCTGAGCTCTGGCGGCACACACCTTTTATCCCAGCACTTGGAGGCTTCAAAGCTAGCTCCAGGACAGCCAGAGTTACATAGAGAAACCATGTCTTGAAAAACAAAAACAAACAAACAAACAAAAAGATGAATATTCCTCCCTCAAAAGATTTGGATTTAGGGTGGCTTTTCCCACCTCAAGTGATTTAATTAAGAAAAAAAAAATCCTTCACAGGCATATCCAGCTACTTGGGTTTCAGTTAATTCCAGATGTAGTCAAGTTCACAAGGATAGCCATGGCGGATGGTAATGGTTGATATCTCTGATGGCAATGGCCTGAGACAGCATAATCTGGACCTTAATATCATGTTGTCTGGAAGATAACAATTACGTTGGCTAGTTTTCATGTCAACTTGACACAAGCTAGGGGCATCTAGGAAGAAGAAATCTTAATCAAGAAGATGCCTCCATAGGACTGGCCTCTGGGAAAGTCTGTAGGGCATTTCTTGATTAATGACTGACATGGGAGGCCCCAGCCCATTATGAGTGGTGCCACCTCTGAGCTGGTAGTCCTAGATGTATAAAAAAGCAGGCTGAGCAAGCCACACAGAGCAAGTTAGTAAGCAGCACCATTCCAGGGCTTCTGCTTCAGTTCCTGCCTCCAGGTTCTCACTCTGAGTTCCTGTCACAGCTTCCCTTGGTGATGGACTTATAAGCTATAAAATGAAATAAACCATTTCCTCCCCAAGTTGCTTTAGGTCATGGTATTTTACCATAGCAATAGAAACCTAGCTAAGACACCAATGACACCAGAAAGAAGGTTAGGTAAGCAGGAGCTGAAAATAAAAAGCAGGATGAAAAACAGCAAGAAAGGGGCCATGGGAACCAAGAGAGGCCAAGTCTATCTGGAGAAGTTGCCCGGGAATTGTCCCTGCCAGAAATTCTGGAAGAAACAACTTGACTGCCTTGGAGAAGGCAGGGACTAGAAATACAGAGCAGCAGAAGAAATCCTGCTAGGGAGACAATGGAGGCCAACCATAGCCATGCCAGATATTTCCTTGAAAAATGACTGGACATACAGGCCATGAGAGGAAGAACAGAGCAGTGGACCAGACTTTAAGGATAAACCCTACCTCTCAGGGTCAAGAACAGCAAGACACAACTGTGGTGCTATGGTGGGGTACTTCATCTTCCCTGGAAGCTGCCCCACCCCCGTGAAGCAGGAAAGAATCAGACAGGAGATAGGTTTAGATATGGTCAGTTATTTGCACTTAGTGTGCTGGGGGACACCTTGGGGGTCCTCTGGAGTTTGAGACTCTTAAGCTGAGTTAAGGGGTATGTTTGAGGCAATGTGCAGGCTGCATAGGCAAGCCTGAGGGTGGGTGTGACAGATCCTGCTGTAATGGACACTTTTCATGAAGCAGAGAAGTGGGTTTCTCTTTACTCAGAGCCAGACAAATTAGTTTTGATGGAAAAACAGGACATCTTGAAAATATTTTTATGGTGTTAGAGAAAGGACCTGGTGGGATATGGGTAAGGGTGAGCCTGGGTGGCATAAGGATGTCTTCCACCTGGATAATTCCAAATCAGAAGCTATGCATAGGCCTCCATAGGGTTACTTCTCTGGTTAGTACGTGGGTCCCTCTAAAAGGGGCTGAATATGGTCACCTGAATGACTGTGGGTCTGAAGGACCACTGAGTCCCCAACTGAATCAGGTCAGCATGAGAGCTGTGGTGAGGGCTAGGAAATTTTGTTTCTTGATACTATTATGTTTGATGTTGATTTCCTGCTGAATGTCTCAGGTTAGATGGGTGGTCAAGAGTTAATCTTTTTCTCATTAAACTGTTAAGATAAATAAAAATACATCAAGGGGTTACACTTTTTTTTGTTGTTTGATATTGTTCTTGTTTTGTCTTTTGTTGTTGTTTTCTTCAAAACCTAGAACTCAGGCTGGAGAGATGGCTCAGAGGTTAAGAGCACTGACTTCTCTTCCAGATGTCCTGAGTTCAATTCCCAGCACCCACATGGTGGCTCACAACCATCTGTAATGAGATCTGGCACCCTCTTCTGTATACATAATAAATCTTTAAAAAATAAAAAAATTTTTTTTTTAAAAACCTGGAACTCGCTCTCTAGACCAGGCTGGCCTGAAACTCAGAGATCCGCCTGGCTCTGCCTCTGGAGTGATGGTATTAAAGGCATGCACCACCACCCAACTCAAGGGTTACTCTTAAGGGCCTTAATTATCCTTCTATTTGTGTGCTAGGGTGGATCAGGGTCTTGAGGACCGTGTAATTGGGGGACATTTCTTACTCTGACTGATTCTCTACTTTGCAGGATGTGGGCCTTGTTACTTTCACCTCTGGGGTTTCCATGGTCTTTCTGACCAAGCCAACAGATTCTATGAGATCAAACCAATTTTTTTCAGAGTTGTAGGATCCCTTGAGAGGGATCTCATTGTCCCCTTCATCCTGGCTGACCTCAGAGGACAAGGAATACAAGATTAGTTATCTCTTTTGCCCTCTTCAAGCTTAGGAGGCAAACACCCAGAAGGACAATTTCACCCATCTTGAAGATGAAGTAACAGATTTTAGTTTTAATTTTTTTTGTGTGACATTTAGACAAAGCTTAGGGGAAAACATGTTTTGAAAGGACCGATTTTGTTGTTAAAGACTTCAGTGTCTAAGTTGGACAGACTTTGTAAAAATAAAATAAATAAAAGTAAGTAATAAAACAAAATCTTTGTTCTTGAATTCAGTTATTGTCAGTGTTGTCTGGGACAGATCCTAAGAGAACTTCATTGTTTGGAACAGAAGCTAAACTTGTTCTACATCAGCATATTGACCTTAGGAGTTTTAAAAGCTCTCATCACCATGAGTATACTGCCTTAAAGTCTGAACTTTAAATTTCTGGTTCGGACTTCATTATTCCCATTCCATTTTGAAAAAACATCTTGTTTTACCTATCTTATATCCCCCTCTCAAAATATTCATTTTGTTTTAATCTTTTTTTTCTTTTACAATCTTCATGCTTATTTGTTTTTTACAGTGTGCATATTTTTACCAGAGAGCCACATAGAGGTGTTCATCTCCAGATTGTTTATTTGCTTTTGGCATCCATAGCCTTGGGAACTTTTCTTAAAGTCCCAGGAAGGAGCCCAGGCCCATTGTCCAGCTGTTTGTCTTCCTTGTGGTCTTGTTTTTCTTCAGAGTGGTCACACTCTCTAACCAGGAGGAAGAAGATGTTACAAGAAGGGGAGGTAGGTTTTGAGGGGTCACTGTTGACAGTCCTTATAAGAGGAAGTATGAGCATGAGAGAAAGTGAGATCTCACTTCTTTTCCTAGGAAAGTGCCTCCTCAGGAAGGGCATAGAAAGAAGTTGGCAGTCCTCAGCTGAGTCCCAGTGCTGCCCCCAGAGAGGCAGAATGAGGCAGCAGAGAGAGCAAAAGTTAAGCATGACACTGTATACACACACTGTCGGCAGACATTCGATGTGGTTATAGGTAGCATCAGGGAAAGGGAGGTGGAGAGAAGGATAAGGATCCCACAGCACAGAAAACAGCCAGGAGGGAACACATCTTTAGGGTGAGTTGGAGGGAAGAGTAGGTGTGAAAACCCACTATGGGTACCACTGAGGCGCAACTTTAACTTAAAGAGCCTTCCATTTGTCTGCAAGGGACTTAAGTATCACTCTAAGCTAGAGCATCCCACCAAGAATGGAGGGCCTCCAGCTTCTGAAACTGAAACTCAGATTGATTCTGGAGCTTCCTGGTTCATGGCACCAGTGTCCAGCTGGTCAGGCTGGACCGACATTAAAAGGGAACTCACAAATAGAAACCAGCTGTGGATTGGTCATGAGAGACAGGAAGACTATCACCCAGGAGATGTGAAAGCTTGGTCACCTGCATGTTTCTTGAACCAGGAAATCTGACCAAGAGAGAAGTGTCAGGCTTGTAAGTGATGGCCGTGTGGACACTGCTCCCTTCTGCTCTGGGACGGCACTCCTTCAGCAAGAGAGGAGTGAGGAGAGAGGAAGAAGGAAGCCCTCACCATGGTGCCGCAGTGTGTGAGGGGATTTCCAGGAGGAAGGAAAGGAGCCCTTGCCCTCATAGACTAAGGGAGCCCCTGGCTTGTGGCCAGACAAGTGTCAGCAGCCTGAAAGCCATGGTAGGGTGCTACCCTAGCTGGGGTGCCTCAGCGCTCTCTGAACCACTCATCCTGTCACCACAAGCACCAGAATAAGTGGCCCAGAGAGGCAGCGTGGAGAGTTTCTGTCCCTTCAGGCCACCAACATGTTCTGGAAAATGACACAGGGAAAAGCCAGTGATGCAGAAGGTGAAAGACTTTACCAGGATGTGAAAGACAAAGGAGAATTCATTGAAATATACCACAGAAGAGGGTAGACCAGGTCCCGGTGAGAGCATCACATGGCTGGGAGGTGGTGGAACTGGAGGGGAAAGTGACTTATTGTGAGAAGCCCAGATCTGAGGGTCCAGGTGGGTATCTCACTCTCTTGTTGAATAGTAAATTTTACAGTGGGAGTTGTTTTCTTGAGACTGTCCATTTGAATAAGGAGCCATGGATCATCAGAAATCAGGCCCAGGGACTGGGGACGTAGCTCAGTCAGTGAAGTACTTGCTTGTGCATGAGGATGCTACTTTATTCCCCTGCATCTGAGTTTTAAAAGGCAGGTGGTACATCCCCATAATCTCAGTGCTGGGGAGTGGAGACCAGAGGATCCCTGGGACCCACAGGCCAGCATATAACCAATCAGCAAGTCGCAGGTCTGAATGAGACCTGTCTCAGAAACCAGAATAGATGGCTCCTGAGCAATGACACTTGGGGTTGGCCTCTGGCGCGCGCGCACGCGCACACACACACACACACACACACACACACACACACACGTATAACTAATTGTGTGTGCATCTGCTCACACAGGAACACATACACACATGCACACATAAGCTAAAAATAAAATGTTTTAAGTTTTATTTGTGTGCGACTGTGTGAGCGTATGCACACATGTACAGACCAGAAGTGGACCTTGGCTCCCCTGGAGCTAGAGTTACAGGTGGTTGGGAGCCACCTGACATGACTACTAAGAACTGAACTCAGGTCTTCAGCGAGACAAGCACTCCTAACCACTGCGCTATCACTCCAACCCCAAGTTAATTTACTTTCAGAGCAATTGGAGGTGGCCAGAGGTGCCCAACACTGAACTTAACAAACTGTCTTCAACACCTGAAAACCACACAGTTAAAAAAGGAAACCAGCTTCTAACCTCCACACATGTGCCATGGTGTGAGCCCCCAGCACCACGCAAAATAAGTGAATTTAAATATAATAAAAAAAAATTTTAAAGGAACTCAGGCTCCGGGTTTTATGTAAGACATCATGGGTCAGGCTCCAAATGGTTGTGTCCTTATTATTAAGTGCAGGAGTCTTGAGTGAAGCTTTAGCATTTCGTCTTTCTGTTGAGCACCCCAGGGTGCTCCGAGCGCTGGACGCTTTGTCACTGGGCAGTGGGTGGCACTCAGATCCCATCACCCTACCCTCTTGGCCTGCATCTCCAAGATTTGGTCTAGCCTGGTCTGCACACTCTGGGCACAGAGTTCCCTTCTTTGTATCATGTGCACTGGGCAAAAGCCAGTCCTGACATGGTGGGTCCTGCTCCTCACTGCCCACGCTGGCTGGCATGTCATGAAGCTTCGGTTGTCCCCCCTGGACAGTGGGCACAGAGGGCTCTTTGCTGTGGTCTACAGAGATGTTACGGTTCCAGGGAGGCACAGGGCATGCATTCTGTGAACGCATTTCAAGCCCCCCTGCCCAGGTTCCCATCAAAGCTTTTGCCTACTGTCATTTAACCGCTTTGGAAATGTCTTTGAACGAAGGATCCAAGGCTTCTGAATGGCAGAGCACTGATTCCAGGCTCACAGAGGAACTGACATATGAGCCTGTGTGTGACAGCTCAGCTCTGTGCCACGGATGTGGGAAGGGCTTAATCACTTCACTGTGGTTTTGAGCAGTCTCCATGTTAACTGAGAAGTGGGAAGGTAAATAGATGGCTGTGAGTCAACCAGTCATCAGACCAATGTCCCTGAAACACAAAGGATGCCCAACCTTCTGGGGCCATCAGGCCACTCACTCTTCTTGCTCAGTGGTGATTGGTACCAAGTGGGAGGCAGAGTGGCACTGACTGGTGTGTCTGAAGTTCCTCATCCAGTCCAGTCCTTCTGGCTGTGCAACTCTGGACAAGTATATCACCCTCTCTGAACCTCCTTAACAGTTTCGTGTGACAGTGGGGCTAGAGGCTCTGTTCCTAAGAACATGGATGCTTCTGACTGACATTCACAGACTTTTCACAGCAGCAGTGGCCCAGGAGATAGGGTGTGGCTTCCCCAAGGGCTCGGGGTCAGGGCTCTTGCTCTGTGTGGAATCTGGATTCTGTTGCCCAGAACAGCCTCTCCTGGTGCCTGGAATTCCACCAGGAATGACTCATGCCTCTGGGAAGCCACTGGCCTCTCTCCACTGAGCAATAACAACAATAGTCGCCTGTGGTGGCTTCTCTGCCCAGAGCTTTCACACTGCAGTCCCAGCTGGCCCTCGGCACATTGCTGAGAGCAGATAGGTAGGTGAGGGCACCTGGGCATCAGATCAAGAGCGACTTACTCAAAGCTGCATAGCAAGTGAGAGCCCAAACCTAGAGGCCTGGATTCTACTGGCTTCTTGGCCAGTATCTCCCCTCCACACACACAATGTAAAAGTATTTTAAAAGCTATATACAATAGCTAAACAATAGAAGCTAACTAAATCTCCAATGACCAATGAATGGACAACCAAAATGTGGTATATCCATACAGTGGAATATTATTCTGTCTTGAAAAGTAAGGAAATTATGACTAATGCTACAACATTCTGCTAAGTGAAATAAATCAGTCACAAAAAAAACCAAACATTGGATGATTCCAGTTAAATGAAGTATTTAAAATAGTCCAATTCACAGGGATTTAAAATGAAATTGTCAGGCCTTGGGTGAGAGCAGGGGTACCATTGTTATTTGATGAATACAAAGTTTCAGGGTGAGAACAGGGGCACGGTTGTTATTTGATGGATACAAAGTTTCACTTTTGTAGAAGGGAGAGTTCTGTGAGTGGATGATGGGGAGGTACTTAATGCTATTGAACTGAACTTTTGAAAACAAAGGTGGGCTGGGATACAGTTCAAGGTGCAGCACATTCTCACTTGTGGGTGAGGTCCTGGGTTCAATTTCTAACACACAGAAAACCCCCCAAATTTAAGACAGTAAATGTTATTATGCTGTGCATTTATTTCCCCCTCTGCGCACACACAGGAGCAGGTGCGGAAGCAGAGGCTGACATCAGGTGGCTTTCTCTATTACTCTCCTTTGCTGACACAGGGTCTCTCACTGAATGTGGAACTGCCTGTCTCTGCTCCCCCGGTGCTAGCGTTTCAGATCGGTGCCACCATGCCTGGCTTTTTTCAGGGGTTCTGGGGATCTGAACTCACCCACAAGCCATCTCCCCAGCCTCAAGACTAAAAACTTTAAAATGATGTTTCTAAGAGGGAGGTGGTAAGCCTTAGCATTCCACAGAACATGCACCATCAGGCTGGGGCGATGGCTCAGCAGGTAAGGGCCATGCAAGCATGAGGACCTGAGTCCATTCTCAGAGTATGACGGCACACACCTGCAACCCTAGCATTAGAAGCCAGGGACAGGCAGATCCCAAGAGCTCTCTGTCCAGCTAGCCTATCCAAATGCTGAACTTTTTGGGTTCAGAGAGAAACCGTGACTCACAAGTTAAGATGGAGTGTGAGAGAAAGACACCTGATGTTGACCTCTGACCACTACCCGGGCATATGTACCCATACACTATACAGCACAGCACAATATAACACACACACACACACACACACACACACACACGGGGGGGGGGACGGGCAGGCAGGCAGACAGACAGACAGAAAGAGAAGCAGAGAAACACAGACAGACAGAGAGAATACCTTAGTTTATCATGATTTACATCTGTTAGGATAAGCTAGGTCATACTGCTGTAACAAACAGCCCCCCTCCAAATCTGAGTTTAGCATCAGACAAGTGTCCCTGCACCATACTGCCCCCACATTGCTTCTTCCTTTCTACCCTAAACCTCCCTGTGTACACCCCAAGCCCAGGATAAATCCACTGGCCCTGGAGCTCACCCATTCAGCTAGCCTGGATGGCCAGCAAGTCCCCAGGATCCCTGTGAACTAGCTGGTTCACTTTTCTCAACACAGCGGCTCACCTGAGAAACAGGAACAATCCCTCTAGGGTGAGAAGTCAAGGTCAATGGGAGCAGTTAGCATGGTCAAGGGCCTGTAGTCTGACTGTCCGTGTTTGAAGTTTGGTGCAGGCTCGGCACCCAGGCAGGCAAGGATGGCAGAAGCTTCATCTCCTGCCAGCAGGGCCCTTGGCTTGAAAACGGAGCCAGGAAGAAAGCCTTGCTCCAGCCAGCCTTGCGTCAGGGCTGGGGAATGGGTGGGATGGGGCCAGAGGGTGCAGGCAGGCAGTTGTCTCACGCCAGCCTGGAATACTTCCTCCCCAGGAATCTGTTTTCAATCAGTTGGTCTTTTTCCCCCTTCTTTTAATCCGACCCTGCCAAGGAACAAGCATGCAAAGCAGTGTCAGCTCCCGCCTGGCTGACAGGAATCCCTTGGAATTTCTGCTTTTATCATGGGATGTGGGACCCTGCCACCCACTGCGGGTGCTCTTATTCTCCACACCTGTGTGTCTGTGTGTCTGTCCCCAGCAATCTAGCCTCTGCCCCCTCTATCCAGGCCCATTCAACATGCCCAAGACTAGGCCTGGGGCCCTCTCCTGCTGCAGCCTCGCCCATCTTCCCTTTGCTAACACAGCCCCTCAGTCTCATCTTGTGGGGGCCAGGGCTCCATTCTTACCTTCTCTGATTGTCCTTTGAGGACAGGGGCTGTACCCCCCTTCCTCTTTGCATGAGATGATCATGCACTGAGAAAGCACTTCCACGGCCACCATACCAGTGAGAGAAGTTAGTAGATTATCCCCATTTGAGAGATGAGGAACCAGAGGCAATGAGTGGCAGGTGTGGGGATGGGGGGGGCCACAACCTGTTTCTTTCCTGGCTCCCACTCCCTCTGACCACCCTGCTGAGCTGAGTACATGGGGCTGTTCCTCCAGGAGAGGAAGGGCAGAGGAGTGGAGACTGGCAACTCTCTGAACTTGTTTTCTCTTCTAGACACACAGCGGGTCTGCATTTTGGCCACCAGCCTGTGCCGGGAAATCCAAGCCTTTGTGGCAGACATATCAAAGTGAGTCCAACCCCCTGCTGCTGGAGCAACGCCACTTTGCTCCTGGTCAATGCAGTGTGCTAAGAGAGACCTTGTGCTAATTCTGAGTGAGCCCAGGCCTCAACCCTTTGTGTTTTCCTCCCAGTCTCTCCCTCCCCATCTCTGTCACCTCTCCTCCCCAAGGGGACGATGTAGAATGGGAGCACAGAACCTATAGAAGGTCAACTTCGCTTGCAAACACAATCTCAACCTAACAACAAGAATGCCCAGGGCTAGGGATGTAACTCAGCTGGTACAGTGCTGGCCTAGCATGCATGAGGCCCTGGACTCAATCCCCAACACTGCATGAATAGGGCCTGGTGGCCTACATGTGTAATCCCAGCACTCAGGGAAGTAGCAGCAACCTCTGAAATTCAAGGCCCTCCTTGCCTATCTAGCAAATTCAATGCCAGCCTGGTTATGTGAGACCTCGTGTGGTGAGGGGGTGGGTAAGGGGAAAGAGAGGAGAAGAGGAGAGGGTATGGGAGGGAAGGGGGAGGGGAGGGGAGGGGAGGGGAAGGAGAGGAAGGGAGGGGAAGGGAGGGGAAGGGAAGGAGAGGAGGGGAGGGGAGGGGAGAGGACAGGACAGGAACGGAATGAGAATGTCCAGTCCAGGATATGACTGAAATTCCCAATTTGGACTTATATCCCAGATGGTGTTCCCCTCTAGCCCTCCCCTCATGCCTCCAGTGGGGCTTGAGGCCCTGGTAGAGGTGATGGAGAAGGGTCCCTCCAGATGCCCCGGCCTAACTACTTACCAGTTCTCTGGACCAATCGCCCATTGGAGTGGCCACACTCACAGGCCTCTCTCTCTCTGCATACCTCTCTTTCTGGGGTTCCCCTGGAAACCTCCTCCCCAGCCCTTGGGAGTCCAGATCCCATGCCAGCTGCTGCATCCTCTCATTCCTCCAGCGGGTCCTAGTGGACAGGACAGCCCTCCTCCCACATGTGCACACACAACCCGTATCTGATCTTAAAACTCCTCCCACCCACCCCAGTCCCCTGTCTGACACCTAGAGCTGTGCCCACGGAGTGAGGGCCTGGCCTGGCTCCTGCCCACAGCACCTGATCTTTCTTCTGCATCTTGTGGTCATTGATGGGGAGTGAGAAATGAAGGCAGGCCGCTGGCCTTCCTCTGTTAGCCCTTGTGCTTGTGACCCACTAAGGGAAAGGCCAGCCTTCCAGGCTCACGTCTCTGGTTTCACATGGATATTTTTAGATCACAGAGCCCCTCCCTGACCCAGCACCATGCCCTCTCCTTCCCCCTTCAGTTCATTGTTTCTTCGAGGTGCTGGAGAATCAATCCCAGAGTGTTGCAAGGCTCGGGTGAGCACCAAGTGTACTCTCAGGGAGCTACACACCAGCCCAGTCTCTTCTCGGGTTTTCAGAACCTATCATTTCCTGGAAATATTTGGTTTAGTATGTGCTAAAATACCCAGCATGAAGCTCATTCCCCTCACTCTTTTTTTCTTTTTCTTTTTTTTTCCCCCTCACTCTTAAGTGAACGCCCAATGACCATTATGTAGCCGGTACCACCATTCACTCACAGAACTCTTTCATATCGAAAGTGTAGCGGGGCTTGGAGTGTAGCTCTGTGGTAGAGTACTTCCCTGGCATGCACAAGGCAAGGGGTTCACTCCACAGCACTGTAAGATCAAAGGACCTCACCACCACCCAGTGTGTGTGTGTGTGTGTGTGTGTGTGTGTGTGTGTGTGTTACATATTCACACCTTGGATTTTGCAATGATGTGTACACATTTCACAGTAATAGCACATCTAAATTAGGACCGGCCACAATTCCAGGACTCGTGGCCAGCGGCTGGTATGTGCGTGATCACTGATGAAGCAGCAACGGAGGTTTTCCTGTGTCTGTTACAGCCTGAACATTCTTGATTCTGAGAGATCGTGTCAGGTTGACATTTGTAGGCAGTAAAGCTAGCCACAACCCCACAGACAGTGCCCAGGCTTATCTCCCTTGGCCCATCCCACCCTGGGTAGCTTTGCCTGCTGTTAAACAGTACCAGCTGGGGCAGAGGATGCTAACACACAGTTCTCTTCCTAGGCACGAGAGGCATTTCTTTCGGTGTTAGAAGGCATGGCATTGCTCTGGCTGTGGAACTGTCAGCTTGCCAGAAAGATAGGTGCCTTTCACTCCCCTGCTCCTCTCTCCTTGCTCCCCTGGTCCTCTTGGAGTCTGGGGCTGAAGGCTTGGTACTTCACAAATCCATGAATTCGGCTGGCCAGAATGCTAGATGCATTCCCGGGTATTATCTCTGAGGGCATGCCACCCCCTACTGGTCAAAATGAGTTTCATGTCCCTGACCAGGAAGCAGGGGCGTCTGAGCAGCTAGGAACTCAGGGATGGCCTCTGGATTCCAGGTGAGGAGCTTTGTCTGTCTAGGCTCACCACTTCCCCATCTGTCAAGTGGAAATGACCATGGTTCCCACTCATAGGTTTGTGGATGAGTGTTTAGGGGGTGGGACTGAGCACACTCAGAGGAGGTGATGGACAACCGGTGCTAGCCACAGGATGTCTGGAATTGCTGACATTCTGAACGATAGAGTCCAGAGACAGCTGAAGGCTGCACTTCCATGGCCCAACAAAATCCAGCCAGTGTCTAGACCCGTTTCCTCTTCTCTGGAATGGCCTCCTCATTGTCCAGCAAAGGGCTGGATACAGAAACCCTGACACTTGCGTAACCCTTCCCTGTGCCCAAGCCAGGAGGGGCCCGGCCTCTCCCTGACACCAAGCTAAGCATCCATTCAGTGGCCACTGAGGCACTGGACTCACCCTCTTCAGGAGCAGTGGACACCTGGCAGTGCCTTCCAGAAACACGCTTCTCAGGGGTGCCCAGTGAAGCCCATTGCCATGGTTTTTGGAGGGTCTGGGTGAGGGAGGTATATTGAGATATTCTGATCCCCAGCATCAGGCATGATTCTCTTTGATGTTCAGCTCTTGCCTAAGTGACATTACATTCAAATCATAAACAATGACAACCAAAATGTCTTCCTTTTGCAGATTGTGTAAGCCATGTGGCCGTGTGAATGCATTGATGAGGTCCTCCAAAGGCTATGGATGTGTAAGGCAGTAGAGATCTTAAGGGGTCCAAGAATCCTCATTGGTCACTTCAAAGTTCCCAGGGCCTTTCCTGGCCCAGGAGTGTGCATTGCTGGTGATGTCTTCCTCAGTTCTTCCCCACTACAAAGGCTTGAAGCTGCTTTCAGGGAATGGCGCTGGGGCATTGATGGTGTCATTTTTCCATCCTAGTTATTTCTTTAATATGGTGACAGTGTACCAGGGATTGGTGCAGATATTATATTCATGTAAAGTACCTGCATGTGAAAAATACTCATTGGATGGGGCCGTTATTATTAGAATTTTTATCTGAGTCTGGCCTCTCCAGTTTGGAAGAAGCTAGAGCTTTGCTCTCTTTGCCCACTAGAGGGCAACAGACATCACTAACCCGATCTGCTCAGCTCTGCACAGCTGGAATGCCCTCAGCTGCAGGGTCAGCATCGCTTCCTTCCTGCCTCAGAAATGACTCCCAGGGCCGCCACCGCCACCAGCGCAGCTGTGCCAGAGCCGCGAGGAGACCGGCCGCCCGACTCCCTCTCACCCCCCACCCCCCACCCCTCGACGGCCGCCGCATCCTCGTATTTGTTCCAACAGTCTGTTAAAACATGGTGGATTACTATGAAGTTCTGGGCGTGCAGAGACATGCCTCACCTGAGGACATTAAAAAGGCGTGTCGGAAACAGGCACTTAAATGGCATCCGGATAAAAATCCTGAAAATAAAGAAGAAGCAGAGCAGAAATTCAAACAAGTAGCGGAGGCATATGAGGTGTTATCGGATGCAAAAAAGCGGGACATCTATGACAAATACGGCAAAGAAGGATTAAATGGTGGTGGAGGAGGAGGTGGAAGTCATTTTGACAGTCCGTTTGAGTTTGGCTTCACATTCCGGAATCCAGATGATGTCTTCAGGAAATTTTTTGGTGGAAGGGACCCATTTTCATTGGACCTCTTTGAAGACCCTTTTGATGACTTCTTTGGGAACCGAAGGGGTCACGAGAAAGCAGAAACCCAGGTGCAGGCTCATTTTTCTCTGCCTTCAGTGGATTTCCTTCTTTTGGAGGTGGATTTCCTGCTTTTGGTACAGGATTCACTCCGTTCGGCTCACTAGGGCATGGGGGATCACTTCCTTCTCTTCAGCATCATTTGGCGGCAGCGGAATGGGCAACTTCAAATCAATATCAACTTCTACTAAGATAGTGAATGGCAAAAAAATCACTACAAAGAGAATTGTGGAGAATGGCCAAGAAAGAGTAGAAGTTGAGGAAGACAGACAGTTAACGTCCTTGACAATAAATGGTAAGGAGCACCTGCTACGCTTGGATAACAAGTAATTCAACGCACGCATTTAACAGAAATGGTAAACCGTAACAAGCACCATTTGAGGAATAACAGGAACTTTTTTTTTTTTTTTGAAGATTTCAAACGAACTCGACTTTCTGTATAACTGTACCTAATCTAAAGTATTTATAAAACAGCTCATCGGAGCCCCTATTTGTCGTAGACTTTTGAGTTTGTTGTTGGGACCACAAAATAGGACCTTTTTTTTTTTTTTTTCTTTAAAATTGTTGTAATCTCTGTATGCACTTTGCTTTAAACAAAAGAAAACAAAACGTAATCTGAGGTGAGCCCTGTGACTCTTGAGTAGTGCTGGGACAAGACTGTTGTTTAACCCCAGCATGGATCTGCTTCCTTCCCATTGTGTCGACATGTGAGTGAGTGCTGTCAGCCTGCTGTGAAGTTAACATTGCCAGATGAACCTTCCACAGAAATATTTCAATTTTATTTTCAGTATTTAGTAATGAAAGCTATTACTGCATCAGTGGTAATACATTTCTGGTTTAGTGTAAATTAAGGATGTATTCTAGTTGTGCATGGATGCTGGCAAATTCGTCAGTTCTGACAACTGTTTAAATATGTCATGTTAGTTCTGACAACTGTTTAAATATGTCATGTTAAGCTTAGGTTTAAAAAAAGCTGGTAATTTGGGTCTATGTCATTTGCTTAAAAAAAAAAGAAAATAAATGTGAATGTGTTTGGTGCATTCTTTCCTGAAAAAAAGAAAAAGAAAAAAAGAAAGAAATGACTCCCAGGCTAGCCAAGGGTGCAGTAACTGTCCCATGTCCCTTGAACTGGCTGATAGTATGAGGGTCGGTTGCACTGGCCATAAAAATTCTCTGAACTCCAGTGCTCAGAAAGGCAGCTTGTTCATCAAATCCAAAGCTTAGGCATCCTTGCCTGGCTGCAAAGCCAGCTCTTTACCTTGTCTGGGTGGATGCCTAGGTCTCCCTGAGCCCGTGTTTCCTTTGCTGTGAGATTTAACTATCAACACCTGCATTGGGCTAGACTCAGGATTGAAGAACCTTCATATTCCCCCACACTACTGCGTTCTAGGTCTTCAACATTGAGCCTACAGCTGGGAGCAGCCCCCTGTGCTGAAGAAACACTTCAGAAATGTTTTCATCCCTACCCTGATGGGGAGGCGTGCAAGGCCCTAGCCACCAGACCTAACCTGAAGAAGCAAGTTGAGACTTCATTCCTTTGATGCTGGTACAAGCAGGAACCCAGCTCAGTCTCCTGCCCTACCATTACAAGGCATTTCATCACCACTGCCCGAAGCAAGGCTGGAAAACCCGGAATGTCTACAGTGTCAGGAGGAGACCTTCTTTCTGGCCAGCTGCTTTTACTGGTGCCAGCTCAGGGTCAGGAGGGAGCCCTCCCTTGATACCAACATCCCTGTTGTGTGGGCATTTCCAAAGAGGATTAACAGAAGGGGGAAGACACGCCCTGACTGTGGGTGGCAGCAGCTCACAGCTGGGAGCCCCAGTTAGTGGGAGCACAAGCGTTCTCTCTGTGCCGCTCAGCTCTCATGGCTCCTCCCCCCCACCACGGTCTCAAGGCTCTGAAGCCGTGATCCCAGGTGCATCTCCCCTCTCATGTGTCTCCTGCCAAGCATGTGTCACCACTATGGAAACTCTAATAGTTGTTTCGTTAACGGTGTCAAAGGTCACAGTCCATGACTGCTCGAGGCCATGTGCTTGAACAAGGCATGGTGGTGTTCTTCGGAGCTGACCACCTTCCTTTCTGAGACACAGTGAGGTTCCTCACTGGGATCTAGAGCTTGCCAATTTGGCTAAACTGGCTGTCCAGTGAACCCCAGGGATCCACCTGTCTCTGCCTCCCCAGCACTGGATGATCACAACTGCTCAACTATACCTGACTGTCTATGTGTGTACCGGGACTTGAACTCAAGTCCTCTTACAGACATGGTCTCCTCAAGCCCTTTAAACAAGCTCCTTTAATCATGACCAAGGGGATAGGAAATAAATATATTTTCACCCTACTTCTGTTCCCATAGCATAGGTGTTTTCCCGGAACTACCCAGTCTTTTATAATTACTAGAGATAAGCGCACTGGGGCTTTTCAGTTCCTCAAAGCAGGTAATTGTCACCATGGGAAGGCCACTTTAAGGTGTTCCATAGCTGTCACGGGCATCTTTTTCCATAGAAATTTACTTTCTTTGGGACAATTGAGTAGTTCCGAATTAGAAAAGGGTACCCCAGGATTTAGCCCTGGCCCTGAAACAGATGGAAGTTGGCCATCAAGAAAATGTCAGTCAAAACCACAACAAGCTACCTACCTTGTAGATGGCTACAGCCAAGGCAGGCAGTCACAGGAGGTGGTGAAGGGATGGTGAAGCTGAGCTCTCCTGCACTAGGGTCGGGTTGCAGAAGGACACAGCTCCTTTGGAAACCAGCTGGTAGCCCCTCAGTGTATCAGAGTTCTGCTCCTTCCCAGAGTTCCTGTGCTGAGCAGAGAAATGAAACAAGCCTGAGCCAGCTTGGGGCCACCACAAGGAGACCAAGGCAAATAAACCCTGTTTCCCGTGCAAAACATAGTATGTGGTTTTCTTCTGTCTCATCCTCATGCTCTAGCACTTTGTCGTTGAGCAACTGACTAGACCACAGGGTCAGAATGCCCACAGGCTAGGAGGCCCTCATGATGAGACCGAGCTTAAAACTAGAAGAGTTCAAGGTACTTACACATGATAAACAGAAATAAAGGATCACTGTCACAAAACCTGGATAAGCCCTCTATCCTGGCATACTCTGGGTGAGCTTTGAAACCACTGATTTTGGAGGTCACACCCTGAGCATGCAAGGGTAGGCCCTCACTACCCACACTGCAGATAAAACCTCTGAGCAGCCGGTTATGAAATCCCCTGGTCACATGCAGATTATACCTCCGAGTGTGTGGGTACCTAGATTCTTTTGTAGAAAGCCGCCCTTGCTAACTGACTCTCTGCCTGTGCCTACAGGTACTGAGGGTGACAAGCATAGGCCAAAAGACTCAGACCTGACTTTAGACCATGACTCTCCCCTTTGCTGTTTCAGCCTTTGAATCAGTCTACTCAGGTCGACATGTACACACACTGCTCATTTGGAAAATGCTTTTCTCCAAGACTATAATGCAGACTAACCTCAGGGATTCCCAACTCTAGCAGAGATGTCTTTTACAATGCCCTTGTGCTTTCTGGGCAACTCAAATATGGGGAGTCCTTCAGGCTTATCGTAAGTCAAGGACATTCACACAAGGGGAAGCTGCCAGATGCAGTTGTTCTAAGGTCTTTGGACTAGACTAGGCCAGTACAAGTCTAGCAAGTACAAGGCCAAGGTATTTACCCACAAAATGAAGAATCCCTTTTAAAATCATGCCCATGGGCTGGGGAGATAGTTCAGTCGGTAAAATGTCTGCTATGCAAGTATGAGGACCTGAATTCGAGCCCCAGAACCTGAGTAAAAAAGCCAGATGTGGTGGTGTGCACCTGTCATCCCAGGGTTCGGGAGGCAGAGACAGGAGGATCCCTGGAGTTTGCTAGCCAGCCTAGCCCAATCACCAAGCTTCAGGTTCAATAAGAGACTCTGTCTCAAAAAAAAAAAAAAAAAAAAAAAAAAAAAAACCCAAGGTGGAGACCAATCAACACTCTCTCTCTCTCTCTCTCTCTCTCTCTCTCTCTCTCTCTCTCTCTCTCTCTCTCTCTCTCTCTCTCCTGTGTACACACACAAATACAAACATACAAAACTGCACCCGAGGCTATTAGAAAATGACCATGCTTGGTCAATTCTCCTGATGCTGCTGCACAGCAAACAGCCTGGGCCCCTCTGCTCAGTGCTGTCCCCCATTGGCTGGGACTGAAGTCTCACTCTGGGGCTCTGCCTGTCTTCTTCATTGTAGCTGGCTTGTCTCTTCTATTGTTCCTGTGCCATTAGATCCCACTGTCCAGAACGCAGTGTCTACATGAAAATGTTCTTCATGACATCATTTGTAAGAGCCAGGAGGTGGGCAGAGCCCAAATGTTGTCAGCTGAGAAAAGGACACATTAAATGTGATTAGTCCTCACAACAGAATATCATTCAGCAATGAAAGAGATGGAGTCACAATTCATACTACGGTGTGGGCGAACCTTGAAAAGAGCATACTAAGTGAAGAGAGCTGTCACAGAAGACATGTGTTGCTTGGCTGCACTGATATGAAATGTCCAGCATAGGTGAATCCATGGACACAGAAAGTAAGTTAGCAGTCACTGGGGTGGGAGGGGGGGTTAGGAATGCCTCCTAATGGGGACAAGATTTCCTTAGGGGATGATAAAATTCAGTGTACATTGACCTGAACATTTCAAGCTTGTGAATGGTACGGTGTGTTATAATTATATATGTATTTGCATGTGTGTGTGTGTGTGTGTATGTGTGTATGCATACATGTGTGCTCATATGAGTGGACATGCTCATATCTGTGTCCACACATGGAAAGAACAGAAGTTGACACTAGCTTTCTTCCTTAATTGCTCTCCACTTTGTTTACTGAGGCAAGATCTGTTGTGAGCACAGAGCTCACTGATTCTAGCTGATGTAGCTACCCTGGGTGATCCTTGTTTCCAAGTGCTAGGATTACAACTGGGCCACCACACCCTCTTGACTGTTTTATGTGGATCCTGGAGATCTCAACTCCAGTTTTCCCACTTAAACAGAAACCATTTTATCCATTGAGCCATCCTCCAGCCCCAGTAACATTCTCGATGACAATGAAAATACGCAGCACTGCTTCTGGAGCGTGGACTGTTAGCCAGTCAGCAACTTGCTCATCCTCTTTTGCCTTTCAGGATGTTTCCATCAGGCTATTTCCCCTCATTGCGCAATCGAGAACACTCAAGTCCAAGAGCTGTGGAGGAACTGGCCTGGGATCATTTCAGTGGCAGAGCTATGATTTGAACCCAAGTCCACACTCAGTGTGAAGCGCTGTGATAGTCTCCTGGGAAGGCACTGGCAGCTGGTAACCATATCAGCTGACAGATGGGCACACAGCAAGTGAGGGAACATGAGTCTCTGAGCTGGGTGGGACTCCTTTCTCCCATGTCCATTATCTAGCACAAATGGTCAAGGCTCTTTATCTGCTGCTCAAGCCTTCTCCCAGAATGTCCCTGTTTGGGGCCCCTGGAGGAGAAACCCAGCCAAGAACTGCCCTGGTTGTCCCCAGGCTGGTTGCAAACAGAGCCAAGTCAGTCCTTCCAATGCAGTGCTCAACCGTGCCCACCACATAGCTCCAAGGACTTCTCACTGTTATTGTACAGAAATAATACACTTGCATAAAGGTGTGTAAAAGATGTTTGTCTCTTGTTCACAACAGAGAAAATCTAAAAAGAGCCTCAGCATCCAAAACTAGGAGCTTAGTTATATGCCACAGAAGGCGCAGCTCCAAAGACGTCTGCAGGAAAGCCAGGGACAGTGACTCACTCGGTACTGTGATCCCAGCACTGGGAGACTAGGGCAATGGGGTGGCTGAGGGTCAAAGACAGGCTGAACTCACAGAGTAAGAAACAAACAAAAAAGAAATCTGGGGCTGACCAGAAAGCTCAGCAGGTAAGAGCTTGCTGCTCAAGTCTGATGGCTGAGGTCGATCTCAGGAGCACACAGTGGGAAGCATAACCAACTCCCCAAAGCTGTCATCTGACCTCACATGTGTATATGCACACCACACCACACACACACACACACACACACACACACACACCATACACACATGCATACACACCACACATGTGCACACTCCACACACATACACACCATACACACACACCACACACACATACACGTACCATACACACTCACATACACACCACACATGTGCACACTCCACACACATACACACCATATACACACACCACACACACACATACACACCACATACACATACACACACGCCATACACACATGCATACACACCACACACACGCACACTCCTCACACATACGTACACCACACACATACACACTACACACACATATACGCACACATACACACCATACACATACACACTACACACATATATATATACTACACACACACCACACACACACACACATCACACACATATACACACCACACACACAAATACACACCACACACACATAAACACCACACACACACCATACACTCCAACCCCCCACACACATACACACCACACACATGCACACCATACACACCACATACACACATGCATACACACCACACATGCGCACACTCCACAAACATACACACCATACACACACACCACACACATACACACCACACACACATAAACACCACACACACACACCATACACTCCCACCCCCACACACACATACACACCACACACATGCACACCATACACACCACATACACACATGCATACACATCACACATGCGCACACTCCACACACATACACACACCACATACACACACCACACACACAATATACACACATATACACATCACACACACATACACAACACACACATACACAACACACATATACACAACACACACACACACTCAAAAGACAGACAGACAAGAAAGGAAGGAAAGAAGGAAGGAAGGAAGGAAGGAAGGAAGGAAGGAAGGAAGGAAGGAAGGAAGGAAGGAAGGAAAGCTGCTATCAGAAAAGGCTTACTGCTGTCAGAAGTATTCACAGTGCATGAAGGGAGAGGACAGACAGACTCCTGTCCACTGCTGCCCTGCACCCAGGCTAACAATCCATCCATGGGACAATTCTTCTAATCCCCAAGGGCCCCAGGCTTTGCCTGTTCTCACTGTTTTTCCTGCTGTTCCCCATCCTGGAATCCATTCCTGCCCCTTCCAGATCGTCCCTCCAACATGGCTAACCCTGCTCTATCCTCGGTCTCTTCCCTGGGGCCACCCTCTCTGTTCTCTGTCACACTCCATCCTGCTCTGTCACATGTCACTGAACACCAGAAAACGGAGACACACTGTCCTGCTGGCTCTTGTCTTCTCTGTACCTGTGTCTGTTCACCCGCCAGTGACTTCTGGGTCCCCAAGAAAGGGGGCTAGAAGCGTTTCAAGAGGACTGCCCACAGGGCTTGGCCTGGCTAGGTTGGCAGCTGGTAGGTTGGTTCAGTACTGTGAACTCTCCCCTGGGCCAGTGGGAATTCTACTACAGAGTACCTACAACAAACAACAAACACACCAGACTCCTCCTTGTTTTGTGTTGAGACTCGGGCTCGCTCATGTATCCCAGGTTGACCTTGAACTCCTTGTGGAACTAGGCTGACCTTGAACTTCTGATCCTCCTGCCTCTACCTCCCAAATGCTGGGACTGCAGGCCTGTGCCACCATGCCCTGCTTAAAAGTGCATGGTCTATGAGACCTCTAACTTTCTAACTTCTCTCCATTTTTCCCACTCCTCTGCTCCAGCTACATGGGTCTTCCAGATGATTCTCCAACGTGAAAAGAAATCAAGCAGAAACATCAACTGATCCTCCCTGGATCCTGTTCTCCTCACCTCCAAAATGGCCACCTCCCCAGTCCCCACAGTCCCCCCCCCCCCCTGTAGGCCATTGTGAGGGTTCCTTGAAGTCTGGGTGGAGCCTGCTTGGTGAACCATGTGGGGTACAGTAGCTGTGAATGGCTGTTATTATAAGAGCATTGAGAGTTGGTGGCCCAGCTTCCTGGTGGGCTGGGAAGGTAGGAACTGGGTGGGGTGAAGACAAAGGCTAACTATTCCCCCTTGGCTCCAGGCTGGGCCTAATAGATCTGCCAGATCCTGCTCTGAGATCCCTGTCAGCGAGCAAGGCCTGGCCCTTTCCCAGGGACCTGCAGGGAGCTGGGAAGAGCAGGGCCTCTGTGGGGTCAGAGCCAGGTGGCTGTTTACCTCACCTTCCCAGGCCAAGCTCGGGGTGCCTGGCCAGGCAACGGGGAGCTGTAAAATGGGCCCTTTTACTTTGCAAGCAGCCGGCCTGCTAAGGATTGGACTCAGGGAAATAGGATGCTCAAGGCTCCAAATAATTAGGAATATTCAGCTGGTAGGTGCCCTCCGCTTTTCCAGTCTCCTCATTGAGTGCTTCAGGAAGTGCTTCATGATATCTATCCATGCAGCTAACCATTATCTAGTCCCAAAGAAGAAGGTGATTCTGACATGTCACAGCATGGAGGAATCTTGAAGACACTATGGCAATCAAAACACGTCACAAAGAACGAACTATTTATGCAAGGTGTATGTATGGAGCTATCAAGTTCATAGAGACAGAAGGTTAAATGCTGGTTGCCAGGGGGGCTTGGGGAAGTGGGAACTGCTGCTCAGTGGGTCCAAACAAAGCTTCCGGAGATGGGTTCCATGGTACTGCATTGACTCAGCAAGGCTGAGCTGTCCTCTAAACGTTAGGGTGGTAGTTTTGGTTACATGAGTTTTACCACAACTAAACATCTGATTGTGAATTCTGCTTCTCCAGTGCCACCTGGTCTTGCTTTGTGTGTTTTAAAGTTTCCTGGTTAGTCACATGTGTAACTGTAACTGTTGAGACTTCTGATGAATAAACCTCTATTCATGATTAGATCAGTAGTGTTAGTCCCGTCCCGACAGCCTGCAACTCCCTGATTCCAGCCATGGGGTGTGCTAACTAAAGACACAGACTCTGAAATCAAAGTCCAGTGACACCCCCTGTGTACTCTGTAAGCTAGGCAGGTTACTTAGACTCTCTGAACTTCTGTCTCCTCATCTAAAAGCTTATGACTTTCCCTACTTCATGAAGCTGATACTCACAGGGCACCTGGTATGTGAGTTGTTATCAGTCTCCCCAATGTCATTAACTCTTCCTTGAAAGGTGGATATGTGTGTGTGTGTGTGTGTGTGTGTGTGTGTGAGAGAGAGAGAGAGAGAGAGAGAGAGAGAGAGAGAGAGAGAGAGAGAGAGAGAGAGAGAGAAGGGATGAGGAAGGAAGATTCTAGACTTTGGAAAACAAGACACTGGAGAAGTCTTTGCAGGGTCCCAGGTTACCCTGGGCAAGAACAAAACACCGGAGCCCCGTACCTCAGAGCTGTCATGAGGTAGGAGAATTAACTATGTCTGCAGCCCTGCGGATGCTCAGGAGCCAGAGGGGAACTGTAGACAGCTGTCAGCTTGACAGAAGAACTTCACAGCCAGGGCTCTCCCCCGTGACAATGACCGTACAGGACTGGAGGAACACTCCAACCTCCTAGTCTGTGACGCTGAGGCTCGTGGGAGAGGATTCCTGCTCTGCTGGGAGGTTGAAGGAAATATCATTCGTCTCCTTTTTTGGCCTTGATCTCACTAGATAGGTCCTACAATTCTTTCCATGTTTGGTAACACAGCCAGCAAGAGTTTACACCATTCTAATAATAAAATATATTGAGCATGCTAAAGCTGAACAGTAACAATAAACATTAAGTTTATATGAGATCAACTTTGCATTTATGTAGGCAAGTATGTAAATTAAAATGTGCATCAATGTTTACGTTAATGTAAAGCATCGCTGTAAGAATTTCTTTACTGCATCTTAGTTGCAGACTTTTAGAATAAGCTCCTACTCTTATCAATTTTGTAATGTCATTTTTCTATTAAAAAGTGAGATAATTTCATCTTTTTTCTAGCAGTTGATCAAAACTTTTTCATTGTTGGCCCTTGGAAAAGTCTCAGCATCTCCCCTCATTATTGGAAAACTAAATTTCTTTCATAGCAAAGTTTTAAGGCCAGCTGGACATGGTTGTGAGCCTGTTAATCCCAGGTACTCAGGGAGCTGAAGCAGGAGGATCATCGTTTGAGCTCTGAAGACCCTGTGAACATAGCAGGTCTCTACTTCAAATGAAAACATCCCGAAGACAATGGTTGTCAGCCTGGATTTCACAGTGCTGCAAAACAAAACCAAAAGCTGTGAGCTTTCAAGCTGGGTTTCCTTGACTGCTAATCTTGAGGATTCTTTGAACTGACACCACCTATTAACCAGCTCAGTGGCAGTATCCTCTTCGGGATGACATATTTTGACCTTAGTTATTGTCATAGTCAGCGCTCCTCCACACCAACTTCTCCTTAGCTGAATCTCTAAAAACACCACACATACACCATGATACCCAAGGACAGAGGAAATGGAAGAGGGAAATTGCAGTGGACTGAGGTGGCGTTCTCAATCAGCTACTGTTCAAATATCTGATTTTGGCAATTCTACAAAAGCATGTGATTATGCATGGGTTGGGCCCATTCCCCAGGTTGTTGGGAGGCACCCAGAGCTGCTCTGAGGCATAAGTCTCTGACTTCACAGAAAGTCTACCTCTGCCTTTCCTTGGAACGAAAGCCCTGCTCTTCCATGCTTGAACACCATCAACAGCTGCCCCTGTTACATCACTTCATGCTTCTGTGTTTCTTCTTCCAGGAGGCCTGCAGAGTAGGTCGTTTACCCGGCCCATCACCTGCTCTATGGCACTGGCAGCCCCTGTCTCTAGTTGATCTGCATCCGTAAGACAAAGGCTAGTCCGATGGCTCAGTTGGTCAAGCACTTGCTACACACGCATGAGGACCTGAGTTCCCTGAGCCTGTGTAAAAATGTCAGGTGTGGTGGTGAGGTTCTGTAATCTAAGACCTGGGGAGGCTGCCTCAACACACACATGAACACACACACTTAAGAGTGTGCACATACATACATAAAATAAAATATTGAATGGTGCCCAATCCATAGAGAGTTGGGAATGCTGAAGAAGCCTGTCCAGGTCTCCCAGATAATATCAGCAGAGCTTGGAACTGACCCAGAATGAGTAGACAAATGAGTAGGCAGCAGAAGAACTCCAGTTTTCCAGACTGAGGTAGGAGAATGTAATTTCTTGGTAGAACACTTGGTCTCTGCCTGTGTCTCACTGTGACCCACCTGGGTCAGGGACTCCAAGAGAAGGTCTTCTGGGTCCAGCATAAGTCTCCTCACTGTTCCCACACATCAAGAGGCATGGAAGAGTGTGTGCACAAGTGTGAGCATCATGTCTTCCTTTTCACAAGATTAATTAAATTAAAGATTAAAGCCAAGCCTTTAGGCATATTAACCCAGAGCTCTACCATGGAGACACACCTTTAGCCTATGAATTTAAATCTTTTTTAAAAATCTTTTTAGTTAGCATACAAAGCAAGGGGCTTCATTATGACATTTCCATATACATGTGGATTGAAATTTGGTGGAACCCAAGCAGGACCTTCCCTTCTTTGCAGGCCCAGCTGTCTGAAGCCCACACCTTCACACGGTCCCTCAGGGTCAGAAACCTTAAGATGTCTACTGACGCTTCTCTGTGGATGTCAGTGAAGAAGATAGCCATTTGTCATTATAAAGTAATGCTATAATGAACATTCATTCCTCCTTCCTGAGAGGTGTGGGTAGGCCCGTGTCCATGTGAGCAAATGGCAGAGGGCAGCTGTCCCCACACTTAAGTTCTTAGTAAGGAACTGCATGCATCCCATTGTGTGTCCTCAGCATGTCTCCAGTCCAGGTAACATTCAGTAATGCAGGCAGAGGATTTGGGGAGCAGCAGTCACACTGTCTCTTGTCCCCAAATCATTGCCACTGCCTCCGCACAGTGGCAGCTGGGGAGTCAGGAGCAGGGCTGTGCACTTCCCCTGTGCCATACTTCTCTTCGTCTCTCTGGAAGGTAGCTGTCACTGTCCCCGTCTCTCAGAAACCAAAGCTCAGCCTGGAATAGGTCCCATCTGAAGAATCTCTTCTCAGCTAAACAATTTCTCTTTTAAGATTTAACACTTTGGCAAGTAACCTTAGAAGACAGAAGGCTCCCCTTCCCTCCCTCCCTCCTTCCCTCCCTCTCTCCATTCTTCCTTCCTCCCTTCCTCCCTCCCTTCTTCCTTCCTCCCTTCCATCTTTCCTTTCTTCCTCCCTTCTTCCCTCCCTCTCCCTTCCATCTTTTCTCCCTTCCTCTTTCTTTGCAGTTCTGGAAAACGAGCACCTAGTCACTCCTACTCAGAGCTGTATGTAGTCCCAGCCTTGATGATTTAGGTTTTTTAAAAAAATCTAACATTATTTTCTACCCAGGAGCAAAAATAACCATGTGCTCTCTAGGGGGAAAACAAGGACTCATCTCGCATGCTCACTGCCTAGCAGTTGCTATGGAGTAGAAGCTGAATGTTTGTTGAATGACTGTGAATACAGCAATAGTGAAAAGGTGATCATTTCACCTGCCACTAAGTGTCTGCCCATGTAGAATGATAGTTCATTTTCATAAGATGAGACCCACCAGCCCAAGGGCCAAAAACCAGGAGCCTCTCAGTCAGATGGACATGTTGTTGTCTATTTCACGTGGTATCTTTTTAAAGTTTGAATTTCTAGGGGCTGGGAATATAGCTTACTCAGTTTGTACTTACCCAGAATGTACAAAGCTCTGGGTTCAATTCCCAGCACGAAATAAAACTAGATGTGGTAGCAAATGTCTGTAATCCCAGCACTGGGGAAGTTGAGGAAGAAGAATTAGAAGTTCAGGTCATCAGGTCAGCCTCAGCTACTTAGTGAGTTCAAGGCCAGCCTGGACTACATGATATGAGACCATGTCTCAAAAAATAATAATAAAATAAAATGCCTTGATTTATTTAAAAATCAGAAGATAGTGCATAAACTCTCAGTTTGTAGCAACACTGGCACCTGTTAGACGATATTTCCCAGACTCCCTTGTGGTTAGGCCCATAGGACTACATTCCAGTCAAAGGAATATGTACAGAAGTATGATGTCACCCCATAATAAAACTTCCCTCACCATAATCTTCCCCTGCTGCTGGCCAGACAGAGAAGGCTCCAGGAGATGGCAGAATCATGAAATGAGAAGGCTGAGAGCTTCCCAGATGACCTGCCCTGGACTGTAGGGAATAGGAAGCAAACCTTGGGAAAGCCAGACTCTAGTCCACCTCACTTTCTCACTCTCAAGAAAGGCTCATGGCCTTCACTACAGAAGGAGGACCAGACACCAAGACCTCAAAATCAATACATTTGTAAATGAATCCCAGGTGGAGATAACAAGGCCATTTCTGTTTTGGGAGGAGCTGGAGAACCTAGTGAATGTGTTCTCTGTGGGCCCCTCACAGTGGCTATGCTAGGGAGGAGGTCCAGGCTATCTCATAGCCACATCAATCCCCTCGTGCTTGTTGAGACAAGCCTTTCCTGGAGTGTTCAAAGAAAATATGTGACATTTTCTGTGCAGCATCTGCCATGAGACTGTGGACACCCAGCAGGTTCTGGGGGACCTCCTGGGACTCGGCTATCTCCCTCAGATGAGATGATTGCTTGAGACTAAGAGCGACTTAACCAGAATCATCACTCCTCCCATCCCAGGGGACCAGCTGGCCTTCCCCTACTGAGAAAGTGTCTCAGAGATTTGGATATGCTGCCTCCCCTCCTACCAGCCACAAACACCACACTCAAGGGACCAGGAAGACATCATCACTACATGTAGGGCCTGGATAGTGACAGCAGACAGGGTCCCTCAGTCCTCAAACTTAATTTAGAAAGGCCATGCTGGAAAATTCCAAGAACCCAAGGAGGTTGTAGATACCACAGCTCTGAGTTGTCCTCAAGGACTGACCACACGATAATCACACAATGTCTATTAAAGTATAGCAAAAACAAACATTGCAACCTATACAGCTTTGAGGCACACCCCTTTCTAAACACAGGAAGTCTACCGATCACACTCACTTAGTAGAAAAAAACGCTGACTTGGGGACAGGAGATGTAGCTCAGTTGATAGAGTGCTTGCCTGGCATGCTGGAGGCATGCTTTGATCTCCATCACCACATGAACTCTGCATGATTGCACCTGTAATCTCAGCACATGGGATGTAGAGGCATGAGGATCAGAAGTTCAGATGATCCTCAGATACACAGTGAGTCCAAAGTCAGCCTGGAACACATGAGACCCTGTTTAAAAATAAACCAGTAAAATCCTAACTTGAAAAGATGTATGATAAAAAGGAAAGAAAGATGTGACCATTAAAACCTTATTCTTTGCAGGAATACCAATGTCTTGAATTATGGGACATTAATCCAGATCCCAGAGGTATGGTAAATAATATATATCGTGGTGCTTGCCCACACCCCAAAACACTCCACATTCCAAAATGCACTGGTACCTTGAGACATCAGGGTTTTTGTTACAAACCTAAAACACAGAATCTGTCTATGGCCATAACTCTGAACATGCCCTATACCACCTAAAACATTGACTCTCACACAAGCATGGCAGAGGAGTTTGTCTGAGCCAGACTCACCTAGGAAAATACACTCTGCCAGAATCAGAGCTCTGGAATGGATGCAAAGAGGCTGGTGTTACAGATTTAACAAGAATAAGATGGGTGGTTACGGCTGCTTGGCTGTTGGTGACAAGAATGTCAAGTGTTGGGGCTGGAGAGATGGCTCAGAGGTTAAGAGCACCGGCTGCTCTTCCAGAGGTCCTGAGTTCAATTCCCAGCAACCACATGGTGGCTCACAACCATCTGTAATGAGATCTGGTGCCCTCTTCTGGCCTGCAGACATACATGCAGACAGAACACTGTATACACACTAAATAAATAAATCTTAAAAAAAAAAAAAAGAATGTCAAGTGTTGGTTGATCACTTGGGCTCAGGTAAGATATAGGGAGAAGCTAGAGCATAGCATTCCTAGAGAAGTTTTTCACTCACATAATGTCAGCACGTCCATGGGGAATGGAGGTGAAATAGTTTAAGAGCAGACTCAAGTAGAGTCTGAGACTCCCAGAGTGCCCTGCCTGGCAGGCTTAACAGGGACTTGCTGCTTTCTTTTCCTTACTTATGACCACCATCCTCTTTTCCCATTCCTCTTTTTTGGTATGGATCTGTCTTATGTACCCCACACTAGTCTCAAATTCAGTATATTGCCAAGGATGACTTTGAACTTACAACATCTGCCTCCTGAGTGCCAGGTTCACAGGCATGCACTACCACATGCAGTTATGTGGAACCCAGGGCTTCCTGTGTGCTAGGCAAGCACTCTACCCACTGAGACACACCCCAACACTGTTTTCCGCTTTTGTTAATGATCTTTCCATTGAAGGCATTTATAATATCAATAACAAAATTGTAGGAGAAAATCCCTTGCCACAAGGAAGGTTCATTTCTAGGTAGTCATGTCCCCAGTGCAGTAATTTCCAGAATCATACCATCCTTTTGCTACCATGACTTTGGTTTTAGAAGTAGTCCTGTTATAACGCCAGGACAGATGAATGACGAGATTAAACCAAAGACAGACAGCAGTGAGGTTCAGTAAAGCAACATCTTTAAGTCCTCTCAGAGGCCCCCCACTGCCGGTGACAACCAAGGAAATATTATATTTGAGGGTGTCCAGTAAAAGGCCTGAGGTGGAGAGAGTGACATTGGTCTCACCTAGGTCCTGGAAACTGTTGGGTCTAGGGGGAACAAATGTCCCTTGGAGGAACTGGGAGGATGAGGTGAAGCAAAGACTCTCTGTTTCTTCCAACCTGAAAGTCCCGTCTGATTGGTCTCTGGGAACTAGAACCAATGGGTCAAAGGTTGAAGCAAAAGGTTGCAGAAATGCATAACCCGTTAATTGAAATCAAGCTGCTCCAGTCTTGCCTTCAGTATTTCCCGTTCTGCTTGCTTCTGCCTGTTTCTGCCTGACTGTTTCACAAGCCATCATCAATGCCTTCCTTAGAGGTCTGGAAACCTTCTCTGTCCTGTGCTGTGGTCCCAGAGTTATCAGAGACCCATCCTCACCACAGTGCTTCTTCCATCTTTGTCTTGAACCTCCTTGAAACTTGAGAATTACAGTTATTTCCAAAAAGCACCCAGAAGGGCATCAGAATAAAGCAATTCAACTATGGGCAGGATTTGAAACAGTCATGACTAAAGGGCTGATGGAAGCCTGTACCCGACAACAAAATCAGCTGTTTGGTCCATTCAGCATGTCAGCATTGGAATTAGGACCTGTGAGAACTAGACACAGGAGTGCTAGATTTGTACGAACCTCACATTTAGATTAAAGGAAACAGAAGCCTCACGTGTGTCTTTTGGAGTTTGAGGTGCTGGTGGTGAAGACCCGGGAGATCCCCAAGACAGCCACAACTCAGACCACAGAGACGTTTTCAGGTTCTTAGAATGTCGGAAAGAACTCGGAGATGTGACAAGTAAGAAATTGGGAGGAATACTTTTTTAAACCTTCATTATGTGTGTGTGTGTGTGTGTGTGTGTGTGTGTGTGTGTGTGTGTGTATGGTATTTGTGAAGAAGCACACAGGTGTGGAGGACAACTTTCCAGTCAGTTCTCCTCTCCTAACATCTGGGTCTGAGTCTCAAACTCAGGCCATCAGGCTCTGGGACAAGCTCCCTTCCCCACTAAGCCATCTCACCAGCCCTGGGAGGAAGCTTATCACAGAGTGATAGTCTGCACTCCCGGGGTGAGAGCGGTCTTCCCAAGAGAGAGTCTTGCCCTGCAGGCTTTTCTTGGTGTGGGTCTCTTAAAGCTAGGGGGTGCGGTGTGAGGTTATAGGAGCTATTTTTGTCTGGGGTAACTTAACAAGGAATATCTTATTCCTTTGCTATGTCAGGATGAGGGTTGGGGCAGATGTGTTATGCAGCTTAAGTTGGTTTTCACTGTCCAGTTTGGTGCTTTTTGATTTCATGGCCAGATACTGGCAAGCATGTCCAACCCGTGGCCTGCATCTGGCTGAATGTGACGAAGCATGTCCAACCTGTGGCCTTCAGGACACTTCTAGCTGGATTTGACCAAGCTATGAGTGTGGCCTAACTCAAAGTCATAAATGTACTTAAAACATTATAAGATTTTTTTGTCAACTTTTTGTAACAACATCTCCTACATCTTGAGCATGAACTTCATTGACATGTCTGTGCAAGGTTTACAGGTTATAAATTCTTTTTTATCTCTTCTTGTTTTACCTACAGATTTCCCCTTTGACCACTTTCTACTCCCTGGTCAGTCACTATTTCATCCCTCCGTGGTGATATTGTGACCCCAATATACTGTGACCCTAACAAACTTATCTGGGGTCAGAGAACAGAACAGCCACTAGATAGACATGGAGGCCAGAAAATGGTGGCACACATGCCTTTAATCCTATCACATGGGAGGCAGAGATCCATCCTGACATCTCTGAGTTCAAGGCCACACTGGAAACAGCCAGGCATGGTGACACACGCCTTTAATCCCAGAAAGTGATGGCAGGAAGCAGAAAGGTATATAAGGCGTGAGGACCAGGAACTTTAGCTTTTTAAGCTTTTAGGCTGTTAGCAGCAGTTCAGCTGAGATCAATTCGGATGAGGACACAGAGGCTTCCAGTTAGAGGAAACAGGATCAGCTGAGAAGCTGGAGAGGTGAGGTTAGCTGTGGCTTGTTCTGTCTCTGATCTTTCAGAATTCATCCCAATATCTGGTTCCCAGGTTTTTGTTTTTTTAAATTAATAAGACCATTTAAGATTCGTGTTACATCCCTCCCTCCCAGACATCCATCTCTTAATTTTAAGAAGTTGCAGGGGATTTAGCTCAGTGGTAGAGCACTTGCCTAGCAAGCCCAAGGCCCTGGGTTGGATCCTCAGTTCAAAAAAAAAAAAAAAAGTTGAAGTTGCAGAGGGGTGAAGATGAAGATTCATTTTCTGTAACTATTTCTGGCTGGTTTTTTAATGGAAATATCTAGAAGCCTGCTCTAGATCCAAGGTTGCTTTTTCAAGGGGATACAGTGGGATTTTGTTTGTTTGTTTGGGGGGGGACCATCATATTGATATATAGGGCCTGGATCCTAGAAGATGCACAAGAATTTACTGGGCAATGTGGTTTGGGATGCCAGCACTTAGACGAGAGAGGCAGGAGAACTATTGCAGGTTCAAAGCCAGTCTGGACCATGAAGGCCAATCAGGGCTCCACAGATCTTGTCTGAGAAAGATGGGAAAATATGGAAATGTTTAAAATGTAGGAATCAGGGGCTGGAAAAATGGCTGTGGCCACAAGCACTTGGTGATCTTTCAGAGACCCAAGTCTGTTCCCCAATACTCATGTCAGGTGACTCACAGCTGCCTGTGATCCCAGCTGCAGGGGACCCATCACCTCTTCTGGCCTCTGAGGACACCCACATACATGTGCACATACTCAGAGACACATACAAATAAATTATTTAGAAGCAGGAATCAGACACAAAGAGCCGACTAGTGATTGCCAGAATGTGTTCAGAACAAGATTAGTTGAGGTGAGGAAGCTTTAAAAAAAAAAAAGTCTAGTCTCCAATGTACAGACCCGAAGACCTTTGGAGTTACTGGATCCAGATCACCCAGACACACCAAGCCTGAGGTAGTTATAAACCTGAAAATATATTTAAATGCAAAGCATCCTTGAACAGTAGTGACCCAGAAAGGGCTGAAGGATGCATTTCTGCAAGAGCCCACAGCACTGGGGGGGCCTTATAGCTACAGGCTAAGATGCTACAACTGAGTCTGGAGAGTGCCGGACATTCTGGCTTTTCTCACTGCACACAGTGGCCACTAGAGGTTTTGGTTTTGGTTTTGGGTTTTTTTGTTTTTGTTTTTTATTTTTAGCTGAGGATCGAACCCAGGGCCTTGCTCTACCACTGAGCTAAATCCCCAACACGAGTCTTTTCTTGAATAGACCCTACAATAGCTGGCAGGACCCCAAGAGCCCATCCCCCAACTCTCTGCTTTGGTTCAATACCAATGACTCCGTTCTTTGGTTAGACTTTCTTGTTGGGTATATTTAAGACCACATACAGGTACAAAAAAAAAATCAACCAACCAATCAATTAATCACCCTGCCATATGTATGAGTTTTAGAATTTAAATCTTTTTAACTTTATAGGAGTTTGTGTGTGCAGCCTGACATATGTGTGCACACACATGTGTCCATGTAGAGGCTAGAGGCAATGTTGGATGTCTTCCCCAACTGCTCTTTATTATTTTTTGAGACAGGGACTTTCTCTGAACCCAGAGTTCATCCATTGGTTAAACTAACTGGCCAGTGAGTTCCCAGGATCCTCCTGTCTCTGCCTCCCAGCTCTAGAGTTACAAGAGCACACTGTAAAGGCCTGCAATTTACATCAGTGCTGGGGATCTGAACTCAGATCTTCATGTTGTACACCTCATCTGCTGAGCTGTCTCCCCAGACCCTGAAAATCTCTATAGTAAGAACTTTTTTTGATGCTGGATGGTAGTGGTGGCTCATGCTTTCAATCCCAGCCCTCGGGAGGCAGAGGCAGGAGGCTCTGTGTGAGTTCAAGGCCAGCCTGGTCTACAAAGCAAGTTCCAGGACAGCTAACACAGAGAAACCCTGTCATGAAAAACAAAAAAACAAAAAAACAAAAAAACAAAAAAAAACAAAAAAACAAAACAAGGAGCTTTTTTTTTTTTAACTCAGTGCAGTGATATCCACCTGTAATGCCAGTACTTGGGAGGTGGAGGCAGGAGGATGGGGGTTCAAGGTCATCCTCAGCTACAAGCATGTTTGAGGACAGCCTGAGCTACATGAAATACTATCTCAGAGAAAACACTGGTTTTGTAAGTCTAATAAAACATTTTATTTAACACAATACATTTTTTAAATTCTCATTTTATCAAAAAATAAATAAAAAATGTTTTCGGTCCTGTAGAGTAAACCCAGAGTCTCAAACATGCCAGGTGAGTACGGCACCACTGAGCTATACACCCTGGGTTCCTGCTATTTTGAGATAAGGTTTTACTGAGTAGCTCATGCTGGCCTTGAGTTCACTATGTAGCCCAGGCTGGCCTGAAACTCTTTTATTCTTTAAGATGTCTTATACAATAGTGGGTTTGGTTGACATTTTCATGTGGCTGTTTATTATTACACTTTGCTCACATTCACACCCAACCCTTTTTATTTTATTGTCAAGGTCTGCTGAGGCTCTTGGGGTGACTGGTAGAGCCTTGTGAGGAGCCCCTTGGCTCCCTCCGTCTTTTTCCTCTAACTTTTCTGTCTCTGCTGGGGCAGGTCAGGGTTGTTGACCAGGTGGCTTCTCTTGGACTAATGACTGTTTATATTGGGTGTGGGTGGGTAATGTGTATGTGTGTGCAAGTGCAGAACCAGAAACTGATGTCAGGTGTTCCTCTATCACACTCCACTTCATTCTTGAGACAGAATGGCTCACAGAACCTGGAGCCTGCTATTTCAACTAGACTGATCAGCCAGCCTCTGAGACCCACATGTCCAACAGCGGTCCTCTGAAGGATGTGTCCTGGGTAGAGCCCAACTTCTGTGGTCTCCACAGGCCTCTGGGCAAGAGACAAGTGACTTACCAAGATTGTCATCCTCCGAGTTTTGGCTGACTTGGAGGGTAGGGTGTTATCTTACCTGACATCTTTTTTAACCTCAAAAGATCATTTCTTGTTTTGGCCTCAAAAACATAGCTGTTGGCCACTCAGAATGGTCTGTCTCCCTCTCCCTCTCCCTCTTTCTCTGTACATGCAGGTGTGTATGTTAGAGTTTAAATCTTTATAATTTTAACTTTTGTACAACAGTAGTAGATAAAGCTTGGACACATAACACATTTAGCTCTCAGAAGAATGTATATTTATAGTCACATGTTTAAAAATACCATAATAACCTAAACAAGTGTTTACTTAACTGCAGTTATAGACAATTTAAAAGATCTTAAAAACAGAAATGTAGAGTCGATGGAGCTGGGGAGATGGATAGCTCATCAGTGAAGAGCACTTGCTGCTCTTCTTGGGGACCAAGGTTCAATTCTCAGCACTCACATGGTAGTTCACACCCATCTGTAACTCCAGTTGCAGGGGATTCAATGTCCTCTACTGTCAGTGCCTGGGGAACTAGGCACACATGTGGTGCACAGACATACATGCAGGCAAAACATGCATACACATAAATAAAATATTATTTTTAAAAGACTCAGTTTCCTATAAGTAGTAAAAGCTGAAAAATGAGCAGAAAACACAAGCAATTATACTGTTTAAATATAAAAATGTAAAATATTTTATATTTTAAATATACTTACATTTTAAATATAAAAATAACAAAAATCATTGTTGTTTGGATATGTGTGTGTGTGTGTGTGTGTGTGTGTTTGTGTGTGTGTGTACACTTGCAGGTGTGCATGCATAATAGTGCACAGCTGGAGACCAGACAACAGCTCTAGAGAGTCAGTTCCCTCTTGCCACCCTGTGGGATCCAGGACTTGAACTCAGGTTGTCAAGTTTGTATTCAAGGGCCTCTACTACTGAGCCATCACACCAGCCCAGATGGTTCCTTTTTTTGCCTTGTTTTCTTCTTTAAACAATAAAACTCAAAACAATCTTTATCAGTTCCTAAACTTAGACAAAATTAAATTTCTTCACAAATAAAATCATATATTTTATATTTTAGTGACAACCCAGGAAGTGATATCAGAAGCAGAGAAAGCAAAGAACCTTCAGTTGTACATATCTAACACATACAAATCCAGACACAGGCAAAATATAAGTTTACAGTGATAGAGACGTGTCTCTTTGTTTGGTTTGGCTTGGTTTTTTGGTTGTCATTGTTTTGTTTTTTTCCTGTGTAGCCCAGGCTGTCCTGGAACTCCCTCTGTAGACCAGGCTGGCCTTGAACTCACAAGATCTGCCTGCCTCTGCCTACTGAGTGCTGGAATTAAAGGCATGCGCCACCACCGCCCAGAACACTTCTATTTTATATGACCAACAAATTAACTTATTTGCCTATGAACTAGAAGGCATCAGAGCTAATTTTACATGAGCGCTTCTTTATTCGTAAGCCAGCTAGAATCAACTCTTTTTGGAGAACCTTAGTTTGCAAACACTTCATATATCATATACAAAAGGCAACGTATGTGTGTACTATGTATGTATGTATGTGTACATTTACATACACACACACACACACACAAACTGAGATTATATAGACTCTAAGATAAAACCTGAGTTCAAAGAAAAAGGAATGTGGTAAGACTAATCTACTCATTGAAAGAATATTGATGCCAGGTGGTGGTGGTGCTCACATTTAATCCCAGTACTGGGGAGGCAGAGGCAGATGGGTCTCTGAGTTCAAGGCCAGCCCTGAGTGAGTTCCAGAATAGCCAGTGCTACATAGAGAAACTCTGTCTCAAAAAAACCAAAACAAACAAACAAAAATGAAATGAAAAGGAGTGTTGAAGGCTGGGCCAGGTGGCACAGTCTTGTAATCCCAATGTGAGGCAGAGGTTGCTAAGAATTCAGGCCTATCCGAGTTATAGAAGGTGGACCTCTGTGAGTTCAAGGTCAGCCTGGTATACATAGCAAGTTCTAGGACAGCCAGGGCTACATAGACCCTATCTCAAAAACAAACAAACAATAAATAAATAAACAAAATCCCAAATATAAGTACATAAATAAATTAATTTAATTACATTTATGATAAGTTATATTTATATCAGAATAAATGAGGTTATTTGTCTAAATGATCAAACCCTAATAATTTTTAGGTGTTGTAAATGGTTTTTTTTTTTTTTTTGGAGAGAGAGAGAGAGAGAGAGAGAGAGAGAAGAGGAGTCTATGTAGCCCAGGTTTCCCTATCTCATAATCTTCCTGCCTCAGCATCTCCAAGGCTGGGATTACAGATCTGTATCACTTTGCCTGGCCAGAGGCCAGTCTTAAGCAAGCCTCACGGATGACTGGATTTAAAGAGTCACGTTTGAACCCTTCAGTGGTTTGATCGTTTGCTCCTGCACGTCTGTGTTCTGTGCAGGGCTGGCTTGCAATAATCTTGCCAAAGCTGTGTTTACAAAAGAGGCAACCAAAGAGAATAAGCCCAATAGATTAGAAGCCTTTCAACTGTATCCCTGGAGATGCATGAAAACACACACACACACACACACACACCAGTATCAACCTAGATATATAAGATGAACTCAGACTGCAGAACCAAAGCAACTGTAGGTTGCCCAATACTGTCTCAGGACACATCAGTAGAGGCTCATGGTGATGGCTGAAACAAGAGTCTCTGTGTTAGGGAAGCATTTGAGCTTAGCAAACCCTGCTTCCTGGAGGCGCCAATGGGTCAGATATCCTCCATTAGAGGTCTCAGAAAACCCCAGCACCAAGGGGTGTGGGTCACTCAAAGTAAGGGTGATTATACCTCTGTGCCCTTCAGAAGACTTGTCTCATTGTTTCCAACTCTCATTCCTATGAGATATGTGAGGCCCTGTGAGGTGGATGCATGGCATGGCGTCAGACACTTGGATGCCTCTGTTAAGACCCAGAGCAGGTCAAGGTGAGCATCTGTCTCTTTCTTTGGGGGTCTGGAGACCCTCAATAGATAAATCTCTAATGGGACATTGCTGTTCACTCAGAGTTGCAGCCTTCATCAAGGTCAGTCACCACAGACAGGCTAACGTCAGGGTAATGACAGAATGACATGTCAACAGTTGCATGAAGTCAACAATTATCATGAACACAGATAAGAAACTAAAAGAACACATGTCATATTAAATCAGAGTATAGTCTTAGATATTTGAGTAAACTATTTTTAATAACATATAATCCCTTTTAGCCATAAGGGGAGTTTTTAGAAAACATAAACTTGGGGTGGGGGAGAAGGCTCATAAGAGTTTGATTTGTAAGCAAGGAGACTTGATTTGATCTCCAGAAGTCATATAATACAAAGCTAGGCCTGGAAGTATGTACTTACACTCCCAGCCCTGAGGAGAAAGACCTGGGGCTTTCTGACCCAGCCAGCCTAGCCTAATCTATAAACTTCAGGCCAGTGAGAGACCCTGCCTCAAAGTAAGATGGTTGAAGCCCAGACAACACCTGAGCTTGTCCTCTGGCCTACACACATTTGCATGTACACCAGCACATATATGCACCAACACACATGTGCACCCACACATATGTACAAGTACATTCACAAATATAAAAAAGAACACAAATCGTAATCATGTGTTTCAATCTCTGTTTCATGGGAAGAACATTTATTCAACCTGACCAGCACTGCCCAGTTCAGAAATCAAATATTAACAGATCCAAGAGGACATGGGCCAGACATCAGCACGTGAGAACAAAAGAAAATTAGAAAAACAGGGTGTTGCTTCCTTTCCCAAGTGGGGCTGGACAGCCCAAGGGGAAGTCATTGGGGGGGTGGGGGGGCCCATTGTGCTGAGTCTACTCATTTTTGTGACCTAAAAGGAGAAGATAAAGGGGACTAAAGCATGCAATCACTCCCAAAAAGGGAACTCATATGACCTTATGACCATATGACCTTATGCTGGGATTTGGCCTCTCCATTCCAAAAAAGATGGGCATTTTAGAGCCTGAATGTCCTCAAAATCAGGCGGCAGTGGCTTTGTATTTATAGAGGTGGGAGCTTTGGGCATGGCCAGGGTTCCAGAGTGCTGGTGATGCTCCCAGACATGAAGCATCCTCTTGCCCGATCAAGGTTTTTTGTTTTGTTTTGTTTTTGTTTTTTGAGACAGGATCTCTTACAGCACAGACTGGCCTCAGATGTGCTGTGTCGCCATGAAAGATCTTGAATCTCTAATCCTCCTGCCTCTACCTCCCCAGCGCTAAGACTACAAAGCGTGGGTCACCATGGCTGGCCTGGGCAAGGTCTTCAGACCAGGAGGAATGTTCCTTTTGAGCTAGCAATGGCCAAGGAATAAACTGGGCAGGTCATCTGATGACTGATTTATTACATGCTTTGTAGTGAAAATCGGAGTGAACTGTGAAGAAAGGAGAATGTGGAGCGGAGGGGAAAGCCGCCCAAAGACTGCTTTGTCAGGACTCAAGAACTCATGACGATGTCCACAGAAGTCAGATTACAGAACTCCCAGAAGGGTTTTTCTGAACCATGAACCTAAGGACTGAAAAGATGCCAGAAGAAAGGAGAGATGGGGGTGGAGCAGCTCTCACGGTCAAGTGTGGGCAGAGATCCACAAAGGCAAAAGAAAAGCCAGAGCTTATCTGGTCCCTCCCTGCTTTCTGGGTGATTGAAGACCCACCTAAGACTAGAGGCTGCCCTCACCTGGGAGCGCCGGTGGCTACAGCTTGGGAAGTGCTGCAGCATTCCTTGATCTCAAGGTGTCCTGGAATTTGACCAAGAGCTGCTCAGTAGCACTGACTCAGCAGGGATGGAGCCCATGCTGCCAGCCTTCTGTCTTGACTGTTCCTTTCTCAGTGGGCTTCAGGATAAGTCAACCAGGTGCTGGACTCCTCGGTCACTGGGGCCCAAGATGGTGGTGGGTGTCTCTTAGACCCTTCCAGGCCCGATCCCTGCAATCACCCTAGATGCTAGCAAGGGTACAGGATGGAGGCTCTACTGTGGAGGAGGTCCCAGCTTTGGAAAACTGGCTTCCTTAATTTGGGTTTCTCAAAGAGTGATTGGGTCTGAAAAGCACTTTGAGTCAAGTGTATGGTTTTTGGGCAAAGCTTTGCAAGGAGTCACCTCACACAGTCAAACAGCACCGTTGAAGTGTCTGAGAAGTTGCGCAGTTACCTTAGACTGACTGAGATACCTGAAGAGACATGTGGCAGCCTTTGTAAGCACCTCCTAGACAAGATAGAAATTCCCTCGACCGGTCCTTCTGGTGTCAGTCTGTAAGGGACCACCACAGGTCATAGACCTCTTCTGGGCTGTAAGGAGCATCATCTCTTCCTTTGGAGCAGAGCTCTCATGTAGTAACACATGACAAAAGACAAAACGAAGTAGTGGGTCATTGGCCAGGGATCTATCTAAAAAATGACCATCTGTTTATATGCACATCTTCAACCAGGGGTGGCTAGATGGTCCCTCAGGTAAAGGTACTTTCTTTGTCGCCATGGTGACCTGAGTTTCATCCCTAGAGGTGTATTGGGAGACTAGGAACTAAAACAGCTCCATCAAGCTTAACATGTGGCCAACCACAGTGATAAACACCTCTAATTCCAGCATTTAGGAAGCAGAGGCAGATAGAGCTCTGTGAATTCAAGGCTATCTTGGTCCTCACAGTGAGTTCCAAGCCACCCAGGGCTATATAGACCCAATCTCAAAAAAAAAAAAAAAATTAGAAATCAAGATTAACATGTAAAGGAAGTGAGTTTCTTAGGAAGACTGAAAGCCCTGCCTTATCCTGGCTTCATATAAGTGCATGAAATAAAACTCCCGAAATACAAACAGGAGGAGGGGGCTATAAAAGACAAGACACTGTGTGGCCAGAAGCTATTATGGGCTCTTTCCTCCTTTCATTAGCCCACTTCCATTCTTGAGAGTGATTGTTCTTCTTATTTATTTATTCATGTTATTGAGGTTTTTAAAAAATATTTTTTAGGCTGGGCGGTGGTGGCACACGCCTGTAATCCCAGCACTCGAGAGGCAGAGGCAGGCGGATCTCTGTGAGTTTGAGGCCAGCCTGGTCTACAGAGCTAGTCCAGGACAGCCTCCAAAGCTACAGAGAAGCCTTGCCTCGAAAAAACAAAAACAAAAACAAACAAACAAAAATTTTAGTGCGTGTGCATTGGTGTTTTGCCTGCATGTATGTCTGTGTGAGGATGTCGAATCCTCTGGAATTAGAGTTACAGACAGTTGTTAGTTGCCATGTGGGTGCTAAGACCTGAACCTAGGGTTCTCTAAAAGAGAAGCCAGTGCCCCTAACTGCTGATCTATCTCTTCAGTTCCCTATATTATTGGTTGTAGTTATGTGTAATATGTATGTGTGTGTGCATGAGGATGCAGTTGTCCTCGGAGGCTGGAAGAGTATTGGATCCTCTGGAGTGGGAGTTACAGATGATTGTGAGCTTCTTGATGTAGGTGCTGGGAATCAAATGTGGGTCCTCTGCAAGAGCAGTGTTTCTTTGTTTTTGTTTTTGTTTTTGTTTTTGTTTTGTTTTTTGTTTTTGTTTTTTTTTTTTAGAGCTGAGGATCGAGCCCAGGGACTTGTGCTTGCTAGGCAAGCGCTCTACCACTGAGCTAAATCCCCAACCACAAGAGCAGTGGTTTTAACTGCTGAACCATCCCTCCAACCTACCTTTTTCTTTTTAAATAATCTATCTATTTCTAGTCCATGCCTAACTTAGCAGACATAAGTTTTCCTCCATCTTCCTGATGGCTCCTAGGATTTTAACTTAACCTGCACTGTGTTTTTCTTTCAGGCTCCAATCAAATTGTTCTGGGGCTTTCTTTTGAATCTATTCTAAATTCTTTTATTAATGAGACTCTGATCCCCACACTCATGCTGAGGCACTCATATCACCCCACACACACATCACACACACCACACACACACCACACATACACACACCACACACACACCCACACCCACACACACCACACACACACACACACCACACACACCAACCACACACACCCACACACACACACCACACATACACACACCACACACACACACCACACACCACACACACCACACACACACCCCACACACACCCACACCCCACACACACCCACACACAATAAATGAAATTTAGACTAAAAGGCCCTCACTGTTCTGTTGTTTGCTTGCTGGCTTGCTTGCTTTAAGAGCAGCCTGGCTTTTAAATCATTCTAATTCTAGGGGAAGACAGCCGTGCCCAATCCCCTTCAGTGACAGTGGCGGAAATTCAGCTCTTCTCCCTTCCTCTGGAGAAAGTCCAACAACAGTAAAAATATTCTGACTTCCTCCAAAGCATCTGGGAGGTCTGCATCTCAGAGCAAACTCGGTCCAGCTTCAGTCAAAGACTTGCTCCCCAGGGCGGCATTACTGAGGTCGATGAAGGCTTCAACAGTGATTCTCAGCCTTCCTGACGCTGCGACCCTTTAATATAGTTCCTTCTGTTGTGGCGACTCCAACCATAAAATTATTTAAACTACTCCATAACTGTAATTTTGTTACTGTTATGAATTGTAATGTATGTATCTGATAGGTGATCCCAAATGGGTCTCAATCCATAGGCTGAGAACTTCTGCTTTAGGAGGGGGGCTCATGAGACATCTGCAGGTGGGGTACTGGAGGTGTGTCCTTGCAGGAGATACAGAGCCTAGCGCCCTCTTCTAACTCTTCCTGTTTCCTGGTCACCATGATGTGTGCCACAGGCCCCACACCTCCAAAACTGTGAGCCAACAACATCAAACAAACAACCCCCCCAAGTCCTTTTGTTCCATATAGTTGAATAGCCTAGGTGTTTGTCATAGTGATGGGAAAATAATATGGCTGCTTCCTTGAAGTTACGAAATGCAGAGTTCAAGGCTGGTACCAAGTACCAGGTCTAGAGTGGACCACCAAAGTCAGTCTCTCTATGGTCATCAAAAATCTCACCCTAAGCCGGGCGGTGGTGGCACACACCTTTAATCCCAGCAGTCGGAGGCAGAGCCAGGCGGATCTCTATGAGTTCAAGGCCTGGGCTACCAAGTGAGTTCCAGGAAAGGCGCAAAGCTACACAAAGAAACCCTATCTGGGGTTGGGGATTTAGCTCAGTGGTAGAGTGCTTGCCTAGCAAGCACAAGGTCCTGGGTTCAATCCTCAGCTTAAAAAAAAAAAAACTCACCCTAAAACACACTATCACAGGATTGTGCAAGAGACAGAGCTACCTTCTCTGACATCCCTGCACTTGGAAAACCACAGCAGGAGGCACTTCAGTTCCAAGCCAAGCTGCCTTATGTAGCTAATCTCTGTCAAGGGGAGGGGAGGGAAGGAGAGGCCTGGTAGAGATCTTTGTACCAACAATGAGGATGGCCACTTGTGAAAACACACATTCTTGTTTCTCACACTAAATGCTCCAAGTGGCACAAAGGTATCTCTTCTTTTATTTGGTTTTTAGAGACAGGGTTTCTCTGAGAAGCCCTGGCTGTCCTGGAACTCAATCTGTAGACCAGACTGGCCTCAAACTCAGAGACCCGCCTGCCTCTGCCTCACAAGTGCTGGGATTAAAGGCGTGCATCACCACTAAGGTCTGTTCTTACAGAAGAAAAGAGAACACAATAAAGTTTTCCCTGGTTGTTTGTTTATTGCTTTGATCAACAAGAACAGATTAGTCATAGCTCACTTACATGTTCCAAGTAGTTCTAGTGATAAGTGAGAACGAGATATTCTCCTAATTATTCATATTCTGATGGTGTCAGCATGTCTACAAGGAACTGGGCTGAAATGGCTCAAGGTCCAGATTAATTATATAATCAGACTTTGGAATTCAGGAGGCTGTGTCCATTATCCCAAGACTTCTAGCTACTAGGCCTGCTTGGAAATACAGATAGTTTTCTTCGTATTTCCATAGATAAAGGGTGTGGCTTTCTGGCTGGATGACAGACAGCATTGGAAGGGACTTGCATCCAGAGTCACTTAATCCTTACAGTCACCTGTTGACGTGGAACTTGGATTATACACTTATTTGTAGATTAGGAAAATGGGGCAGAAGTGGATCAAAATGATGTGTCTGAAGAGACATAGCTGGAGATGGCTAGAGCTGAGGACTGGACCTGGCACCCTCATTCCAGAGCCCACTCTGCACATCTCTAGCATTTGTCATAAAAATGCTAGGTGGCATGGGGTGGGGAGATGTGTGTGACCGCAGATAGTAAGCAGTGTGTGTGTGTGTGTGTGTGTGTGTGTGTGTGTGTGTGTGTACTCAAATGTGTGTATGTATGCATATGCTTGCGTATGTCTGAGTGTGTGCTTATGTATGTGTGTATGTGCCTTTGTGTAAGGAAGGGAGTGTGTATGAGCATGTGAAGGACAGAGGTGAATGTCGGACATCTTTAATCACTCTCTACCTTAGTTTTTGAGACAATCTCTTCGGAATCTGAAGCTCATGAACTGGGCCAGACGAGTTGGCAAACCAGCATTTGCCAGGGATCCTCCTGTCTCTGCCTCCCCAGTGCTGGGATTGCAGGCATAATTTTATGTGAGTCCTGGAAATTGAACTCAGGTCTTCATGATTATATAGAAGGTACTTTATCAACTAAGTCATCTCCCTAAGCCCCAGAGAGTAAGTTTTTAAGCCACATGGCCATCCCCAAGATGGCACCTAAGGAACATTCTGGTGGTCATCAGCAGTTCTAGTTTTCTATGCCACCACTTTGGTTTCAACATTGAAAACCCTGCACCTCAGGAAACTCCCTAGTCTGGGAAGGCTGCCCACCCAGTTCTTCACCTCTTCCCATAAGAATCACAGAAGGCCACGGGGTTTCTGGGGTCTGAAGACACATGCTATCTGTACCACAGTCTGCAAGTTTCAATTTTTCAAGACAGACTCTCACTATGTAACTCAGGATTCTCTCAAAGTCATGATCCCCCTGCCTTGGTCTCCCATGTGCTATGAGTGTATACCATCACCCCTGGCTCTTAAGAACTTCTCACAGACAGGCGATGCTCCTGCAGGCTCCCCCAGGGGACTGACACTGGACTTCATCTATACTCCAGTGGGAACACACCTCTGGAAGGAGATCAACTCTAGCAGTCCAGCATTCCAATTTAGAAATAACATTCTCAGCCCCACCTTTGAGTCTAATTCACCAAAGATCAAACTGACATCTAAGGAGTGAACTAGGCCAGGAACTCTCACTCAGCAGCTTAGGGCCTGCCCAATCCCGTTCAGGTTCAAGGAAGAATAGTTAGGTCCTGCCCCTTAGCAGGGGTACAGGCCAGAGCTGAGATGCAGCTCTGCTCAGGTGCAGAGACAAAGAAAATTCTGTGGCACTAAGGGCTTCCAGAGATAAAGGGGCAGCCAGGCTGGGAACACCATAGAATGTCCTCGAGCCTTGAGGTTTCCCAGGCAAGAGCATAAGCCACATACTGGCTAGCTGTGGCTGACTGCCATCACTTACCTAATGTCACCATTCTCTGTGTGTCTGAGAGAATGAGAAGGACACACAACACACACATCCACTGACTGGGACAATGACACCCTGTGAAAAGCAGACAGGAAGAATCAACTAAACTGTGGATGCTATAGAACAAATGATGGATGGATGTGGACAAGGAACCCAGGGCCTGAGACCAGAATGCTCCAGGGAGCCACTGAGACAGACTTGCTGAGCACCCCCAAAGGCTCAGGAGTTGGAGGAACCTGGCTCCCCTGAACACCCAGAGGTAGAAGGCAGACTGCCATTTGAGGGATGGTTGACTATTGCTCTGAGGAACAACTGGTCAACCAGGGCTCTTTTCACAGTAGGCACAGATAAAATGAGACCTTCCCCACCATGACAGGAGACCCCATCACATGCTCATAAGGGCTCAGGACTATGCCTCTCCCCATTTCCTTGATGAGTCATTCACACCAATGCCCTCTTCCTGGCTTGTCCTCTTATTTTTTCTTCTTAGTTACCAAGAGACTCAAAGACATAGAATGAGAGAAGTCACATGGACACCAGGGTCTGGCTTCCTGCTGCCACACTTTCTTCCTACCCCCTCAATGCACCAGGCCATTTGATGGGACAGAAGGGGTTTGTTTCCTCCCACTGTGTAACATCCTCTTGGTCAGTTTTCTAGATTGCTGGGGATGGGACCCAGGGCCATGCCTGTGCTAAGCAAGCACGCTACCACCAAGCTGGGTCCCCATTATCCTCTCCTTTATTAACAGGGCCTTCGTTTTTACCTGAGAGAATGCAAAACACTTCCCGGGTTCCTTTGCAGTTCAGTGTGGTCATATGACGTGGTCATATGACGTCATAAGTGAAAACTGTAAAGAGATTCGGAGAGCTGAATCTTTAAAAGGAAGGCATTGCTGGCTCCTTTCTTCTTCCGCTCTGATCACGGAGCTGCCGATGAGATTGATCAGTGCCTCAGCAGCTGCAGTAGACACTGAGCATGAGGGCTTTGCACTGGGGGAAACAACAGAAACAGGCTGAGCTGTTCTCACAGAGTCATGACCTTCATGGCCTGCCTCTGGATTTCATACGACAGGGAAAGAGAAAAGTGTCCTGTTGTAACCACTATCATTTGGGGATTTTCTGCTGTGAAAAGAAGCTAATCCTATTTTGTAACCTGAGGTGAGGTCCATCTTCTCCCAGGCTCTCTTCCCACTCAGATCCTGGGAGATCAGCCAGCAGGAACTGGGCTGTATGGAGTTCACACATCCAGGGGCAAATGTGAAGCACAGATGTTTTCTCTAGCTTCTACAGAGTTTTAAAAACAGAAAATACTTGAATATGTTTTGTTGTTGTATTTTTTGTTTGTTTATTTGAATCAGTGTCTCATGTACCCAGGCTGGCCTCAGGCTTACTATGGAACCAATGGTGACCCTGAATTCTTGACCCTCCTGCCTCCATTGTCTGAGTGCTACGGTTATAGGCATGTGCCACCATATCTGGCTTGTCCAGTGATGGAGACTGACCCCAGGACCTTGTGCATGCTACATGAGAACTGTACTAACTGAACTACATCCCCAGCCCTTGAATATATCTTAAACTTTGAAGTCCAGGATTCTGGATCCTCTTTGATGGCTAGAGGATCTGGCTGCTGGGCCAGTATTTCAGTACAGCAGTATTTTGTTTGTTTGTTTGTTTATTCATGATGTCTCATGCAGCTCAGGCTAGCCTCTAATTCACTATATAGCTGAGGATGACCTTGAACTTCTGGTGCTCCTGCCTCAACCTTTGGAATGCCGGATTATAAGCATGTATCATGACAATGAACATTTAAATGTGGCATCCGCTACCTCCTTGTGATGGTTCCTTATCAAATAAGGATACTCTCCTTGGTCTAAGAATGAGATTTGCCTATGGCTCAGACCATGAGCCAAATATGTCCACACACTGGCCCTGAACTAGAGATGACCCTGGCTTATTCCATGAGTTAGTGAATCTGTGTCACTGTCTCTACTATACAGAGGAGGAAATGGGCTCAGGGCTTGACTGAGGCTGAAGCCATAGGTCATGATGAGTTTTGACCATCTGTACTCTGTAACTGCTCTAATGGCATTGACTCTGTAACCCTGACACTCCTGGACGTGTACTCAGCCTCACAGGGGAAGAAGATAAACTTAATGACCATTGATGTGTCACATTAGGAGGGGACAGATTATCTGAAGAATTATAAATAAGCAGAATGAGACATTCCCTATATTCCCAAAGTCTGGCACAGAGTCAGCCTGAGGAGCTATGTTGAACAAGTGAGGAGGCCACACTCCTCAGTCACCTGGCATCAGAACAGAGCCAAGATGCAAACTTCTTGCCCAGTCCTACCTGCTTTCCCTCAAGCACACTGCCTAGCATGTTCACACTCAACCCTGGTGTATCCTTCACCAGCAGCCAACCTCGAGTTTTGACTCCTCCCCAAAGGAGGGTCTGATTGTGGTCCTTGCCCCTCGGGACTGCAGGGCTGCTGGGAGGACTAGATGACATTACACATGAGATGGTACATAACAAGTGCTTAGTAAACAGTGGGTGTCATTGGGATGCATCAATGTATGAAGTTAGGAGGTGCAGGGGACTGACACTGGTACCTGGAAATCCTCATCTGCAGCCATCAACCTGACTCTGCACCAAGGGCCTGCTCAGATGCAGCTCCCTTCTACCCCAGGCACATCACAATGACCAGAGCTTCCCCTGACACTCCATCACACACCCCACAACACACAAGCTTGCTCTTCCCAGATCCTGGCCTCGGTCTGGAGATCTGGAGAGAAAATGAACCCAGCCACTGGCCAGTCAAAGGCATAGGACTTTCTTCTTTAATTCGTGTACATTAATCATACAGAATAATGGGACCATGCGTGTAATGTGCTCTGGTCATACTCACCCTGTTACCCTCCTCATTTCTCCATCTCCTGACCTTCTTTTCACTAGTAGCCTCCTTCCTGATAATTCTTCCTCCATATTCTGCACTTGAGAGAAAATGTGACTCCCTTTTCCTTTAAATTAATTTATTTAATTTCACATGTTGATCTTTGGTCTTATCTATTTTCCTTCTAATGATATGATTTCATTCTTCTCGTGGAACATTTTGTTTTCTTTTCATTCTTTTTTTTTTTTTTTCTTTTTTTTTAAAGAAAAAGCCTCATGTAGCCTAGGCTGGCCTCAAACTCACTAGATAGCTAAGAATGACCCAATTCTTCTGCTTCCACTTCCCAAGTGCTGGAATTATAGGCACATACCACCACATTCCTTCTTCACACAATCCACATGTACAGTGAATTAAATGTGCTCCTTCTGAGCCTGACTACCTCAAACTTCCTCTTCTAACTGGCTGAAGTAAACATGACCTTGATACCCCAGTGCTACAGATTCAGCAGGACTGGAGGGGACCACCCACCCAGAAGTATTGAAGAAGTGTGCTAACTCAGGGATCAGGCATCAGTATTTGTTACATCCTCTTTGCTACAGTAATTACTGTTGAAAAATTGTAGGTTTTTTTCCTTTTTTTTTCTTTCTTTTTTTAATGTTTTAGTGTTTGAGACAGGATCTCTACATAGCCCTGACTGTCCTGGAACTCACTATATAGACTAGACTGGCCTTGAACTCAAGAGAGATTTGCTTGCCTCTGCTGAGTGCTGGGATTAAAAGCCAGGCCGGCAGATAGTAGTTGTTTTTAAAGTGAAGCACCCCCACTGCACCCCACCCCCACACAAACTTGGTTACATGAACTGTTTGCTATGGCCTCAGCGATGTTATCACCAAAGCCTATGGCAAAGCTGGAGAGATTACTCCTAAGCAGTCCCCATAAAGCAACTGATTAGCTTGAACTGGATTTACATAGAGTGAGACACAGTCTCACTCTGTAGCCCAAGTTGGTCTTAATCTTGTGACAGTCCTGCTTCCACCTCCCAAGCACTAGGAATACTGGCATGGGCACTCCACCCTAAATGGGGTTGGACTTGAGCTTGGTTTTGCAGGAAGGCTAGGAGAACCAGAGTTCCTGTATGCTTGAGAACCTATCTCAGTAACAAGCAATGTTCTGTGTGCAGAATGCATTTAGGGGTCAGCATCTCTCCCTTCCTCCTCCAGCTCCTGCCTGATGTGTGTTGTACAGAGAAGTTCAAGGCAGGGACCAGATGACACCCTCAAAGAGAGTAATGGAGGAAAGTTTAACAGACAGACCCACTACAAAGGTGTGGGCTATGCCTATGTGTTGCCCAAGTAACCTGGACATCCCTCTGCAAGGTGAAAACTGCTTCCCAATGACACCTGGATGTCCCCATGTCTGTCTCTCTGCTGTAGGTCCTGCAGCCACTGAAGCACACTTAGCTGGTTATGTGGAACTATGGGTACCAAGAAGTTAACGAAAGAGGTTCAAATAATACCAGAGGAGATGGGGTGGGGGACAGAGCTTGCCTGCCACTCAAGAAGTCTGGGGTTTGGTCCTCAGTACTGCAAAATATACACACAAGCACACCTGATAATGGAGGAGAGTGTGTGGTTAAGCCCCTCGCTCCCTGGGCCCCCAGTTGGATTAACTGCATAGCCTACCATCTGCCAGAGGTTGAGTCCAGAGCTCAGGCTGGTCACCTACCTGCTACCGAGTTCTCTCACTGCCTGTCTTTTTTCTGTATTCCCCTTACAGTGAGTACTTCCTTAGATCTCTTCAAATAAACCCCAACCTTTGTCTCCGGAGCTGAGTCTAGGAAAACCCCTCACACCAGGAGTATAGCTCAGGGAGAGCAGCCACACATGGTACAGTTCTTAGGGTCATCGTCTTAGAGACAGGGGCAAGAGGGGAGCTGGGGGTGGTGGTGGAGTGGAAGCCTGCCAGAAGTTATGGCCTTGCCAGAAGGACGGTTCTCTTTGATGACTCGGGAAGTGGAGGGAATAAGCATCCTGGCTTCTCCATCCTGTTACCTTCTGCCTCTCTGCCTATGCCATGGGCAAGAGTCCATGGCGGTGTGTACACCTTCTGCTTTGGCAGAAGGGCGGTTTGTGTACCCAGGGGTGAGGACGATCAAAGGCTTGTAACCAAAACTCAGCTATTTCCTGGAAGTTTGGCCCTGCCTAGAGAGCAGAATTTCAACAGTCTGGGATCTAGAAACTTTCCTAGGTCTGGTCAGGATGGAGCACACTGAGGTACAAAAGCCAGAGGGCTGTGGCAGGTGGAAGTACCTGCCCCCAAACACGGTAGCCAATGAGAAACACCTGCTGTAGCTTTGTGAGTAAGGAACATAGCTGGGCTCCTTGGGGCACTGACTGGAGTCGGCTTTACTGTACCTCAGATGGTGAGATTAGGGGTGGCTGACAGTGGGGCTTGCCTCAATAGCCAACTGGACTAGCTGAACATGAACTTTTCACCAGTGACAGTTTCTTCTGGTGGCTCAAGTTCTCAGAGAGAAAAACCAAGAGGCCCCAGTGGAAGTCAAAAGAGTCCCAAACCCCTCCAGATAAGGAAGACCTTTGCCTCCTTTGTCCTTTCTACCAGCAAGTCCTTCAGGCCCTCCCAGGGCAAGAAGCCAGGACCTAGACTCCATCAGGCAAAGACGGGATCAGCAAAGAGTTGTCACCTTTGGTGGAAAGCAAGTCATTTGCATGGCCCCAGCTTTCTCTAATATGCTGGACTGACTTTGGAGAAGGACTTGACTGTCACAACCCAGGCCCAGATATAGAGTCAGAATCAACTTTAAGTACCAACTTTCTCTGCGATGCACTAACCTCCCAGGAGCCCGGTGGGCAGTGTCTTCATCTGTAGACTGATAATGGTTCCCGCTTCACAGGGTGTGGGACAGATTGGACCGGATGGTGTTTATAAAGCACTTCCACGACACTGGCCACCGAGGGTATGCCTGCATGTGGTGGTGTCTTGTATCTGAAGTAACAAAAAAAAAAAAAAAAAAATCTCCTACAAAGCTACAATGTGTTAGGAATTTTTCTTTTTTGAGACAGAATCTCAATAATAGCCCAACATCCTCTTGCCTCAGCTTCCTGAATACTAAGGTTAAAGGTATGTATTACCATCCCTGTCTTAGAAAGACCATTTTGATCCAATCCACCTTCTCTCTCACTCCCACATGCAACCCAATCCCAAATTCAGATTTTGCAGCTTACATGTAGAATCTATCATCTGTCTCCACTGTCTCTCACCTGGATCCTTCCTCTGAGCCCCTTTCATGCTGTCCCCTCATATCAGGGAGCCCAGGTGTCTCCACCTCAAGGTGCACACAAGTACACAAGTTGTTTAAGGATCTTGCTAAAATACAGCGCCCCTCATCCAAGAGTATCTTTCTTTCTTTCTTTCTTTCTTTCCTTTTTCTTTCTTTCTTTCTTGTTTTGTTTGTTTGTTTGTTTGTATTTTTTTGTTTTTTGTTTTTTGAAACAGGGTTTCTCTGTGTAGCTTTGCGCCTTCCCTGGAACTCACTTGGTAGCCCAGGCTGGCCTCGAACTCACGAGTATGTTTCTAACCAGCTCACCTAGGATGTCAACCTGGCTAAGTTTCTAGATTGCCCCTGGAAGATTTTTCCAAATAAAGGTTGATGCTGTCCTGAAACCGTTGACAAACCTTCCCTTACTTCGCAGCACCAGGCTCATGGGAAGGGCCAAGCCTCATTGCTGGAGGCACAGAGCCCCGGAGATTCACGGGGCTGGATTCTGCGGGATATGATTTAGCTTCCGCCACGCCTGCTGGCCTCAGCCCTCCACTCTCCTACCTCCACTTTCCCCTCTGACTTAGAGGTGTGGAAATTGTACCTCGCCTAGTTCTGACGTTTCTATGTGCCTAGTCTTCCCACAGATTTATCCTGTCCCACCCCGGGACACAGAGCCTAGTTTTAAGTGTATGTGTCCTTGCTTTACAATCCTCCTCACTAGTGCATAGAGCTAAACATGCATATTTTGGGTGTTGCTTTTATATGTTCTAAAGGTTGACCAGAGTCTATGAAGTTTTCTTCTACTTATTCTGTCTCCATTCATTATTGTGTCTGAGTACACCTGCTGTGCTTTGCAGCTGAAACTCACATAATTGTGGAGCAGACAGTGCGGGGTATTTCCCCAGCCTGACTTCCCCGGAAGAAATGAACTCCATGTCTCCAGCCATGGTGACCTTTCAGTTTTAGTTTCCAGGAGTCTCTCACACACAGAACGAATGTCCTCTTCATCCCACTTGCCCTCACTGGTGAGCTCCAGCCGTCGTTGACTCCACTAAATCTCCCTAATTACACACTTTCGTCTTGGGATTCTGCAACAAATGATCTATCCCGCAGAATCCAGCCCCGTGAATCTCCGGGGCTCGGTGCCTCCAGCTCCGGCCTGCACACAGTAGGCACCCAGGCAACAGTGGAAGCCTCGGTGCAGAAGGGGCCGGAAAGAGGCCAGGGTTTGGCGGCTACACTGGGGTCATGACTTCTTGATGCTCACCTGGCTGTTTTCCAGAGTGTAGCCACCGGGAAGGTCTGAGGTCCAGCACTCCGGGAAATGGGCGCCAGGGCTGCAGGCCGGCCAAGGGCGGGCCCGGAGCCCTGGCAGGCGGCGTCTCCGGTGTGGGCGGGGAGTGGGCGGGGAGTGGGCAGGACCGACCAGGGCAGCCCGGTAAAAAAGAGCGCGGCGGTCTGCCTTCTCTGAGAGCCCTCGGGACGCTACCCGGCCACCGAGCCAGCGCCGACCCAAAGAGCTTCAGCAGAGGAATCAGCGTCGGGGTGCACACTCGGCACCATGGCCCAGACGCCCGCTTTCAACAAGCCCAAAGTGAGCGCGCAGGGGCTCCGTCGCCCGGCTTCTGCCCCTGGGCTTGCCCCACGGCTTAGCCGGGCCCAACCCTGGGAGTCTTCATCCTAGACGCAGGGGAGGACTCCCGGGGGCGTCTCCCCTCGGCCCAGGCCTTGGCTTGCTTTTGGGATGTCGAGTGAGGGGCGATGCGGCCGGGAGCGTCCAGAACCTGGAGGTGTCTCTGGCCGGCCTTCAGGCTCGGCTGCTGCCCACATCGCGTCCACTCTGGGTCTCAGCCTCGCTGTCTGCCACATGGGCGCCCAGTGGGTGGGGTTGCGTAGCTGTGTGAGCCTGGGCGGGGACCTGATGTCTGAACATCAGTAGAATGGGATCCAGGGTCTCTAGCTGTTAAATGTTCGGTGAATGGCTTTATACTTCAGTGTTATGATTGCTTTGTGGGCATCAGGTAACTTAGATTTGTGGATGCACCCATGGGAAAAAAATCTGTGATCCAAGCAGATCCAAGCGAGGCAGCAGGGCGCTGGGGAGGAATTCTTATGCACCCTGGGCCTTTGGCCACATGGGTTTGTTTGGGGTCAGGTCATGGCCCTTTACCCCAATGGTGAACCCCTTGTCTCTCTGTCCACAAGCTGTGGCTTCTTGGAAACAATGAGACTCGGGGAGAGTCCAGGTCCCCAAGGCCAGGTTTGCAGCCCTTACAGATTCTGTCCAGCGAGGCACTAGACCCAGCAGTCAGCCAGGCAGATTGAATGGGTCAACAAAGTGTAAGACTGAGGACTCAGGGGGAGGAATCAGAGACAGTCAGCCTCAGACTATCCAAGAAACAGATGTTGATTGGTGATGGCGGACATCGCAAAGGCGTTGGTAAGAATCCAGTGGGTATGTGTGCAACATACGTGTGTCTGGAGGGGCAGGGAGGAAGTGCAGGTGGGCCTGCTCTTACCATAGAGAACTCACTCTGCCTCTCCTGTCAGAAGCTAGAGGCCAGAAGGGCAGGGCAAGTCTTTTTGCCCAACTCATGCCTCCTGCACATCTTGCCTGGTGCCCCTCACTGTCGTTAGTGCCCCTTGCCACCAAACGCCTTTTATTTTTTTCTCTTGATTGTCTGAATTCTCTCCACCCTTGGTCAGGGGAACCACCTCTCCTGATGGGAGCCAGGGATGCTAAAGATGAATGATAGGTCACACTTCAGCAGTCCTACCCTTTTGTAACAGCTCTGTGGAGAGTACCAATATATTACGATCCCTGGTATTGTCACCTGGTTCATGGGGGCAGGCCATTTCCTCCTTGGCCTCAGACTCCACTCCTGGAGAAAAGGACCACAGGTCTACTAGCACCAGTATCTATTTTAGAGGGCAATGCTGGAGCAGGAAGGCAGCGTGTTGGCTGCTACGTCTGAGGTGTAATCTGTCTCATGTCATGGTGAGGGAGGAACACCTCTGTAGCTGGCAGAAATGGGAAGGAGCTACTGTGATCAGAGTCTGACCAGCCTGTGTAGCTGAGTTTTACCAGCTGAAGTTTCCTGAGGACCCAGCCTACACAGCATAACCGCACACAGCCAGTCCATCCTGGCAATGACCTGACGAGGTAGCCAGTGCCATCTCCATGTGCAGAGACCTTAGCTAGGCTGTAGCCAAGCTGGGAGAAGAGCCCACATTGACGGCTGGCTTCAAAATCCCATCTCCAAAGCCAGGCACCATGGTGTGTACACCTGTAATTCCTGGTATTTGGAAGGCTGAGACAGGAGGATTTTTTTAGTTCCAGGGATGTTTGGGATAAGAAAACAACACATAAAAGACAGGCATTCCATGCCCCTGTCTCTCCTGGGTGACTCTGCAAAAGCCTTGGGGATGAGAGGGCATCTCACCTGAGCCAGGGGCCTTTTGCTAGGTTCTTTGGTTTCCCAAGACCTGGGGCTTGGACACCTTCCAGGGCATTTTGTTTTGTATGTATGTATGTGTGCACGTGTGCGCGTGCTTAGGGGTGGAGATCAGAGACCAACCTTGGGTGTCAGCTTTCACCCTCCAGCACCTTTGAGATAGGATCTCTTTGCTGTTCACCTCTGGAACACCAGGTTAGCTGCCCCGTGAGTTTCCAGGGATTCTCCTGTCTCTGCCTCACATTTCACAAGAGGAGTTATGGGGATTGCAGACGTGAGTTACCGTGCCTAGCTTTCATGTGGGCTCTGTGGATTTGAAATCAGATCCACACACTTTGTGTTGCAAGCCATCTCTTCAGCCCTGCCTTCAAGATGTAGAAGTAACCTGGCTTTAACTTCAGGCTGTGACTGAGGAGGTTTGGGTGGGACTGAGATCCTGTTGTCTTGCCCCCAAGCGATATAACACCTCTGGTCCAGCAGGCTGCCTGGAGGAGCAAGGGCCTAGGCACCTGCTACCTGCTTTGATTGAGTGCTTGCTTCCTAAGAATTGCTGGAAATGAAGGTGTGTGTGTGTGTGTGTGTGTGTGTGTGTGTACGTGTGTACGTGTGTACGTGTGTACGTGTGTACACACGTGCACGACAGTGACCCTTATCACACTGTGCCCACTTGAAGCAGGGTTACAAAATCCCATGCTCCAGCTGCCAATGTGTTAAAGGTCCATCCTGATCTTGTTCCTCTGGCTGTGATGTGAGCTGAGGATCTTTGGAGTAGAGTAGCCGTGAGTACTGGAACCTTTAGCAGCTTCATTCACAGAGTCCTGAATGACCCATCTGCAAGTGGAGTTGTCTGAGGACTAGAGAGGAGAAGGACTCAAAGCTGCACCATCTGTGCATCTCATATCTTAGGCTTTGAGGGAAGTGGCCCAGGTTGGGAAGGCTCAGTTTCTAAGTCAGCCTTCCCTCCTGTGTAAGTTCATAGGTAGCATGATCCCAGAGCACCTTTGCTCTTTCACGCTTGAATGTTTGTCCTGTACCGAGTGCGGTTCTAGCTGCTTTGTATGAATTATGTCATGTTTCATTCACAACAGCCTTCCAGGATAGGTCTTGTTATCTTCATTTACATAGGAGGAAACTGACTCAGAGACACAAAGGAACTTGCAAAAGTAGCTGGGCCAGAAAATGGCAGAGCTGGGCTGCAAGTCAGAGCAGCCTAAAACTGAAGTAGGTGCTGGTAACTGCTTTGCTAATTAGTCATTTTTCTTTTGTGGGGGAAGAGAAGCGGGGCGTGGGGATGTTACAGAACAAGGACTTAGCATCAGCGCCTTGGCCTTGGCCTTCAGACAGACCAAGGTAGAACCCCTGCCTCTCAGCTTGACGGCATTGTCCTCAGGTAAGCAGCCCTGAAACTCGGCTTCTTTTGCCTCGGGGAAAACCCACACCGCCATGGTTTCTGCTATAGCTCCGGGCTCTAAAGGGTGTGCTTCCTTCCGGGGATTGCAATGGGTTTTCCTGGACTCTGGGTCACCCTCATTTCTTATCTTGAGCAGGTGTACTTCCCTGGGTTCTTGGTGTCTTTCGGTTACCAGTGCCACCTGTTAAAATTGGGAAGAGACCGTCTCACCCATTTAGATTTGTGTGACAGTTGTTGGGGAGGGGACAGATGGAGATTCGGTTTCATGGAAGCCTTTGTTTGACAGAGCAGAATGAGGGACCAGAAAGAGGAAGGGGTCTGTGGTCACGCAGACAGGCAGGGAGGCCAGCCTGATTCCTGATTCCATATCCTGGAAGGCTGCCCTGCAAACTGGGAGAGAGCTGTTCACCTGCCTAGGTGTCCTGAGAGAGTCCTACAGTGGTACCCCTTGGAGTCGGGGGAGGCAGCACTGTGTGGGATAGCCTTAGACAAGGGGATGCCAAAATGAGGTTGAATGCTATATTTATCATGGGGTTAGCGGTATGGGTGAACCATGCCTCAGAGTCGCTACAGGGTTAGATAGCACTATGGTGGCTAAGACCAGGCCTGTGCTATATGAGTTCTGCTCTCCTACTTAATTACTAGAGTTAAGTAACTTCACTGTGCCTAGTTTTCCCACTAAATGGGAATTATACCTGTACCTATCTCAGGTACACCAAGTGTGGCCTGCTTCATGTGGGCATGCCACTGATAGCTCCTGTCTTTAGGGACCAGTATCACCATTGTTACTGATCATCCTGGTCACATTTTCCCTTTCCTCTACCTAGCACCTTGCCTTGCATGCAAGGAACATAAAAGCTTCTGGCTTTAGGCTCAGGCAACTTCCTGGCTATGGTGTTCATTTGTTTGTAATACTGTTGTGGCCTAAGGCAAGCTCCTCTCTGAGCCTCAGTCTTATCACCTATAAAGTGGGGGCAAATGGGCCACATTCCTAGATGGTTGAGTCATAAGATGGTTTCCCTCAGTTAGAGATGCTTCTGCTGGCTGAGAAAGTTCTGGGGTGGCTTGTAAATAGCACTGGAGAACTCCACCAGACCCCAAGGCTGCAGTAAACACAGAAGGGCTGCTTGGCTCCTCCCAAACTGTACCTTGGAGCTATAGGAGCACAGAACGGGCTGAGCTGAGCTTGGAGGGCTTCTTGAAGGAGGCAGGGCTGAGACAGTCCATTGCTCCAAGCCTAATGTGTTTGTTGATTTCATCCTAAAAGTCAGCAGAGAGGTAGTAGGGCATGAGGTGCTGACCCCTGACCCCTGCTCCACTCGAGCCATTGCCAGGATGAGGTAGGAAGAAGAGGCTGGGGCTGGCAGTGGGCACCTGTGGCTCCTCCATGATTCTCAAGGCCAGGGCCTGGCTGCTCTGCCTGCCTAGATTCTCTACCAGATCTGCCATTGCTGACATTAAGACTGTGGAGGGGGTGGGATTAATGACATTCAACATTTGCTGAGCTGGGTGCTATACTAGGCACCTAAGACACAGGAGAGTGACACAGACAGGTCCCAGCTCTTGAAGAACAAACGTGGAGTGAAAACAGCAGGGGCAGGTGTGGTGACACACACCTTTGATCCCAGAGCTTGGGAGGCAGAGAAGGGCAGATCTCTGAGTCTGAAGCCAGCCTGGTCTACAGAGTGAGTTCCAGGACAGCCAGGGCTATGTAGAAAGACTCTATCTCAAAAAATTAAAAAATTAAATTAAAAAAAAAGACCAAAGAGGAAAGGAAGTGAAAAAGAGAACAGGGTTGTATGTTTAGGCGTGTGGAGGCCTTAGGGACACATGGTCTCCTGGGGCCAGCCCTGCCCATTCTCTGTGGTCCCGAATCAGATATGAAAGCATCTGGCCAAGGAGTCTAAGATTCAGATCCTTGACCTGGTTCTGTCCACTGTCTCCAGCATGTCTTGTGACCTGAATGTACCTCTCTGGACCTCACCTATGTGGCTGACATCTCTTGGTGCTTCCTAGTTCCTGGTACATAGTAATTATCTGTTTGTTACTAAGCTGCTTCCTGTCCCCAGCAGCCCTAGGAGGCTTCCTGCCATTCTCACAGACAATGGCCAACTATGAGCCAGTCTTGCAGAGTGACTGCAGAGAGAGACATGCAGCCCCTCCAGAGAGGTCAGGAGGTTGGACGGAGACTGGGCACCGGGGTCAGGATGGTGCTGTGGCCACAAACAAGACCTGCACTTAGAGGCAGAAGGACTTGGGTCCTGACTTAGCTCTCAAGTCAGTCTGTGCCCCCTCGGGAGGGTCTTACCCTACTTCACAAGTCCATTTATGCGGCAGCAGCTAGATCTAATATGAACCTTGCCTAGTGGTCGAGAGAAAATGTGACGAAGAGTCCAAGGACAGGCACGGTTCGTCTTGTCTTTGGTAAGGCCAGCAGGACAGTAGTTAGGAGCTCAAGGGCAGACTTGGGTTCACTGACTGATCCCTGAATCTTTAGCGCAGTGGTTCTCAACCTTCCTAATGCTGCCATCCTTTAATACACTTGTCATGTTGTGGTGACCCCCAGCCATACAATTCTTTTTGTTGCTACTTCATAACTAATTTTGCTACTGTTATGGATTATAATGTAAATATCTGAGATGTAGGAAATTTGATATGTGACCCCTGTGAAAGGGTCACTCAACTTCTATAAGGGTCACAATCCACCTGTTGAGAACCACTGCTTTACATACTTCTCTGAGCCTCAGTTTCCTCTTGTGTAAAATAGGTGTGGAGTCCTTGCCTTCAAGGTGTGACTTACACAGTAGACTCCGCAGACACCCTAACTGCTCCTTTTCCTGAACACGGCCCCACCTCTGTCTCCAAACTTGTACCTCCATGTTCATCGGGGCTGCTGGGCTGGCTTCTCAATAGCAGCTTTCTGAAGTGTTCAGAAATTCTGAGCTGTGTGTGGAGATGGTCTATGCTTTTGCTCCCCACCAGCCTGCTTCTGTGGGAGCTTCTGTGGGAACATGGTGGACAGCTGATCCCAGAGTTCCCCTCACCCCCGCCTGGTTCTCTGAGACCCTCCTCCGGGAGCTGGTGTGTGCTGGACCCCTGCTCACCACGCACCTACTGTGTAAAGTGTGGCACACCCTGAGCAGAAGCTGGCTACCATCTGACACATTAGCAGTCTTCTGTTAAGGTTTACTCCCAGCCCACTCTCCACCCAGGAAGCTAGAGAAGGCTTTTAAGAGGTGCCTCCCCTATTGAAAATATTTCTGTTGAAAACCCACCTCTGTGAGCAATTCCCAGCAGGCTTCCTGATTCCAACACACACCAACTCCTTGATCCTTCCTTCTTTCTCGCTGGCCTACTTTGCCCTGTGGGTCTCCTTCAGGTGGGCCTGCTGGACAGGCTATATTGTATCCCTTGGGTGTCTGATTTTCTTTACCTTGTGGCTCTGATTTGTGTGTGTCATCGTAGCCCGGGGCTCTAACCTCAGGAGAGCTCTTGTTCTGGTAAGTGGGGCAGGACAGAGCAGTCCAAGACAGCCTGGAGGCTTCTAGAGCTGGCTTGTTGGCTATCTGCCTGGGGCTTCGGGGAGTCTTTCTGGTCATGATGGTCTGCCTCCTGGGAGCAGGCAGGTGGGGCCTTCACATCCTGACAGATGTTGCTGTTAAACCGCAGCAGAGCACACTGTGGAGGCATCTCATGTTGACACAGAAGTGCTTTCCCCAGAGTGTCCTTGCAGACCCCTGGCACCCACTGAGGGAGACACAGAGCCCAGAGACCCTGCCCTGACCCACTGTCTGACCCCCTTCTCACAGACCAGGCTCCATTTTGCCTCCTAAACCTCCTCCCCCTTTTTCTGTGACCTCCTTTACCCCATTGTGCATTAGTGTCTAAATGTGGCCAACTCACTCCCCCCTCAAAAGAGATGAGCTGCTGTGACCCACATCTAGCCTCTGCCACTTCCTGGGCTGTGTCAGCCATTCAGAAGTAAGGTTCATAGGAGAATAATCAAAACCTTCTCCACTTTCTCTCTTCCATTTATTCCAGCTTTTCCCTATCTGGATCCTGCCCTTGCTCAGGCCTCTAGCATAGGGCTCTAGGGTATCTTCTCAGCCTTGACTCTATGTTCAGGAAAACAACAACAACAAACACAGGACTGAGGGGTGACTTAGTAATAGAGTGTTTACCAGCCTGCTGGAGACTCTGGCTCCCATCCCCAGCACCCCCAAAACACAGAAGCACACAGTCACACAACTGTGCCTGACCTACCCGGAGGACGGAGACAGAACTGACAAAGCCCATACATCAGTGACTTCCCAACACTACCCCAGTGTCCTGAAATGTTTCTACAGCCTGAGTTCTTGGACTCAGGGGCATCCTTATTTCCTCCTCGCCTTGACCTCTGGCAGGGCCTGGCTGCATGAGAGTCCTGTGGCAGCTATCACAGGTGACCACATGCTAAGTGGCTTTAAAGCCACAGAACACCCTGGGCTCCATTCCCAGCACTGAAAAGACAAAGGCGGTTACATCTCCCTGCCCCCAGCCCACACTCTACAGTTCTGGAGTCTAAAATCAAAGTGCCTGCCGGGCCATGCTCACCCTGAAAGCATAGGGAATCAGCCCTTTGCTTTCCCAGCCTCTGGTAGTGTCAGGCATTCTGAGCTTATGGCCTCATGGATCCAATCTCTGCCTTTGTGATCACATTGTTGCTTCTTGTCCTGAGTGTGAAAGCTTTACCTCTGCTTCTAGGACAAGAGAGGACGTTCAGGGCCTGCCCAGAGAGTCCAGAATAAGCTTTTCCAAGATTGTGGATGATTCTATGTGTTACCATCTAAGATTGTGGAGGATTCCAGGTGGTACCATCTAAGATCGTGGAGAAGTCCAGGTGTTACCATCTAAGACTGTGGAGAAGTCCAGGTGTTACCATCTAAGACTGTGGAGGATTCCAGGTGTTACCATCTAAAACTGTGGATGATTCCAGGTGTTAACATCTAAGATTGTAGATGATTCCAGGTGTTACCATCTAAGACTGTGGATGATTCCAGGTGTTAACATCTAAGATTGTAGATGATTCCAGGTATTACCTTCTAAGATTGTGGAGGATTTCAGGTGTTACATTTAAGGTCCTAGTTACTGGTTCTAGGGCTTGAAGTGCAGGGGGCCCATGGTTGGCCCCATATTCCCTCCCCCCAAGGATGTCACTGCTCTTTCTTGGTAAGCCTGGTGGACTGGCCTTTGTATGCCATGTCCCCCAGTTTCCTCCTATTTCTGGCCTCTATTCTCCAGGCTCTGCCTCCCCTGTACTAAGTGCTGGCTTACACCAGGGCCTGGTCCTAGACTCCAGCCTCCAACTCTTGTCTGTGCTGGCCTCCCTCAGCCTGCCTTTCTTGCCACCTTCGCACCTTATGCTGGCCTCTCTGGCCCTTGACCGCTGGGTGGTTCTGCCCTAGGGTTCCCAATCTCAGCACCATCTCCCTTCCTCCCACACACTCCCACCCCACCCCCCGTCACAGGGCCTTTGCACATACTGTGATGGCCACCTGAAATGTTCTTCTACCTGTCTTCTCCCCTTCACTTTCTCAGCAGCTCCTTTGCATCCTTCAGCACTTGGTTCAGATCTGTGCGGAGGCTGTTTGTTGCCCAGCTGTGTTTGTTGTTGCCTTTCACAGTGAGGGTTTCCTGTGGGACCATCTCAGTTTATAACTATACATTTATTCACGGGTCCCTAGCTTGTCCCTTGCTGGCCTGTGCATGCTGAAGGAATAAGACAAGACTTTGTCCCTTTTGCTTGCTTCTGTAGCCCCAGCAACACGCAGGGGCTTCACTAATTTTACTCAAATGAACTCCTAAGTACTGGGTATGGTGGCTTCGTGCCAGTAATCCTAACACTTGGCAGGCTAATGTAGGGGGATTGCAGGTTTGAGGCCAGCCTGAGCTAATAATGACTCTCAGGCCAGCTTGGGCTATATATAGTGAGATCCTATCTCTGACAACAATTTGAGAGGTAAAGTATCAGGTAGACCAAGAGTTCAAGGTCATTCTTGGCTATAGAGTGAATTTGAGGCTATCCTGGGTTATTTGAGACTATTTTTTAAAAACAAACAAACAACAAATGATGGATGGCAGTATTTTAGCAATTGCTATATGCCTAGAGCTTCATGATGGACCATCCACATGGTTCATGAAGACCTAGGGGAAAGGCATACTCTTCTCCCCATTCGACAAGAGAACCAAGGGCACAGTGAAGTATCTTGCTCGCTCCGGGTTGCAAAGGAGTGAACAGAGGCTGGCTCCCACTGTGTGTGATGGCCTCCCAACCACTCGGCCTAGCTTCTGGGTGGATAACTGTAGATGTAACTGTCTTGTTAAATAAGAAACACAGAGCCAGTTGCAGAGTTAAAAGCCAAGAGGTCAGAGCAATAGCTGAGAGCTGAGAACCTTACCCTGCACTGCCGCTCTTGGTTCTGTGTTTCTTATTTAACAAGATGGTTACATCTACAGATAACACCCCCCTCCAGCCTAGGGTAAGAAAGTAGAGACTCAGAGAGGTACAGTCACTTGCTTTAGGTAACACAGCTCCATGGGCCGGGAGCTTCAGGGTTCCAGTGTTGGACATACTTGGAGACTCAAAGAAACTCTTAGCCAAATGGGAAAGGCAACAGCCAGTGTGACCCCAAGCTGGGGGTAAGCTGCTCTATCTTCGGCCTTTGGGGTGCTGGTCACTTTAAGGACTTGCCAACAAGAATTTTGTCACCTCTGCTCCCTGTTGCTCTGGGCCTGGTTTCCTCTGCTGGAAGCAGACTCTGTGAGTGTCTGGGGCTGCCCCTTGGGTCAGCAGTTCCCCAGACGTTCCTCCTCCCAGCCAGGTCTGCCAACATTTTATCTAGGTCACCAATTTCCAAATATGGCTGCACCTTGAGAAATAGTACTTCTGGGTCTCCCTTGGCCCAGGAAGTTTCCTCCATGATCTGCATCAAGTCCCTTAGGTCACTGGCTCCTGGCACTTGTACCTCTTAACAACTTGCGGAAAACACCACCTCCCGGAGGCAGTGACTGCTTCCTTTGGGCCACACTTCTCCACAGTCACTGTCTAAAATCTTTGTTGTGGTTTTTGTTCAAGAGTGTACTATACCACACTGTTCAGTTAAAGCTTAGGCCCAAAGAGGCCAAACATCTGAGATCTGCCATACAAGGGTAGAGCTAGGAGTCTAGACAAATGGACTCTCTCCAAAGCTCCTGCTTGTGGCCTTGGCTTTGTGTACAAGGTGTTATATATGGGACTGGGCAAGTAAGGGATGATCACCAAGACCCTTTCTAGAGGATTAGAAAGACTTATCTGTCAAATATGGTGCCTGCAAAGGTAGTCTTGACTAGCACCTCTTTGTGATACAGAGCATGGTGTTTATATATTTGCAGTGCTAGGCTTGGAGCACAAGGCCTTCACATCCAAGTGTGTACTCTACCACAGAGCTGTACCCTCCACTGGAATCTGACTTGTGTTTCTGTGTGTGTGTGTGCTTGTGTGTGGAGGCCAGAGGTCAATATCAGGTGTCATTCCTAGAGTGCCACCCACCTTATTTTGCGTGACAGGTTCTCACACAGGGACCTGGGGCCTTACTGATTAGGCAAAACTGGCTAGTGAACCCCAGGGATCCTCCCGCCTCCACCTCCCCTGCCCTGGAATTACAAGTGTGCACCAGCTGACTGAACTCAAGTCCTCATATCTGTGCAGCAGTACTTTATAAACCGAGCTGTCTCCCCAAACCCCAGAGCCTGATTTTTGAGATATCTGCAGTCAAACTCAAAGAGCAGCTCTGGTGTGGGTGTGGCTGGCTCCCGCTGGGTCTGTGGTTGGCCTCATGGTTCTGATCACAAGTTTGGGAACTGGATTAGAATGCTGATTCTGCTGCTCCCCAGCTGTGGCTAGGGCAAGGGTTGGGTCCCTGCTTCCATTGCTTTCTATGTGACTTTGGACAAGACATTTAACCGTAGTATCCCGAGTTGTGAACTACATAGCACAAGTACTTGGCCACCTCCCCACCCCCAAACACATACACACACTAAACACATACAGGTGAGCTCAGGCAAGAGCATTCGTGTAAAGAGTTTAAGAGGTGGGGTTGGGGATTTAGCTCAGTGGTAGAGCGCTTGCCTAGCAAGCACAAGGCCCTGGGTTTGGTCCTCAGCTCTGAAAAAAAAAAAAGAGTTTAAGAGGTATATTGACTAAGTGTCCAGGAAATAGTGGCTTCTGAAGGGGTCCTCAGGCTCTGTGGTGTCTCATGTTCTTCCTCTTCCCTTTGCAGGTAGAGCTGCATGTCCACCTGGATGGATCCATCAAGCCAGAAACCATCTTATACTATGGCAAGTAAGTCCATGAACAACCACAGTCCTTGCCAGGATTCAGAGAAATGTACAGCTCTTCTTAGGGACCCCTGGAGATTCCCAGGGCTCTGTTCATCCCTTGTGGGAGTCAAGCCAGCTCTTGATGGAAGATGGTGATGTCCTGGGCTCTTTCTACCCCAGCCTCCATAGGTGGGAGGTGGGAGGCGAGCATCCTACCTCCTGATGCTCCTTCCCCACCAGCATCCTTCGCTCTGTGAGTGCTGGAAGGACTAAGCTTTCCCCACTGTCTCCAGTGTCTAGCTAGCCTCAACTCTACCTGTGTCCCATGAGAGAGGCTCCCCAGGTGCCGCCACTCTAGAGCATGGCTCCCACTTCCCTGGGAGAGTTCTGCTAGGCACCCCTCCCCCTTCCCTCCATGTTGTGCTTCCAGCAGCCTTTTCCTGCCCTGGGATGTGGCTGTTCGTCAGCTGGGATGTAAGCACACAATCTCAGCTGTGCTACACTGAGTTCACTTAATGATTCCTTCCCACGGCCTGGGGGCGGTTCTTTTGCTCACTCCACTTCACAGATGGGAAGACGGAGCTATGGCAGCTGAAGGCTTCCTCGTGAGCACAGGGATTCAGTCCAGGGGTCTGGTAGAGTCTGTGCTGCCATCAACAACACAACCTTCTGTGAAGGAAGGCCTGAAAAACAAATAGCTCAGTGCAGATCAGGATACCCCATAAAGGTCACTCCCAGATGTCACTTTCAACAGCTGTGGCTCTAGTGTTGGAGACACGTCTGGCCTTATCTCTGTGGCCTTTGCTCAGCTGGAGCTGGTAGCTATTGCCACAGGGCCTTGCTGAGGTCATTTGGGTGGGACACTAAGATAGGTTCTAATCGGGGTATTATTAAATGGTCAAAGAAGGCTCATTAACCAGGTCAGGAAGGCATGAGTATCATAGGGTAAAAGAGCAAGAAGTGGATATTGGGGGACTGGTGTGATTCTTCTAGCCTCAGTGAGCTCTCAGGACGGGGTGGGGGTTGTCCCGGAATCTTCAGGCAGGAGAGAACAAGCCCTGTCTTACAGTGCCCACGCCAGTGACCTCTTCTCTGTCTTGGTGACTGTGTTGGCAATCATCTCTTCTTCTTCCAGCTCCCGGGGTTCTGCCCTTCATAGTGCCTCTTACCTCCTTGCCAGGCCCCCACCACCCTGTGGGCCCTCTGCAATGCAAATGAAGATCCAGCCTCCCTCTATTGCCCAGCGTTACACTACTCAGAGCCACCACTGTCCCTTCTCTTGTCTATCTGCAGTCTGTCTGCAGGTGCCGGTCATGGCCTCAGCATCCTCTGGGCTGCAGCCTGACCACTGTCTCTGAACATAGTTAGCAGTGTGTCCCTCTGAAGGCTCTCCGGGATCACCATGGCTGTACATGGCCTCAGGAAGGTCATATGGGCAGGCTGGCCAGCAGCAAGAAGCTTAACCTGGGGGGAACAGGGGATACTGAGAACCTGCCTTATAGGCCAGAACCACAGCAGGGGCAGGGACTATATCCCCATGGTAAATTATGGGGACCTGGGACTGGTAAGGTTTCATGACACTCAGGCTGGAGCAGGGAGGCCTTGGTGTTACTTACTGGGAAACTACAGGGACTAGGGATTATTTTATCTTATTGCTGTGCTGGAAATGGAACTTCTGCATGCTGTGAAGCTGAAGTCCGAGCCCCTTAATAGTCTCTTTTTTAAAAACACATACACAGACATGTGCACACACAGATGTGTGCACACACGCACACCAATAATAATAACAATAGTGGTGATAAAATAGCAGAAACCAAGGCCGAGAGGAACACTGTGAACTGGAGCTGAGTCACAGTGGGTGGAGACAGAAGGAGGAGGAAGACACACCAAGTCCCCACCAGCTTCCTGCAGTCCACGGGGAGAGGCAGAGCTCCTGGTATAGGAAGAAGGCTCCCAGGCGAAGGTGTTGGAGCAGGGATGGGACAGAGTCCTGAGCTGAGTGGCCAGCACAGCAGACCTGTTCTGGGTGGGGCAGGCTGCCATAACATGCCAGACAAGAGGGCAGAGGGAGAGGTCCTGATCCCAGCTCCCGTCCTGGGAAACATGATCCTGCACAGTAGCTATTGCATCTGAGAGCTTCTGTCTGGGCATATGTCCAGACGTCTCTGCCTGCCCCTGGACCTGATGAGGAAGGCATGGGCTTGCTGTGGTACTCACCCCAGCATCAGCCTACCTGTTGGTCCCTTGAGATGTATGGATTTTTCTCTGGCTATACCACCCTGAATGCATTTAATCTCAGAAGCCAAGTGAGTACTTGGATGGGAAATGTGTGGTTTGTCGTGGCTTCTGACTACAAGTCTTGGAAGGCCTCTACTCTGTTCTCTAGGCCTTGGAGCTCAGTTGCCTCATCTGTACCAGAGGAGAAGCTAGATGGAAGGATCCCCTCGCTTCTTACTGGGGCTACCAGTTTGTTCCATGATGCCCTGGGAGGCCTGCTGGATCCTGCTCTGGCATCTCACATTTTGTTTGCACTTGTTTGTTTTGTTTTTAAATGTAGTTTTAAAAATTCATTTTATGTGTCTGAGTGTTTTGCCTGCAAGTAGGTATGTGTAACACATGTGTGCCTGATGCCTGCCAAGGAGGCTGATCAGATCTCTTGGAACTGGAGTTGTAGATGGTCTTGAGCCTTCATGTGGGTCTCGGAAGCAACCCAAGGTCTTCTGTAAGAGCATCCAGTGCTCTTACCCACAGAGTCCTGGCTGCAGCCCCTCACCCTCAGTTTTATTTTTAGGAAGAGAGGCATCGCCCTCCCAGCAGATACAGTGGAGGAGCTGTACAATATTATCGGCATGGACAAGCCCCTTTCGCTCCCAGGCTTCCTGGCTAAGTTTGATTACTACATGCCTGCTATCGCGTGAGTTGTTCCCAATCCTTGTGGGCAGGGCAGCACCCATCCCTGTAACCAAGATCAGACCGAGCTGCTGTAGAAGGGACTCCAAACCTTGGGCCCTGCTTTTTACCATGGTGTGCACCTGAGCCAATCTCTCCTATGCCTTTGGACTCCTAATCTCTTATTCTACCCAGAGGCAGAAGAGGCTCTGCTGAAACCCTGTGGTGGTCAAGCTATGGGATGTCTTATTCAGAACTCACTGTCCCTTAACACAAATATCCCAAGACCCATGCCCCATCACAGATCTCAGAGAAAGAGCCCTTGGCCTAGGTCAAGAAAAGACATGGGTGGAGAGCAGGGTGGGGCCTGAATCAGGTCCCCCATGTCCCAGTCTGGAGCTTTGGAAGCAGGACCAGGTCAGGCACCGGAGTGGGAAATGAAGGTGGAGCTGGGGCTTTCTTTGATGTCTTGAGTCACTGGTTAAATGAGGAACATTACTAGCCTTTGAAAAGGCCCAGGAATTGTCACTAAAGAGTATTAGAGGAAGAACTCAGACTCTGACAACCTAAGCCAGCCTTCTGACCCAAATTTACCAACTTCTCTCTGTGTCGCTCAGAGCAAATGCCAAAACCCACATGCCAGGTGCACAGGTCCTACAACTTTGAGTCCTTGCTTTTTACAGACCCTGACTCCTACTCTCCCCTTGGGTACTAACATACCCACCCTCAGGTCATCTGCCCTTCTTCCCTCTGCCTGGAATGCTGTTCCCTAAAAGCCCATGGTTTGCCTTCCGCACCTGTCTCCTGTCCCTTCTCAGTGAGGCCTTGCTGACCATGTTGTGGCATACCACATCGCCTCCTGGCTGTATCTGTATCGATAGTGTTCCTGTCTGGTGGATTGTGTGTTTTCCCTTTACCTACCTGGCTCACCTTTCAGATAGTGACCAAAAGGCAGGGATCCCAGCTCCTGGAGTTCACTGTGCACTAAGGGTCTGGGTCTAGTAAACGGGCTCAGTACCCACTTAGAGAATGGATGGAACCAAAGCTATGTGAGAGCTGTGGAGGTCTGGGGCTGGGGAAAGCAGAGAGCAAGGCCCTCTTATGGCAGAGCAGAGACCCAGCTCCTCCCGCGTCCATTGAACCTCCTCCTGGCAGGGAGTGACCCAATTCCCCAGAGCTGGGCCCCTCCTTCTCACCAGGGCCAGTGGGGCACTTGCTTCCTTTGCCCACTCTCCCTGCTCTGGGGCAAGTCCTAACTAGGGCAGTCCATCAGCTCACAGAGGCTCTCACAGGTCACTTTCTGACTTGCTCATGTAGCCCACACCCCTCAGCAGCAATTAAAACACTTTCAACATCTGACGGATCACTTCTTGGCCTTTTGGCCGAGATCAAGTATAGCATTTATCTGCCTCCATCCAAGTGCTGGCCTCAGTGAGGTTTCTGATGTTGTGGCCATTTGTCCTTACAATAGTCCTTTGATATAGGTATCAGAGAGGGCAACTGACTAGCCCAGACTATATAAGTCCACGACTGAACATCATTTGCCCAGTCCAGAGTCCTTCTGGATTCACATATCTGTACCCCTTTATCATCCCTACCAGCCTTATATCCATTATTCAACAAATATTTGGCCACTGTGCCCTAGACTCTTTCCTTGGATGAAGTGTCACAGCCATGGCAAGAGAGAGGAGAGGAACTTTGCCTCATGGGAGTCAAGGGGAGATGGGAAATAGCACTTCAAAGAACCATGTGATAGCTAATGTCAAGTGGTGATCAGGGCTTGGAGAAAGGATACCCAGAGAGAAAGTGGTCTGAGGAGGCCCAGCAGGGCCTTAAGCTGGCATTAGGTGGAGGCAGGCAGAGTGCAGGATGCTGGGCAAGCGATGAGTCTATGACCCAAAGTCCTGAGGTGGGCAGGACAAGCTTGATGGTCTTTGGCCAGAGGAAGAATGTGAGACACAAGACGTTAGGGAAGCTGGTGACTGCCATTGGGGCTGGCATGGAGTCAGATCTTTCTACACATTAGAAGCCATAGGATGCTAAACACGTGTTTAGCATTGAGCCAAACCCCTAAGCCCTGGTTTACTTTTCTTTCTAGATTCTTCTTTAGGGGGTGGAATCAGAGGACCACTTGCAGGAGTCTGTGCCCTCCTTCCACCCCGTGGCTCCTGGCAATCAAGCCCAGGCCTTCAGGCTTGCGAGCAAGCACCTTTTCCTGCTGAGCCATCTCACTGGTCCCCCTGGTTTCCATGTTTAATCGTTCTCACTGCTACATGGAGAATGATGTTCAGGACAAACATGAAGACATGCCCGTTAGAGGCAATCCAGACACTCAAGGGTCAGAATGAGTTTGTAGGTCAGAAGTACAGATGCTAGGACCAGCCAGGTGGCTCAGATCTTCTCTGCAGGTGCCCAGACAGTGAGAGCGTGTGAGCTGGAAATAGCTTGGATCTAAGGAGGGCTGCAGGCATCTCTATGGAGCTCCCAAGGAATGGGAGAAGGCTGCTGCCAACCTGTGTTTTTCCCTTCCCAGGGGCTGCAGGGAGGCCATCAAAAGGATCGCCTATGAGTTTGTGGAGATGAAGGCCAAGGAGGGTGTGGTGTATGTGGAAGTGCGCTACAGCCCACATCTGCTGGCCAACTCCAAAGTGGATCCAATCCCCTGGAACCAGACTGAGTGAGTGACAACGCCGGAGGGGGAGGGTCTGTGCCGAGAGTGGACTGCATTGCCCAGCCCGAGAAGGGAGGATGGAGTGCTGGGAGTCTTGGCCTTGGCCTGGTCCACGGACTCAGGGACTCAACTCAGCCAGAAGAGGCACGATCCCTATCCCTCTGTCTGTGGTTATGCTTCTGCCCTGTGTGAAATGTTTGGCTTGCTGCCCATGACTCTGCCTGGCTTAGCCAGTGACTTCTAGAGGCTTTGCTCAATGAATGAGTCTGGCCCATGCCCATCTTCTGGTCTGGCCCCCTTGCATCTTGAAGACCCCCTTGCTCCCTCCCTCTGAGCCATGATAATGATACATGGAGAAAGTGGTAATTCAACAGGCCCAAATTTAGCCCCCTCTCCATCTAGAAATAGGGAGGGCTGTCTGACATCGTCACCCTGGAATCTGGCAGTGCCCACACAGCTCTAAGGAAGTGGCCCACTGCATAAGGGCTTGAAATCATGTCCACCTGTCTCTTTGGAAGACAACTCAGGAGCAAGACTGCTCCTCCCTGCTCCAGTTCCCTCCTTGGCCTGAAGTCCCTCCTCTTCCTCTCCCCACACAGGGGGGACCTCACCCCTGATGAGGTTGTGGATCTTGTGAACCAGGGCCTGCAGGAGGGAGAACAAGCATTCGGGGTCAAGGTCCGGTCCATACTATGCTGTATGCGCCACCAACCCAGTGAGTACCACTGTACCCTGCTGGCTACCTGGCCTAGCCACAGGGCTGCCCCTGTTCTGTCCCAGCATCCCCTACCCCATGTGTCTCAAGCTTTCTAAAGACACCAGTGAACTCTTGGTGGCTCCGGTGAGTCTCCTTATCAGGAAATCTAGGTCTTGACAGCCATGTGAGCGACAGGTAGCCAAAGGAAACTAAACAATAGGGAACCACCCAAGACCACGGGACTCTGTGGTTTGGCCAAGTCTTATCTATAAAAGCCAGAACCTCTTGCATAGGTCTGCTTTCTGAGGTACCTGGGATTCCTCCTGGTATATACCAACATTGGTCAAACATCCAGGGCTCAAGCTTCAACCTACAGGGCCCGTTCTGTGATCTTGGGCAAGTCATGTGACCCGTCTTGAGCTTTCACACCTCGTCCTGGGATGGTCACACTCTATATCCCACCCTAAGCATTAGTGGGAACCAAAGCCAAGGGCTGATGTGAGGTTACAGGGCTTGCCACAATAGGGCATGATGCCACCTGAGGATCATCAGGCTTATGGCTTTCCCCACTGAGCTGTCTTGTAGGCCCACACTATAATAACTTTATGGGGCTCTTAATATAAAAGTGCATGACTCATTAGCAATGAACTAATACGCCTGTGAGTTCTATTATGGGCTAAATATTAGGCTCTATTTTCCCATTTTCTGAGTGGGGTAAGTCTGCCATGGGTGTTGATAAGCACTGAGGGAACAGCCTGCTAAACATCTACTGAGCCCAGCCTTTGTCTCAGCGGACCCTTGCTATGTCCAATGGTGGTGGTGTTCCTCTGGGAAAGGGGGCTGTGAGGCTTGGGTCGGGGAGACACAGCAGTCAGTATCTGAAGACAAGACACTGGGCCTTAGGTTTTCTCTGGACTCAGACAAGGGATTAGAACATTCAGCAGGGCAGCTGGGCAGCCCTACTCCCAACTGGTTGATGATGCGCCATTGCCCTCTCCCAGACTGGTCCCTTGAGATACTGGAACTGTGTAAGAAGTACCATCAGAAGACTGTGGTGGCCATCGACCTGGCTGGTGATGAGACCATCAAAGGAAGTAGCCTCTTCCCAGGCCACGTGGAAGCCTATGAGGTGGGCCTGAGAAGGGAGAGATGGTTTTGGGGACCTTGGATGGTAAGCTTGGGGCCTCCTGAGTCCCCAAGTGTGTCTTGGTTGGGGTTAGGGATCCAGAACCAGGTAGAAACAGAAGCCCCTGCATGGAGATGGGGGATCTGTGTTTGAGTCCGCATGGACCTATGATTTCCTGAATGACCTTGGGCAGAACTGCGTCTTCTCTGGGCCTCATTTCTTGGTTCTTGTGTAACGTGACTTTCTTAAGCTCCACCCTAAAATAGTGTTAGTTTGCTTTAGAATATTAGACAATGCGTTTAAACCCTTCAAACAGGTTCAGTGCACAGGAGCTGCAGGGTAAAGGCTAGTTACCATTCTATTCATGACTTGGGAAACCAGGCTACACCATGTACTTAGTGAAGTAGCCTAGCCTGACTCTGAGGACAGTCACACCTGCTAAAACTTAGGCTCCAAGTGTGGCCAAGACAGTGCTTTCTAGGGACCTCTTAGAGCTACCCCCAACCTGTCTCTTCCCCTTGCAGGGGGCTGTGAAGAGTGGCATTCACCGTACCGTCCACGCTGGGGAAGTGGGCTCTGCTGAAGTTGTGCGCGAGGTAAGGAACCAGGGACTCTGGGCCTCTTCTTTCTGCTCCTGCTCTTGCTCCTAGACTCAGCCCCTCTCTGCCTCTCCACAGGCTGTGGACATACTCAAGACAGACAGGGTAGGACATGGCTACCACACACTGGAGGACGAGGCCCTCTACAAGAGGCTACTACAAGAAAACATGCACTTTGAGGTGAGGGTCCGAGGCTGGGTGCTGCCTCTGGCTACCCCATGCCTTTAGGACAGAGGTGGAAGGACAAGCAGGCTGAGTGGGAGGGGCCAGATGCCGCCAGCAGCTTCATGGGGCTTGAAGCAAGGAAGTCTTTGCAGAGCGGGCAGGAATGGTGCCACAGCAGGTGGCCTTGCCCCTCTGGGTATGGCCTGGGGCCCACTATGTCAGCCACACACCTGCCCCTTGCAGGTCTGCCCCTGGTCCAGCTATCTCACAGGCGCCTGGGATCCAAAAATGGAGCATGCAGTTGTCCGGTGAGATCTAGTTCCTGGGACCCATTTGGTTTTCTTCTGGAAAGGAAGGGGAGGGAGTGCAGGAATGGGTATCTGGTCATCCTGGTTTGTAGTAATGAAGTCATGTTGACTGGTTGGGAAGCAGGCATTCCTGTCCTTGTCCAACAAATGAGGAAATGTGAAGCTCAGTTGTACAGACTAATAGAGCTGGGGCCCATAGTTCATCAGCCACGGCAGAATGCCCCTCCTAAAGAAGCTTCTACATTCTTGTCACTCCACTGTCTCCTGGGCTATGGGAAGATGAGTCTCATCTGTCTGGGTGTTTACTACTCTTGGTGCTGTTGAGCACTGCCCTGAATGCCAGCTTGAAGCTTTTCCCTAGAGCATCTCTCCCATACTACCTGGCTCCCATCAGCAACTAAGAACATGGCCTTCCGGGGCTGTGACCAGGTCCTTACCAGGGCTCATGAGGACAAAGCTGTCTTCTCCTAAGGCAGGATACAGCAAAACTTGGGCTGCCACTGGGCTGCCAGCCAAGCTTACACAGACAGAAGGAGTGTGCTCTGGTGCAAGAGGCTCTTGGGCCTCCTTAGCACACGGGTGCATGGTGCCCGTGAGACACCAGCGGCAGATCTTGGAGACACATGAGTCTAGAGCACGCTGGCTAAAGGTTCAAGATCTATGCAAATACAAAGGTTGAAGAACAAAGCCTCTGGGAGATGGTGGATCAAGAGGACCAGGGAGAGAATCCACAACAGTGACATTAAGGGACAGGTAGAAAAAGAAGGAAAGTCAAAAGCGTGGTGTCGGGGGCTAGGAGGACAACTCAGTGGGAAGAGTGCTTGCTGAGTGGCATGAGGACCACGGTTCAGATGCCCAGCACCCACCTAAAAAGCCAGGCTTGACCATGCATGCCTGTGACCTCAATGCTAGGGAGGGGAGTGGAGACAGGAGGATTGCTGGAACTTGCTGGCCTCAAAATAGTGAACTTCAGGTTCAGTGACCCAAAGGACTAAGATGGAGAATAAGGAAGACAGCCAACACCTTCCTCTAGCTCTGTGCATCCACAAACACGGGCATGCACACAAACAGAAAACAAAAACCAAAATTTTAAATAATTTTTGTTAAAGTATGGTATCAGAGAAATCCAAGATTAGTGCTTTGAGAAAAGTCAAGTGTCAAATTCTGGGACTGGAAAGATGGCTCAGTGTGTAAAGGTGCTTGCCACAAAGCATGACAACCCAGTAACCTATATGGTAGAGGCAGAAAACCAACCACCGCAGATTGTCCTTTGACCTCCAAACATACACCATGGCATGCACATCCACACCATAAACAAATAAAAACTTAGAAGTGCTGGAGAGATGGCTCAGAAATTGAGAGCACTGGCTGCTCTGACAGTGTCCTGAGTTCAATTTCCAGCAACCACATGGTGGCTCACAACCATTTGCCCTCTTCTGGCATCCAGACATGCATGCTGGCAGGACACTGTATACATAATAGATAGATAGATAGATAGGTAGATAGATAGATAGATAGATAGATAGAAAGATAGAAAGATAGAAAGATAGAAAGATAGATGATAAATAGATAAAAAAAAAAAAACAAGAACAACAACAAAAAAGGTGTTGAATACTGCTATCTGAGCAAACAAGATTGGAGCTAACACAGTCAAGCTCAGGGTTGTGCCAGGAAGTTTATGTGGTGTGCTGAAGAGCCGTATGAGGAACCAAGGACTGACGGGAGAGGAAGACAGGGTGCCAGACATGCTCCAGTACTGCAAGGGGAAGGCTAGAGGGAAGACAGCCTGGGTGGCTGCTACTTCCTGGGCTCTCCAAATTGCCCTTCTCCCTGGCTGTCACCTCAGGCCATTCTTCTAGAAGCCTTTGCAGGGTAGCTTTAGATCAGCCCCTGAGTTTTCTAAGTGTCCTCCTTGGTACCAGAACACAACCCTTCACGTTGTCTAAGGTTGTGTAAAGATCAAAGTGGGGAGATGGGCAGCGATGGTCCTTGGAGTAAAGAGATCTTTTCTCCCTGCCGCCCCCCCCCCCCGCCCCGCCCCAGCTTCAAGAGAGATAAGGCCAACTTCTCACTCAACACGGACGACCCTCTCATCTTCAAGTCCACCCTGGACACTGACTACCAGATGACCAAACAGGACATGGGCTTTACTGAGGACGACTTCAAGCGACTGGTGAGTAGATGTGAGCTGTGGCCCTGACACTGCCCCTGGTGTCTGTGTGACTACCTGGAACCTCTGGAGACCCACAGTCGGTTTGCCTGACATGCCAAGCTGAGCCTAGCACCAAAAGCCTCCCACAGAGCTGCCTTGGCACTGGCATCCCAGCTGAGGGACCAGGTGGCTTAGCCTTTGCTTGGATTGATGCCTCTCCCCAGAAAGGTGTCTGGCTGTGGAAATTTTGTTGCCATTTAGGCTGCTCCTCCGCTGAGACCTTGGTCTTGGGCTCTGATGTCCTGAGTGAATCCCTACAAGGGCCCTTGCCCACATCCACACTGAGTATTGGGGCCTGTGGTCCCTCCTATGGATCATGCTGTCCTGTGGCCTCATGCAAGCCCCTTGCCCTGGCTCACGAGGCCACTCCCGTCCTTGCTCTCCAACTCCGTGTCTTCCCTTCTAGAACATCAATGCAGCGAAGTCGAGCTTCCTCCCCGAGGAAGAGAAGAAGGAGCTTCTGGAACGACTCTACAGAGAATACCAATGGCCGCCACAGGCTGAAGGTACACCTCTGCAGGGGCCCAGCAACTGTCCCACCCTGTCCCTCACCTACCTTATGTATGTCTCGGAGCAGAAGTCCTTGGGGGAGGGGCACACCTCTGCTGGGGTGCAGTAACCACCCCATCCTGTCCCTAACTTTCTGTGTGGCTGTAGCAGAAGTCCTTGTGGGGGGGGGGGTGCAGGGGACAGCGATGAGACTAAGGGAGGGCTGCCTGGCTTCTGTCAGGGTGGCCATTCCTGAGCAGCTACTAGCTGACAGGCTTTCTGAAGACTTCTCAACCATCAGGGAAGCCTGGGGTGTGCCCCAAACAAGGAACTGGCCCAGTCCTAGTCCCAGGGGTCCCTTCATATGGCCTTGGAATGCCACACACTCCCTTCCTTGCAGCCCGTCTTGCTGTCTGTGGAAGGAAGTCGCTCTCTGGGCCTAGAATTCTGTGTTTCCCCCGATGCCTTATGTGTTTTGAGTGGTCTGACCTTTCTATCTCTCTGACTTGACCAGCAGGGCAGGCCCCCTGAAGATGGCAAGGCCACTTGTCTGAGCCTCAGCCTGTGGATGGAGTCTTCACAACTCTGTGACATTTACCTTCATTCCTTCCAGACCGTGGAGTGCCCAGGTCTGTCCTCTGATCGGTGTTCTGGGCAGGGCCCAGGGGCCTTGCCAATCGTGGGTATGAATTGGAAACCTTCCTTCTAAGGCTGAAAATGCGGTGTTCAATAAAGCAGCTGGTGACTGGTACCTTGCAGCATGCGGTGACTGTGGTCTTGGGGCTGGGGTGATTAAGAATGAAGAATCCTGGGGCCCCACACTGGGGACTGGGCTGGGAGGAGCCAGGACCAAACTCCACAAGTGACTGTTCCTGAACTGTTTGAGCAGATGCTCCTCAACTCCTGGCTCCTTTAATCAGAGTCCTTTGCAATTATTTTTATTATTTTTAAGATTTCTTCATTTTTAAGTATATGGGTGTTTGGCCTGCATATATGTGCATCATGTGTGATCCTGGTGCCAGAGGTCAGGAGAGGGCACCGTATCCCCTGGAACTAGGGTTTAGATAGTTGTAAGCTGCCATTGAGCATGTGTATTTCAGAGGATAACTTGTATCAGTCCCAGGGATTGAACTCAGGTTGTCAGGCCTGGTCGAAGTACTTTTACACACTGAGCCATCTCACAGGCCCCTTTCAAGTTGTGTTAGCCGTGGTCTGTGTGAGGATGGGATGGGGTAGGGCTCATCAGATGCCACCTGAGGAGTTGTACTGGTCACTGCAGGACAGAGGGCAGCACTGGAACCCTGCTGGCTGAGGATGGAGGAGGGAGTACAAAACCCAGCTGGGCATTTGGCGGTTAAAAGAAGGAATCTTGCCGGGCGGTGGTGGCACACGCCTGTAATCCCAGCACTCGGGAGGCAGAGGCAGGTGGATCTCTGTGAGTTCGAGGACAGCCTCCACAGCTACAGAGAAACCCTGTCTCGAAAAACAAAAAACAAAAAACAAAAAAAAAAAAAAGGACTCTTAAGCCAGTCACACAAATTATCAGCATTTATTTCCTGGGACCTAAGTATCACTCACTTGGTACAAAGGGCAAAGAATTGGTCAGTTAGTTTCGAGTCCAAATCCTTTCCCTACAACTGGATCTGTGAGGCTCCATGGGGGAACTTAGAGCTGCATAGATCATCAGAGCTAAGCTTAAAACGGCTTTCAAACCAAAACCAAAACAGGAAAAAGTGATTGTCAGCTCCCCCTTCTCCCTGAAAAAAGTTATGTTTTTAAAAAATGTAAAAGAGGCTTTAAAAAAGGGCTAGGACGATCTTTCCAACATAGGCGGCTGGCTGGAGGGATGAACGGTGTGGGGACAGACCCTGTCCAGGTCGGGGTTGCTCACCTGGGGGGCAGGGCCTGGCCCCCAGGTCGGGGCTGCTCACCTGGGGGGGCAGGGCCTGGCCCGAGCCCCGCCCCCACCTAGCTGAATAAATAACATCCTGTGGTGATAGTGTACCTGGGTACCATGGGGAGGTGAAGGGAGAGTGCAGCCTGTGGGTGTGGGCAGCCTGGGATATGGGCTCCGAGAAGAGGCTGCTGGGTTGTTGTGCCAGGGCTCCAGTTCCAGGAGGGACAGCAGGTCTCTCTTCAAGACGAGGTGTTGGCATCACTGCTCTCGGGCTGGCTGCTGGCCTCCTTGTCTGGGGTACTTCCCTCTGCCTGTCCTTCTGCAGGGGAGAGAAGGAGTAAGTTTGGGACACATTTGCATACTATGAAGTACAAGGGGTCTGGAAGGACCAGTCAACCTGATCACTGTGGCCAGCCTTTGGAGCAGGCTAAGAGCTGCATTGGGGAGGGGCTGACCAAGGCCAGAGATGCATTAGCCTGCTCTCTCAGTGTCCCACTTTTACTATGGAAAGGCTGGCAGGGCTGCTAGTATAACAAAAATCAGTAAAGGTCAGGACTGTGGACAGATGCTAAATACATGGGATGGATGTGTGCTCTCCAGTGGGGAACTGTGAATGTTAAGTTCCCGGCAAGAAGTGCATGCTTAGTAAATGGGAATTGTGTTGAAGACAGAATAGCAGACTCAACCAGTCCAGCTCAGGAGTGCCCACTACGGCCTGTGCATCCCAAGGGAGAGGATGCACACATGGACTCCCTGACTCAGCACACCACTGCCAGCATCCACTCCTGCTCTGCTCCAGCCAGCCAGAAACCTGGGCTGGGCTGAAGTGATGGACAGCAGTTGGCTCAGAGGAGTAACCTGGCCTGCTCTCAAGTCCCTGTGAGAGCTGGGTCTCCTCACTCCCAGCTTCCTCTGGCCTCGCTGGGAGGTGGGACCAGCAGCTTCTGCCTTGCCTCTCTGACAGTGGTGTGCCCAGCATGTACTCCGTTCTCAACCCTCCCAGGGTCAGCACCCTCCACAGAGCCTGGTTACGGGCAGAGCTCAATCAATAATGCAGTCTCAAGCCCAGGGACACTGTGATGCACAGAAGGTCCCTCTCACTCTGCCATTGGGCCTGTCTTTATGGGTCTGGCCACTGCAGGCACTCTGTCAAATAATCCACTCAAGGTGTGGTTAGAGCCATGACATCCATGAGAAAACAGGCTCAGAGGGGCAAGTTGATGGATGTACATGTGACCAAAAGGTGGAAAGCCTGCTTACTGCTAAGTCTAACTTCTTCCACTAAGCAGCATTCTCTGGAATTTATAGAGACTTGTTGGCAGGGCAGCCTCCCAGTGCCCCACATGGAAGTCTTGGGCCCTGAGTGCTCATGGAAGTAAATAATTTGGATAGAACTTGGCATTGTGGCTCAAATGTGTGCCAATCTGAGCCTGCTTGGCATGAAGCTACCTCCTCTGAGGATGGTGACTAAACCAAGGCTCTATCCCACAAGGTTCTTCTGAGCCTCTGGAGGCCTAACACCCATGACTGCAACCAAGGTAACGTTTGCATTTTGTGAAGTCCTCCATGAGCTGCCCTTTGAACTCCCCATGGTCTCTGCTCTGTTACTCCGCTGCAGAGGCTGCAGGAAAGTCACTTTGCAAAAGCCAGGCTGGCAAAAATGAAGACATCCTAAACAGACTCTGTGTCCCTCACCTTGGTTGTCAGACTATTGAAACAATGGACCCCAAGAAACTAGGTATTCCCCAGGATCTCCTGCTGAAGAAAAGTCTAGAGCCTGAGCCAACCAGGGACTTTTCTCCAGGAAAGAGCTCTACAACTCACCAGAGCTTGAGGACAGTGGGCCTAAACACTGAAGGGTCCATGATGGGCAGGACCACACCTTGTACAGGACTGCTTAGGTATTCACAACTCTGGCCTCTATTTATACATGTCCTCATGGCAGGGACCCCAAGTGAACTTGGAAGGGTCACTTGATTCCTTTGTCCCTTCTTCCCAATGTGGCCACACTGAATAAATTACCTTTTCCTGATCTTTATATTAAATTGGCTCTTAAGATTTTTTTAACTGTATTTTTACTTTATGAGTGTTTGGCCTAATTGTATGTGTATACGTGTTTTACTTGTATGTATGTGTACCACATGCATGCACGGTACCTTTGGAGGCCACAAGAGGGCATTGGATCTCCTGGAACTGGAGCTACATATGGCTGTGAGCAGCCATGTAGGTGCTGGGAATCAAACTCGGGTCCTTGATAGAAGCAGCAAGTAGTGTTAACCACTGAGCCATACCTGCAGCTCCTACTTTGGTTCTTTTAATTGGCATACTGAGGACTGACATCTGAATCTGGCTTACTGGAGCATAAGATGTGACCCTAAGTTCCCTCTAACAATCACACTTCCTCTGTGCTAGCCCGAGAAGACAGAAACCATGCTGCTCAGGGTCAATGCAAGGTCACCCCCATGGCTAGCCTGGGGTTTCTCTCCCTTTAGGCAAAGTAAAGAAACATCTGTGCTCCTTGTCTGAGAAGACACCAGGAACAGACAGATTCATACACAGCATACTGGATAGTGCTCACACACAGAGCAGGCCAGAGCCTTGGGGAGACCAGGTAGCCAGAACCTCTTAAGCCTTTGAGGACTATACCCTGTCCTACTCAAGTTATGTATCACCCTTGGAAGTTGTGACAGAGAAAAATTCTGGGGCCCTTGGCCTGCTGGGTCAGAATCTCAGGGGTGGCATTAAGGCTCTGTCCTCTGTCTTTGTGCATCTGCTGGACTCAGAAATGCCTGGAGGCGTTTTTACCATGAGGCCTGCTCACAGAAGCTTCTCATAGCTGGTCACTTTGCCCCAGCTCTACCAAAGGGCTCCAACCCCTGGCAGCAAGCACTGTTCTGTCTCCATGTCTCCTTGGTAGACCCCAGTCATGGTTGCTAGCAAGCATCATGTACTGGGAGGACCCAAATGCCACAGACTCTCAGGGCAAACAGTGTTTAAGGGCAAATGTCTTTGGGGACTAGCAGCTTTGATGGCTAGGGTGGACGGCACCAAACAAAGCCGATTAGAGCTGAACAGAGCACAGAAGCCTTGAAGAAACCCTTGGCACCGTGCCTAGTGTGCCAGCTGGACACACTGCTCATTCGGCTGGGCAGTGAGCAGCCACTGAGTAGATACCTGTCATGTGCCAAACAGTGCTAGTCACAGAGGGCATGAGACAGTCTGTGCTGGAGCAGCTCAGTTCAGAGGGGGTGCTGTGCCTATAGGGCATGGAGACAAAGGGAGAAAAGAGGCTCCTCTGCCAGAGACCAGCTATGGTCAAGGAAGGCCTGGGCACAAACAGCACCACAATGAGAAGCAACCACCATGTGTGGAGCAGGCAGTTGAAGAAGTCCATCACAGCTTTTGAGAGCCTGCAGGCCTTTCCTCTGGCTGGAAGAGAGAGCACGACATACAGAATCAGAGTTGAGGCTGCACGGGAATGTGGCCTGAGCCCTGTGGAGCTGTCCACACCTGAGCAAAAAGTAGGGACCAGCACAAGCAAGGCCAAAAGGGGGTGCGAGGCAGGACACTCTCTCAAGGCATAGAGATTGTCATACTAACTGTGGTCATTTGCTGGGTGAACTTAGGAAAACCCCCAATTTCTCCTGACCTCAGCTGACCTATCATATGAAAAGCTGGGTTCCTGCCCCCAACATCTTCCCTGTTCTGTCCTCCTAAGTCACTTCTGGGTAATAAGGATCAAGAATTCAAGACTGCAGCCCCCCAGGCAAGGACAATACTATGGCTCTGCAAGGACTGACTGCTCCTGGGTAACACAGGCGGAAGCCCCAGTGCACTGTGGGAAGTGGTAGGGCAAGCATGGCCTTGGTGCCGCAGCAGAGAAGGACTGGCAGGGAGAGCTTCCCAGGAGGGTCTGTAGCTATCTGTGGAGCTGAGCTGAGCAGTCCTCTAAGAGAACAGAGGGAGAAGTGGGGAGCAGGGTGTCCCAGGCAATCATGGGTGCTTCCTCTTGGTTTCTTCACTGGGTCATTCAGCCTGTGGTCACCAACTGCCTGCCATGTGCAGGAAGAACAGAGGCCTCTCTTTCCTGGAGCTCAACGTCAACAAAATGAGACCTTTGAGAGTAATATGGCTGGGGCAGCCCATCAGCTCGCAGAGGCCACTCAGAGCATCTGCTAGCTGGACCTGAGAGTAAAGGGCCAGCAAGCGGCCCAAGCTCCACTGGGGATGTTCTAGATGGGTAACAGTGAAGTAAAGGCCCTGACAAGGATGCTTTGTACCATCATAGAGAACTAGACAAAGATGGCTGAGTGGGGTAAGGTGTGGTTAACAAGGCACAAGTAGACCCAAGGCCAGGCAGCTGGCAAGCAGGGCGTGACTTCTAGGAGCACTGAAGAGTGTCCTGGACCAGGGAGTCTGGGGCAGAAGCCTGACAGGACTGGATGGCTAACTAATCCTGCTGTCTGCTGTACAAGAAGGGCAGGGACTCCTAGGGAACAGCAGGTAATATGGTAGCTATGCAGAGAGGATGAGGGAGTTAGGAGAGATCACAGAGATCTGACAAGGCTTGGTGGTGGAGCGGGAGCAAGAGAAGGGAAGGGCCCTAGATGCCCACTGGAGCCTCCGGACCAAGATGCTGACATTCTACAACCTAGACATTGGCTGGGCTTTGCCACTGATCAGTAACAGCCCCAATTTAAAACCCTTCTCTGAGGAAGTGTAGAACGTGGAGCCTAGCAAGAGCTAGCAGAGCACCTGCCCACCTGCCCACCGGGATGCTGGGCATTGGCCTGACCTGCTCCCTCAAGTGCCAGCTCGCCCATGTCTCCAGCTAGCTTCCGCACGCTCACAGCCTCCGAGTCACCCTGGATGTCAGGGACTGCATTCCGACGGCCCGTGCGGTCGCAGGAGATGAAGTCCGAGTAGGAGGACTCGACCTCCATCATGCCTGTCGCATTGCTCCTCAGGCCTGTAGGGACAGGAGCAGGAGAGCAGAAGTGAGGCGTTGGCATCCTCTGACAGAACGACATGACTAGTTTTCCACTGAGAACCGAGAAGAAAGCACAGCAAACAGAAGGGACTCAGACCACTGCAGTCCCAGCTAGACCACTACCCACATCTTAGAGAACAGCATGGAGCTGGGGGGTAGCAGGCATGGTGGTAATCCCGGAAATGGAGGCAGAGGCACGATCTCTGTGAGCTCTATGCCAGCCTGGCCTACAGTGAGTTCCAGGACAGCCAGGGCTATGTAGAGAGACTTGGTTTTATTAGAGAGAGAGAAAAAAAAATGTGTGAGGGCCAGGAAGATGGCTCAGTGCATAAATGGGCTTGCCACCACACCTGATGATCTGAGTTCAATCCCCAGATACCACATGGTAGAGAGAGAACTGACTCCTGTAAATTGTCCTCTGACCTTCACACCCTCATACCTTCACACACACACACACACACACACACACACACACACACACACACACGATGAAATAAATGTAAAAAATATCTTTAAAAAGAGCATGCATTCAATCTTCATTCAAAGTAATTTTGATCACCAGAATTTCCATGCTTACCATATCATGTGTCTGGCCCTGTCTTGGGGCTACAGAGGGTGCAAAGAACAGCCAGCACCATTCCCCACCTCACAGAGCTTAGAGGTCACTGTATTTAACATCAAGCTACCATGGCGCTTAGGTCATGATCATATGTTCAGGGCTTCAAGGGTGCTACAGGGATGACCAGGACCCAGCCAAGACTCGGAATCAGGAAGTACCATGGCAGTCAAGATCCAAGGATGGTGTGGGAAGAATCTGGGCATGGTGGCTTACACCATGCTGTAATCCCAGCACTCAATGGACTAAAGCAGGGGGACCATTGTGAGTTTGAGGCCAGCCTGAGCTATGCAGCTGTATGTTGAGCTTGGATAATAGAATGAGACCCTGTCCCAAAGTAAAAATTTAAAATAGCAAAAGAGAGAGACAGAGAGTATCCTAAGGAAGGGAACAACAAGTCATGCCCTGCAGAAGGACAATGGGTAGAGTGGCAGAGCAGAAAGGTCTTGCAGGAGGGACAGTGACACCGAAGGCCCTGAGGGTGGGTGGAGGCAGACAGACCACATCCTGGAGGGGTTGTAGGTCATGAAGACAAGCTGTGTATTTCAAAGACAATTCTAGCATCTGTGTAGAGCAGGAGTTTGTTAGGAGGCTTCTCGGGAGGTCAGGTGTGAGAAGGCAGCAGGGATCAGGAGGCCTGAGATGGATTCTAGACACAACCTGAGAAACAAGCATATGGGCAGTGTTTGGCTGACAGGGAATTTTGGTTTCTGACATGAGTCAGGAGATAGTCAGAGGTGTGGCTACTGAAATGGGACCCACAGAGGAGCATTTGGGATACCAGGTGGGTGGAAAGCAACTGTTTACTAGTTAATCTCCTGGCTGGCTTCAAGTTTCCCGTGAGCCCTCCAGTGGGAAAGGTGGGGCAGGCGCATGAGGAGGCTGGAGAGGAAACAAAGGTGTGAAACCAGGAACTGTGGTAGACCACACTCTGAGCAAAGAGAGGACACAGTCATTATTTAGGGATCATCTCATACATCACATGTACATGTACACATCGTACACCACAGCCTATTCTTTGGAGCAAAGACCCTATCCCTCTCTGGGCCAGTTTGCCCACCTGTAAAATGGAGGCATGGAGAGATGGAGGGGGCACACAAACTGTATAGGCAGTTCCCACTGCGTCCAGCAGATGGCGCACCCCACCTAGATTTCTTAGCTGTGATGAGGGCCTCCGCTACAGGAATTCCTGGAGGGGGTTCCTTCTGCTAGCCATTCAGCCTCCCCTTCCTTTAGGGAAACTGTTCAAAGCCCCAGTACAGGTAAATGGCCTGTTGCAATGTGATAACACTGTAGGAACAACAACAAACAACAATGCCAGGCTCTTGTTTCATATCCACCACTCTCAATGGCCCCACCCAGTAAATTAGCACTGTGTAGCTTTATAGCCTGACTTGGAAAGGTCTCAGGCAGATAGAGCCATGTGGTGGCTCCCAGGCTCAGATGTTTCCCCCCATGTGACTCCAGCTACCCATGGGATGGATGGGTCAAACCCTGGGCAGTCCACACCATCTGCTGCAGCCTGTTTCCTCCATGAAAGGGAGGATTTGTGTCTGGATATTCAATGCACCAGACTGAAAGGCCTGAGCTTGGCAGCTGAGCCAACCTGCTCTGCTGCTTCCTTCCAAGATGCCTCACTCGGCACCTGCTACAGACGAGGAGTGCTCTATAAATAACCCTGGACCACACCACCCACCCAGCCTCCCAGCCCTTCTCTCCCCCTGCTACCTATCTAATGGGATAACAGAATGACTCCACAGGCTGCAGGGGAAGGCTCTGCTGCCACAGAGTGCTGCACTGTTCTTGCCTAGCTCCAGGATCTGACACCAGCAGATGGAGTTACCTGCTAATCTCAAGTGCCAGCCACTCTCTGGGAGACACTCCCTGGGGCTCTGACCTTGCTCCTATGAACTAGCCGCACAGGCAGAAAGTTGATGCCGTTGGCACAGAGAAAGATCACTGTCAAGGCCCAAACCCAGCCCTGGAAAGCATCTGTCCCCATCCCTCAGGGAACAGTGATTCCAAACACAGCTCTGGGGAGTTTTCAGCTCAACACCCAAGCTCACGTTTCTTTCACGTCTATATTCTTTACCCTGTGGTGGCACAGACCTAGAATTACAGCTACCTGGAGGGCCAAGGGAGGATGATCTCAGGTCCAGCTAGCCTGGGATACACAGCAAGATCCTGTCCCAACAGATAGACAAACACGAAGAAATGTTCATGTGTACTGTTAGGTGAAATAAAATCATATAATCACATAGCGACTGTTTAAATTATAAGTGATTTTTAAGTATTTTATATTTTCTCTACCTTTTGAGACAAGGCCTCGTGTAGCCCAAGCTGGCCTTGAATTCACCATATAACCACCACTGGCCTTAAACTCCTGATCTCCCTGCCTCTATTTCCCAACTGCTGGGATTACAGGTGTGCACCACACCTGGCTTACTTTTTAAATCTTCCTCAGGGAAACAGTTATGTTTTTATTATTAATTATTATTAATGCTGGAGATGTGTCCCAAGGTCTTTTGCACGTTAGGCAAGTGTTCTATCACTGAACTACAACCCTAGCCCATAAATTATCAAGTTTTAAGATATGTGTGCAAGAGGAATAAAACTCACAAGGTGCAAGAACTGGGTGTCTCCACCCTACTCCAGACACTCTCCCCAACACAATATATCTTGGGTCCTCCCAGAAATGTCTGTGTCATACACAAAGTCTTTCCCTTCCTTTTCCCTTACAATTTTTGCAAACAAAATTTTCATTTTATATCTTTATTATTATCGTGTGTGTGTGTGTGTGTGTGTGTGTGTGTGTGTGTGTGTGTGTGTGTGTAACATGAAGTGTGTGAGTGTAGGTGTGTGGGAGCCACACTGCTCATATGGAAATCAGAGGACATCTTTGTGGAGCTCTCTCCTTGTGTCTTTCTGGGTAGTCAGGCTTATGAGGCAAGAGACTTTAACCACTAAGCCATCTTGCTAGGAGTCCTTCCTTTTCTTTTGGAGAAAGGGTCTCACGCTGCGGACCAGGCTGGGCTGGAACTTACTGTATGTACCAGGTGGGCCTCCAGCTCATAGCAAACCTCCTGCTCTAGCTTCCCAGATGCTAGGATTACAGGCTTGAACTATCATGTCTGGCCAAAACTTAATTTTTCATCTTGCTTTTCTTCATTCAAGCATATGTCTTAGAAACAAGTCCAAATTACCCTGAAACCCTGTACGACGATGATATCAAATCGCTAAAAATACACCCAAACTCTCCCCAGCCCTCAGCTGTCGTTGGCAGCTGCATGATGATCCTCTGCGGTCACTGCTGCAGACCGATTTAACTACTCCCCACCCCCAAAACCTGGAGCCTGTTTCCTTAAAAGCAGAAATGCCACATCAAAGGCTCTGTGCTTTTTCACTGTCCTAAGTCCTGCCCAATTTTCCTCCACAGGCTGTTTTATTTTCGTTCCCATTTCAACCATCCTGTGCTGCTAAAACAGAATATCTGAGTCTGAACCATCCTCAGCTGCATGCTTCATGTGAATTCGGAATGTATACACAATCAAGGTTTTAATGATCACAGGTTATTCTTTTATAATCTCCCTCCCACAAGGACAAGCACCATCTTTCTTTTCTGCTTCCCAGTGTGCCCTGGAGGGTTTTCCAATGCCTGCATGCACTGGGTACTTCATATTTACTGAATAAGTATGAACTCCTAATAGCCTGAGTCCTACTCCTCAGCAGCCAGGCTGGGTCACCATCAGCACCCTGTGCACAGGACTCCTCTACACTCCACTTGAGAAATGAGGAGAACTGAAGCTGGGGACTGAGTTGACTTCCTTCAACTTCTCAGATCGCTCTTTCTCATTCTTCTAGGCCAGTGCCTGAACTACTAGTGCTCCCATGCTCTCCTTCAAGCTCTCCTCTGCTTCCTCTCGTTGATCTGCACATCTCTCCATCCTGTGACATGGCCATCCACTTGCTCAGCATCAACTCTCTCATGCTGAGATGCAGACACCTGGGTAACACCAGTAGGAACAGCAACATTCTGTTCCTTCTCAGGCCTCTTGTTTATTCTTTCTCCTGGGCGAGGAGCTACCTCATAACCTGCTGCCCAAGACAAAACTCTATGGCCCTCAGCTCACTTCTTCCACACAGGCTGGCCTATGACAGCACTCTCCTTTTGGCATTTTCATCCACTCCCTACCTCTACCTCCAGCTCACCCTCAGGTCCTTCATCCTCTGCTGGCATGAGGGACACTCAGAAAAACAGTCAGGCTCATGGTCACCCCTGGCTCAGAAAGGTTCAATGATTAAAAGGAGTAAAACAAAGCTGAGTGTGACTGCATGTCTGAGACAGAGCACTCATAAGACAGAGGCAGGAGGATCAGAAGTCTAAGATCATTCTTGATTATATAGTAAGTTCAGAGCCAGTTTGGGCCACATGAAACCCTATCTTAAAAAAATAAAACAATGCTACATGGACTGATCACTCACACATACGATATGAAAGAATAATAAATGGTCAGCAACACGTGGGTCTGTGCTGCTTTCTCCCCTTCGCCCATCCTGGACTTCCAGCAGAGCAACAGCTCTGATGCATTCAGGATCACGACAGGGCCTGGTCCACAGTAGATGCTCAACAAATAACAAAAAGTTTACGGCAGAGTCAAACTGAGGGGGACTCCAGAGCTCATCTAGAAGAGCCTCTTGCTACTTGGAAAAGCTGAGGCTCAAAGGAGAATGCTAGAAGGTCCTGGTGGCACACTCCTTTAATGCCAGGAGGCAGAGGCAGGTGAATTTCTGAGGCTAGGCTGGTCTACAAAGAGAATTCCAGACCAGCCAAGGTGACAGCATAAGACCTGATCCTAAGTAGCAGTAACAGCAACAACAACAGGAGAGTGCTATACCCAAGGTTCTAGAATCTACAGGTCCTAACACCTAGTACAGAGCTCACTGCTCTGCCAGCTGAGCGGTCTGCTGACATCACTGAGGTCAGAGGCTGCAGCTGCACTGTGGGGAACTCATCCAGTGCAGCTGTCCGGCCAGCTTCCCTACTCACCACTGGGGATACAGTGGCTTGGGACTAACCAAAACACTCCAAAGTTCCTGGGCCTAAGTGAAGATACAGTGAGAATACGGGCTTACAGGGGCTGGAAAGTTCCGTGCAATAGGAGAGGTACCAATTAATAAAACATTGCTGTGTCCCACCGTGGATGAGGTATCAGCAAGGCTTCCCTTCTGACATTTCACCCAGCTCCTTTTACTCTCTAACGGGGCCGCAGAGAGCCAAAAGCTACACCTCCTTCTCCCACGGTCACTGCTGGGTGGAATAGGGTTCTACTGGTAGACCATCCTGGAGAGCATGCACACTGTTTACTTGACAGACCTGGCTCACAGGCCAAGTTTAGGACGTGACGAACTATGTTCTAGACTCAGGGTAGAAGGAGCAGAGGCTGGGCCCTGCGTCCTAACAGTGGTAAAGGTAAAGTGGTAAAGCTCCACCCTCAGTGCTCACACAGGAGGCAGACTCCCAGACCCTCTGCTAGCTTCTGAATAATAATGGACTGTGTCCGCTAAGTCTCTTCCAGACTGGACTTTTCATTGTCTACTACACCCCACAATATGCCAGGCACCTTCCCACGTGTGGGGTACACACTGCAGACAAGCCATGCACAGTCTGACACAAGAAAAAGCATTGAGTGGGTATGGAAGGAGACAGGAGGGTTCTCCAGCTGGACATGTGGGTCAGTTAGAGGTGGTAAGTCAGGGGAGTGGCTTCGGGGTTAAACTGAAAGAGAGAGAAGGGTGGAGTGCCAGGTGTGGTGACATCTGACTACAATCCCAGCACCTGGGAAGGAGGAGCAGGAAGACTCCCAGAAGTTCAAGGCTGGCCTAGTCTGCACAGAGTCCCACAGGAAGACCTTCTCTCCGAAACCAGTCATCAGACTAAAACACCCTACCCCACACGAAAGGAAGGTGGCTCAGGAGCAATCCAGGCAGAGCCAACAGCCATGTGTGTCTACAACGTCAATCTGAGCCCGAGCTCCATGTGGTGCTAAAGACCAAAGCTCTCTACCTTATCCCTGGAGGTCTGGGGAACTCTGTGGGATCTGGATGTTTTGGGGGAACCCAGCTGACCTTGGACACCCAGACTAGAAGGGAGAAGCCCTTCTATTCTGGGGTCTTGAAGTCAGAGGCCGAAGGCCCTGCAGATATTTTTCTCGTTCCCACAGGACAGCACCTCTTTAGGGTCTCTGATGCTCTCCCGGGCTCTGTAACTGAAGAGGCCCTGGGCTGTGTCAAGAGCTACAGTCTCCCTGAGTCTGCAACGCTTAGTCGTCACTGTTAGGGCAGATTCCATTACAACCCCGAACTGACTTCAAAATACATCTGAAAGGTCATTTCCTGCTTTTTTCCCCTTTTTTAAAAAAATGAAGTACTTTGCAGAAGTTACAAAAAAAGCAAACAGATTTTTTTTTACAGTGGACATGGGGTACAGGAGTACAAAACGGTCTGTGGCAGGTTTCTCAGGGTAAGCAAAACTGCCTCGTTTCTCTAATGCCAGAAAGAGCTGTGGGTACCTGATGTTTGGAAAGCCAGGATCTACTAAACCAGCAGACCCCAAACCATCTCTTCGAAGGAAGCTAGAAGCAGACAGGCAGCAAGGGCTAGCATCAAAGTGCTCCCTACTGCCCTGGGGCACACACAGTGCAGGGCCCCAGAGTGCTCAGCACCCATGCAGAGAGCAGCCCTGGGCACAGCTTTGATCAGAGGTGCCAGCAGGCTCCCAGCCTCTGCACAGGGAACACCTGCTGTGGGAAGTGTATGATGGGAGGAAACAGCAGGGTACTGGACGAGACAAGACCACCAGTGATCCTGTATTGCCAGGGAGCAAGGACAGCTTTCTGTTCATTTCTCACTTCTCTAGTCACTTCTCCCGTGGGGTGTCCTGACACTACACCCTCTGGGTCCCCTCTCCTGCTGGCACCTGTACATTAGAGCTTCTCCCCTAAGTCCTTAGTCCTCTGATCTGTGTGCTCCTGGGGGAGGGAGGGAGGGACCCAATCCTTCCTTTAAATACTATATGTTGATATCACCCAAAGAGCTTCAAACTCTCCTAGACTGTGTGAATCTGCCCACTTGGTGTGTCACTGGGCTTCCTTGTCACCGGCAAACCTCACCTGTCAAGCTATCAGCCTGCTCCCTCCCAGCCTCCCCTTTTCATGGGCTGCTGGAGTCAAGAGTGTGGGGCCATACTTCATCCTCCTCGGCCGCCACCCGCCTACAATTTGTCTCCAGGTTCCATCACTTCTGCTTGCGAGACAGTCTCAGTGTGCCACTGTCCACCTGCTAAGTGTCATGCAGAGGCCCTGGATGCAGTCCTGCATCCCTCTTACCCCAAACTGCTGCATGGCAATTTCCCATGCAGTCCCAGAGTTGTTCTTGAAACAGAAACTGGGCCGTGAGATTCCTCGGCTCCATTCAACATCAGCAAGACCCTAAGCTCTCGTGTCAACCCTGATGTCCCATTCTGACCCAGCCTGCCTTCCCTCAGCTTTCCATCATTACTGCTTTCTTCATGGCCTATGTTTGCTCTGCTCTACTGGAGCCTCTAATTCTCAAACCTAATGTGATTCCTGACCTTTCCAGGCCTCTTCCGTCTGCCCGAAGCATTCTTGGTCACTCTCACCTCTTGTGCGCTCTAAATAGACAGGTGACACTCTAGTTTTCCAAACCACCATGGTTCCTCTTTCTCACTGTGTAAGTCAAGAAGGCCTGGGTCTGGAGGCTACTTCAGTGGACATATATAACTAGGGTTATGAAATCTAACGTCTGTCCCAGAGTGGCCCCTTATGGACCTGGCCAAGGGACAAGTGTGAAACATGGGTGCTACTAACTGCCTTGAGTGTGGCTGGAGGGATTCTCAATCAAAACTCACTGTTAACAGAGTCTGGTGGTCTCTCTCTGGCTATAAACCAAGTCTAAGACAAAGAAAGCATTATCATGGATGCCTTGCAAAAGACAGGGGAGGTCAGTATCTTGCCCAGGTCACACAGCAGATGTGGAGCAGGATCCAGTCTATAATCAGGCTAGAGCATGGAAATGACCTAGAATAAGGTCTAGTGTCTAGTACAATTTTGTTTGTTTGTTTTTCGAGAAAGGGTTTCTCTGTGTAGTTTTGGAGCCTGTCCTGGATGGATCTCGCCCTATAGACCAGGCTGGCCTTGAACTCACAGAGATCCGCCTGGCTCTGTCTCCCAAGTGCTGGGATTAAAGGCAGTGTGCCACTGCCGCCTGGCTAGTACGATTTTTTAAGTGTCTGTTTCCTTTTTTTTTTTTTTTTTTTTGTCCTCTGCCCACCCGGCCACCCTAGTCTCTAGCCTCAAAGAAAGAATTTCACAAAGTGGAACAGGAAACAGGGAAGCCTCAAGAAAGTATTCTACTGTGTTGGCCAAAACAAACAGCAGATGCAGATGTACTTAACCACACTTAAGCAAAGTTCTGTGCTGAATTCTTGCACTTGTGAGTTCTGGTTTTGAGTCACAGTCTCACCATGTATCCCAAACTAGCCTCAGCCTTCTGATTCTCCTGCCTCAGCCTCCCTATCGCTAAGAGTACAAGCCAGTACTATCACACCTACTTTGCATTGGATTTTGGGCTAGAGATCAAATTCTTCAGTCTTTGCAATGATGATTGGTTGAGTCTATGAATTTGCCTCAAAATTCTAGAAAAAAATAATGTGGGATACCAATTTTAAAAACTTCACCCTCTTAACAGCTATGCCAGACCCAGCAGGGCTGTGTTGTGACTTATGTGCTGTAGGGGGCTGGAATCTACCGGTCTGTGATTCTAAGGAGGCCACTGGGATGATGTAGCAAACAGTCTTGCTGGATCTTTTGGTGGCTAGGCATGCTTCTCCCCGGCTCTCCTACCATTTGTGCCATACCTAAGCTTAGCTGTAAAGCAAAACTTGCAGAGAGGAGCAGCCGCCTCTACTCTGAAGGGAGGGGCAGGAAGGGATAGTGAAATCACTTCCAGGCATGCTCGCCAAGGTCCCAGGCAGGGCTGAGCTCCAGCTCTGCTGGTACCAGGTGGACACGGTCCCCAATCTTAGGTGTCTCAAGTACAAATGAATGGGAAAATGACCCTCTGTCTCTGTAACAGTTCTGCAATGTCTACAAGCTGTCTGACATTCTACCTAACAGGACAGGCTGCAAATGTAACTCAGTGATGGAGCACAAACCTAGTATACTCACAGTCCTAGGTTGAAGTTTTAACATCCTCAAAAAAATAAAAAAGGTAGGGTTGGGGATTTAGCTCAGTGGTAGAGCACTTGCCTATCAAGCATAAGGCCCTGGGTTCGGTCTTCAGCTCCGGCAAAAGAAAAGAAAAGAGGTAATGGAGGGTCTAACTGAAATCCTTTGGATGAGTTATGAGCTAGCTTTGGGACTAACTCCTCTTCCTCCTTCTGTCCTGGGGATCCCACCCAGGGTCTTCCGAATACTACTGTGTCTCTAATTTCTAACATAAAATGAATCATGGCATCTGATTTCTAGGACAATGTTAGTGTATCTCCTACAGCATCCACTTGGCTCTCCTGGATACCTGTCCTCAGCACTTGAGCAATACAGGAAATCACAGGCTGCCAACCATGAAGAACCCAAACTAGCTCCAGGAAGTGACCCCACAAGCAAGCCTGAGCTACATGGATGAAAATATAGCTGGCCAGTCACTGGCTATTACATGCCACATAAAACTAGAATCACCTATGTAAGCTGTCCAAAGTCCTGACCTACAGAAATCAAGAGAGAAATTAAGTTACTACTGCTGTTTCCACTACCGGGCATCAAGGTGATATGTTGTGCAATGGCGGAGGACCAGAGCAAACTTGAGTTACTTCCAGCTCAGGTTTCCTCTCCAGCTCCTCTAAGAGCCTATCAAAGTTACCAAAAATAAATAAATTATATATATATGCTGTGTAGGATGAAAAGAAGCAAGATATTATTATCTCTACTCTTCATCCATTCATCCAAAAAATGTACTGATCACTCACTGCGTACCGGATTTGTGATTACATGTTTGGGCACAAAAACAGCCAGACACAAGTGGCCTTGAGGAAGTTCACGGTCTAGTGAAGAAGACTGACTACAAATTCCTAACTCTTCACAACTTAAAGTGGGTGAGGCTCATGGTAGAATTGCTAGAGGCAGTGAGTGTGCTTCCCAACCCTTCCCCTCAGTGGGTCTGCAAATGACAGGCGGGATGGGGCACTGATGCAACAGCCCGTGTTGACATTTTACTGATGGGAGAGCACGACAGTCCACATACCTGGTAAGTGGGAAGAGTTTAGGTATACTTCAGGATATCATATATAAACTTTAAAATGTCGCAAACCCGGGCAGCAGTGGCACACGCCTTTAATCCCAGCACTCGGGGTTGGGGATTTAGCTCAGTGGTAGAGCACTTGCCTAGCAAGTGCAAGGGCCTGGGTTCAGTCCTCAGCGCCAGAAAAAAAAAAAAAAAAAAAAAATCCCAGCACTCGGGAGACAGAGCCAGGCGGTTCTCTGTGAATTCGAGGCCAGCCTGGTCTACATACAGGACAGGAACCAAAACTACACAGAGAAACCCTGTCTCAAAAACCAAAAACAACAACAAGAAGAAAAAAGACTTTTTGGGCTGGAGAGATGGCTCTGTGGTTAAGAATACTGGCTACTCTTCCAGAGGACCCAGGTTCAATTCCTAGCACCCACATGGCAGCTTACAACTGTCTATAATTCCAGTTCCAGAGGATCTGACACCCTCACAGATAAATGTGCACATAAAATAAAAATAAAGCATATATTTTTTTAAAAAGTCACAAACCTTGGTAGATAAGAGCTATAGCTAAAAGGAATAGATGGAATGATAAAAGATACCTGGCACATTCTTCTTCCTCCTCTTTCTCATCTCTGCATGAGCACAGGTGTGAACACATCCCCCCCCACACACACACACACCAATAAATCTTAAAAAAAAAAAAAAAAAAACCACCTTCTGCCCCTTGCCTACATCAATCCCAAAGTGATACAGATCAGAGACATGCTCAGGGCTTGTTAGATAATAAAGCCATTTATACACTACGTTAGAGTCAAATTTCATTTCCCTATTCTCTGGGTAGGCCGCCCTCCGCGGCACCAGGAGCCTCACATTATTACTCTGTACATGTCAAAGCCTCATCTGGAGACATAAAGTAGATCAGCAGCTGCCTAGGACTGGGGAGGGAAAAAGAGGTGGTAGAAAAGGATGCAGGGTTCTTTGTGGGTGATGGAGAGGTCTATAGTTGACTGTGCTGATGGATGTCCAACTATGAAAATACTGAAGGGCACTGACTTGTACTCTCTAATGGGTGAGCTACATGGTAGGTGAATTCATGAAGCTGTAGAAAGAAAACAGCCTGCCTAATTATGATGGCGAGAAACCCTTCTCATGTAGACACCAGTGCATTAATGCATTATGCCCTAAGCCTTCCTTCGGTAGTTCAGATCACTCCTGTGAATGTGGTTTCTCATACAAACTGTAACACAGCAACATTCTCAGTATTACAGTATATGGGGCTCTATGCAAAACAGTTTCTTATTTTTCTGCCTTTTCCCTAAAATAAGGAAGGTGAGCATGGATGCTTTAGTCACACATCTCTGACTGGCTCATTGGCTATGTAATCTATGGCAAGTCACTCGACTCTACAGTACAGCAGTTTCTCCATGTGTAAAATGATCACACCAACTTTCTTAGGGCGTTAAGTACAATAGCATGTAAGACGCCTTTATTGATCCCCCTGGTGGTGGAAGCCAGACTGAACTAAAGCTCTCAACATAATTTTGTTTTGTTTTATTTGAGACAGGGTCTTTCTATTATGTAGCCCTGGCTGTCCTGGAACTCCCTATGTAGACCAGGCTGGCCTCAGATTCACAGAGATCCACCTGCTTCTGAGTGCTGGGGTTAAAGGTGTGTGCCACTATGCTCAGTCCCAACACAATTCTTGCCATTATCAACGTCGCTTCTCACAATGGTCTTTCCATGTACTCAAATCAGTAAACTAATGTCGTGTTCAGAGCACTTGGGTGTTGAGTAGAATGAATTAGAGCCAGGTTGTGTATTTCTTGATGTGGTGTGGACCACATGGTAACCATGCTGCTTGACACAGTTCCGGCATTTCAACATTGCAAGCCACGCACCTTTTTACTTTTATTTTTAATAATTCTCAATAGTAATGCCTTTCCCTTTGGGAAATTTTGTATGGGCTTTTGTAAAGGCTAAAAATGTGTAGCCTCTTTAAACAAAATAATTCTTTGGGAAAAAAATCCCCACTTTGTGGCAGCAGGAATCCCATTGTGCCTTCCTAATTACACCAAGAACAGAAAAGTTAAGAGATTTACTAGACACACTGATCCTAAGGAAATGCCTACAAATCAGATCCAGAGCTTGAAGCCACTAAGGTAAGAGTTCAGATAATAAGTGTAGAGAAATCAAAATGGTACAGTATAATGGGAAGAGTAAGACATCAGGACCTTCCCTTTGGGATTGTTACGAGGGGAACAGGCCCATATAGTAAGACTAACAAACTACAGTACAGTGTCTGCTCCCCAGGTCAGGCACTTGGATAAGGGTCTCCACTCCCTGGGCCCTTGAGGAAAGTTCCTGCTTGATAAAGCAGACATTCTTGTCTCTAGTAAGAGGAAGTTGTGGCCTCAACCCCTGATCTCAAGCCACATCCCAGCTCACATGCCCCTTGTCTCCCTCTCCTGTTTAATCCTATGTATAGTCTTTTTTCAATTTAAAGTTGCTGGCAGCCATTCCAATTCACCCTCAGGTCATGTCTATCACCCCTCACTCAACTCCACACATCCTCTTTGGGACCTGAACCACCCCCCCCCCCCCCCCCCCCCCCCCATCCCCCCCCCCCCCCCGCCAAAGTAGGTCTCCAGCAATAATGAGAGTCGGAACATCCCACTGGGCAGCCTTGAGCTTCAGCAATATTAGGTCATCTATCTCAGCTTATGACCTGGAAGTTCAGATGGACTGGAAGAAGCCACTGGACTGTGAATTCCCTCTAGATCAAAAGTTCTCAAATTCCAAAGGTCAAAGACACATTTGATAATCTAAGGGAAACATGGGCATTTACAGAGAAAATGTGTATATGTGTGTGGTGGTTTGAAAGAAAATGGCCCCCAAAAGAGAGTAGCACTATTAGGAGGTGTGGCTCTGTTGGAGGAAGTGTGTCACTGTGGGGGCGGGCTTTGAGGTCTCCTTTGCTCTAGCTTCCCTCAGAGTGACAGTCAGTTGACTTCCTGTTGCCTGCAAGATATAGGGCTCTCAGCTACTCCTCCAGCACCATGTCTGCCTGCATGCCGCCATGCTCCCTGCCATGATGATAATGGACTGAACCTCTGAAAATGTAAGGGAGCCCCCTCAATTAAATGTTTTTCTTATAAGAATTACCGTGGTCAGGGTTGGGGATTTAGCTCAGTGGTAGAGTGCTTGCCTAGCAAGCACAAGGCCCTGGGCTTGATCCTCAAGTCCAAAAAAAAAAGAATTGCCATGGTCACCAGGCGGTGGTGGCGCACGCCTTTAATCCCAGCACTTGGGAGGCAGAGGCAGGCAGATCTCTGAGTTTAAGGCCAGCCTGGTCTACAAAGGGAGTTCCAGGACAGCCAGGATTGTTACACAGAGGAACCCTATCTCGGAAAAAAAAACATAAATAAACAAACAAACAAATAAATAAATAGATTAATTAATTAAATAAATTGCCATGGTCATGGTGTCTCTTCATAGCAATAGCAACATGTGTATCAAGCTGTCCCTGTGACTACAGGAGCCCTGGGATCCGTAAGGTCCTCCCCAAAAGGCCCAGCAGTGTCAAGGAACATATGGGCTCTGGCTCTCAGTGTTCCAAAAGTTGGAACAGAGTCTGGACCTCCTAAACAGATTAGGGTGGAAAAAGCATCCTGGAAACTGACAGCTGCAGCCAAGCCACTGCAAACTTAGCATCTAGGGGATTCCCAAAGGCCCTGAGCCAGGAGAGGACACAGCCTGGGAAGCAGCCAGCAGGCAGGGTGCACAGGCTCCGCTGATAAGCAGCTGGAGAGCTCCATTCTGAGGACGGCTTCCCACTAGCAGGGATGTCGGGACGAGTCCAGCTGAGGGGCTGGAGGGAGGAAGGGCTGGAATCCCCCAAATCCTGGACTACTAGAAAGTAGAGGGGCAAGGCTGTAGATTACACCCTGGTTATAGGAGAAGTGCTGAAAAGAGATTGTGGGGTGGGGTGGGGGTGAACTGTGGATGAGAAACGGAGTCACAAGTTCCACAAACTACCACGTGATACCGGGGAACAAACCAGAGCCCATCTCTGAGCTCTGGGTTCTTCATCTGTAAAAACAGTGCCCACTCTGAGGACTGCTGGGGAAGGTAAAGAAAATGGGTGCTACTTTCCCTCTGTGACCCTGGAGAAGCAGGGACCAGAAGCACGGGTGAGAGCTGAAAACTCTAAGGAGGGTTCAAATCCCGGCTCTACTCCTAAGTCAGGGGAGACTCCTGACTCTTCAAAGCCCCAGTTCTTCACCTGTGAATGGGGTAACAACTTCCCTACACGGCTGAACTAGAACTAGAACAGTAAGTGTACAGTGCTTGGCTCAGACAAGATGCTCAAGGCAAGAGTTACTATTATCAAAAAAGTGAAGTAAAATCCACAAAGGAGCTTTTGTGTAGTTGAAAAAATAAAAGGCATAGAACTTTAACACACACACCACTAGAGTGAAATCATGGTTGTGCTATTTTTTTGGCTTTTGAATGTTGGCCAAATGCTGTGATTTCTAGAAGCCAGGGTTGTCCCCCCCCCATACCCCCCCTGCCCCGCACTCAGTAAAACATAGATAATAAGGTGAGTTGCTGAGTAAGATACCAGGAAGAACATGTGGCCAGTGCTGCAGTCTTCCTTCTGTGCTAAAGCGTAAACCATGCTCTAGATAACTCGGCAGCTCAACAGGGTTAAATGCTGGCTTCCAGTCAACCAGATAGATGTTTAAACCTTTTCAGCATGACAGTGGTCAAAGTCAAATGTGAAATTTATATATATTCATAGTGTGCGGTGTGATGTTATATATGTATGTGTGTAACATACACATTCACATCTATATACTAAATCATCTAAATGATTACTACATTTAGCTAATTACATATCCATGACCTCACTATTTTATGATGAGAAAACCTCAGATCTATTCTCTTAGCAACTTTCAAGCAACCAACACTTTAGCTCTAGTTGTCATACTATACATTAGACTTGTTATTATTATTCATTTTATAACTATGAACCATCACATCTGCCTACATTTAATTTTTAAGAACCTCACCAGTTCTCCATAATGGCTGCTAATTTACATTCCAACAACAATGGACAGGCGCCTCTGTGATTTCCTCCTGAGCCTTTTACAACAGTGCCTCTAATGCATGTGAGGCGGCTAACACACTGAAGCAGTTCAAGTTCATTTCCCTGATGATCAGAAAGATATGAGGATCTTCCCATGCATTTGTCAGTATGTTACCCTAGGGAAAGTAATTATTGGGATAGAGCAGTACAGACTTGTAGTTTCCAGCCCTCAGGAGGTAGAGGCAAGAGGATTGTGATTATAAGGCCAGCCTGGGCTACATAAAACCCTGTCTCAAGAAAGCAAAAAAGAAAAAAACTTAAAAGGCCAGGTATAAGAACCATGTGTGTAGCATGACTAATCCCAGCACTTGGGAGCAGGAGGCAGGAAGATGAGGGATTAAAGAAAACTTTAGCTGGGGCTGGAGAGATGGCTCAGCAGTTACGAGCACTGGACTGCTCTTCCAGAGAGACCCAGGTTCAATTCCCAGAACCTACATAGTAGCTTACAATTGTCTGTAACTCCAAGATCTGACATCCTTACACAGGCATACATGCAGGCAAAAAACCAGTACATATAAAATAAAATTTAAAACTAACTAAATAAAATGTTTAAAAAAGAAGAAAGAAAATCTTAGCTACAGCGGGAGCTTGGGGCCACTGTAGGCTTGATAAGACCCTGTGGGGTTTGTTTGTTTGTTTAAGTATGTGGAGGGGGCTCTGCTGTGGGATGTTCTGTATGTCAAATGTGTTGCTCTGATTGGTTAAAATAATAAAGTGCTGATTGGCCAGTAGCCAAGCAGGAAGGATAGGGTAGGCGGGACAAGGAGGAGAATTGTGGGAAGTGGAAGGCTGGATAGAGAGATACTACCAGATACCGCCATGACAAAGAAGATGTAAGATACTGGTAAGCCACGAGCCACATGGCAAAGTATAGATGAATAGAAATGGGTTAATTTAAGATAGAAGTACATAACAAGAAGCCTGCCACGACCATACAGTTTGTAAACAATGTAAGTTTCTGTGTGTTTTCTTGGTTGGGTCTGAGCGTCTATGGGCCTGGCAGGTGAGAGAGATTTGTCCTGACTGTGGGCCAGGCAGGAAAACTCTAATGGCACCCAACATGTTGGCAAGAGTTTCCATCTAAACCCTGAGGAGAAATAAAGATTCTAAAATGGAGCTAAAAACAGCTTCCTAGTTGTCTCTCTCAAGTTAGTGGCAGCCTGCCGGTTTGAGCTACTACAGCGGGTTCCTGGTGTGTGCGTCTGACCTGCAGTATGGCGGGAATGAAGAATCTACAAGCAGCACTTTACTCTGCTGCGTGGTGGATTTAGCCTTTGCTAGTTTTAAAAAAAAAAAGTTTTTGGGCTATGTGCTGCTGCTTTGATAGAACTGCTTCTGATAGTTGATGGTACACATAACTCCAGACCCAGAGCTGGCGGTAAACTGTACCACCACCATGTTGGGAAGCTGAGGTGGGTGGAGCCAGCAGCCACAGCGGTGTTTCAGTCTTACAAAGATGGATATTACACAGAGAATCTGGTTTACGTTGTCTTTGGGATTTTTAACTACAGAAAAAGATTTGACCGTAAAAGCTGTTGAGTTAAACAAAAATGTAAATTTTAAAGGTACCTTGACTTCAAAATTTAAATATAAGGATATGTTGCTTTGGAAAGGAGTCTCTGCTTTTGTTTCCACAGAAAGCCAGAGGCTGTGGATTTGTTCCAGGTTAAGATACATCAGGTTTGATCAGCCAAGACCACCTGAAAGGTCTCCGATGACACCATGGCCCAGATGATCTGACATCCAGAATGGTTTCAAGGCAACTGGCTCAGAGTTCACCCTAATGGACTACTCAATAATCCTAAAATTTTCTTTGTGTCCCCATAAGATACAGCGCCCCCCTCCAGCAGGAAATAGTAAGAGGAACTACGCCCACATTCCCAAAATTACCAAGCTGGCTTTGGAGATGGAATTGGCTCACTCCTTCTCTAAACCCCGGCATATTGCTAAAAAAAAAGGTTAAGAGATTCTTGTGTCCCAAATCAGAAGAGCCCTCTGGTGTGGGACAGAGAAAAACCAATATTTTATTTAAAGCAGGTTGATTATAAATGCAATCTCTTTATAAAGAGGAAAAGGGGATATGATATAGATATAATAGGATGAAAGGGTAGATTAATGAACTTACTTTTATATTTTTGGTTGTGAGCCTAGCCTTTAACGGCTGAGCCATCTCTCCAGTCCATGAACTTACTATTAAGGAACAACAACTTGTTTAAAATGTTTTACATTGGTATAGATTGTAGTCTATTGATACTTCATATGGAGTTTATCTTCACCTTGACAAAAATAGCCATTTGGGCAAGAAACTGTTCTTGCCTGGACTGCTTGATCAACTGGACATGCAGGACCCATAGAAAAGTGACGACTGAACTTTGCTTGGCAAAATGGTCTTTCAGGTTCCTGCTTCACAGATATTCTACAGGACACTGAGAGAAGTGACTGAGAGACTCTAGCCCTGTGAGCTAAAGACAAATGCCCCAACTTTACAAAGGAACATTAGGTGACTGCCCAGGCTGCCAGCTATCTCTGTCTACCCTACAAGACTCCCGAAAGTTGCTTGTATCCTTCTCCCGGTTCTCAGGTAATATTATATCCTTCTGAGGTCTTTGATGTGTTTGAAGACTAGATAGCTATAATTTTCTCAGTTATGATAAAAGATAAGTTAGATATAAAACCTTAGACTCACAAATATATAAGATAGGATATCTTCTTTAATATTGTAACTGTAATTCTTGCTTAATAATTGTTTTGTTACCTGAAATTTTACTATATAAAAGTTAAAACCTTGCTTTTTGAAAAAAAGAAAAGGGGAAGTACTGTGGGATGTTCTGTATGTCAAATGTGTTGCTCTGATTAGTTAAAATAAATAAAGTGCTGATTGGCCAGTAGCCAGGCAGGAAGGATAGGGTAGGCGGGACAAGGAGGAGGAGAACTGTGGGAAGTGGAAGGCTGGCTGGTAAGTCACGAGCCATGTGGCAACTTATAGACTAACAAAAATGGGTTAATTTAAGATAGAGGAAGTAGAAAACAAGAAGCCTGCCACGGCCATAGAGTTTGTAAACAATGTAAGTTTCTGTGTGTTTATTTGGTTGGGTCTGAGCGACTGTGGGCCAGGCAGGAAAACTCTAACTCCTGGGCTCTGGATATAGAAATGTATCTCAGCTAGTACTGTTTGCCTAGCATGCACTAGACCCTGGGCTCGACCCCTGGCACTACAGAAAGCAGGTGTGGTAGTACTGAGGAGGCAAAAGGATCAGAAGTTCTTGCAGAGGAGGACCTGGGCTTGGTTCCCAGCACCTGCAAAGTAGCTCACAACCATCTGTAACTCCAGTTCTAGAGGACCCACTACCTTTTTATGACCTCCTCAGGTAAGAGGCATCCATGTAGGCAAGACACTCATACACATAAATAAACCTAAAATTTTTTTTAAAAAGTTATCCTTGGCTATATAGCAGCTTCAATGCCAGCTTGGGCTAGATGAGATCTTGTCAAAAATACAAAAACAAAACAAAGGCGGAGGTATTCCAGCACTTGGGGAGAGTGGGGATAGGGCTACTACAAGTTTGAGGCCAGCAGGGGTGACACAGTAGGACCTCATCTCAAATAGCAAACAAAAGAAGCTGGGTGTGGTGACGCATGCCTATAACCCCAACACTTGAGAATTGAGGCAGGAGAATCAGGAGCCATCTAAAGCTACATAAGGAATCTAAGGACAGCCTAGGCTGCATGAGACCCAAGCACAGACCACCAAAACTAAAACAAATTTCAAAACCACCAATAATCGAACAAATATAAAAGAATCAACCATAACAAAAAAGTAACCACAAAACCCTCAACAACTAAGTATTCTGCTCATTTTTAATGGAACTATTTGAGGTGCTTGTTTTTGTTATTAAGTTATATGAGTTTCATTTATTTTTATTTAAATCTTTGTTGTATATAATGATTTACAAATGACTTCTCTTATTCTGCTGGCTACCTTGTATTTTGTCTATCTCCTCTGCCTCTGCTGTAGAGTCACACTTCTGTAGCTTTAATGTGGTTTAGATGTCATATCCAAAGAGTTGCTGCCAAGCTTTTATCCTCGAGCTCCAGGACACGTGTGTGCATGCATGTGCATGCTTTAATGCTCAATGCTCATGCTCGCACTCACTCTCTCTCTCTCTCTCTCTCTCCCTCTCCTCTGTAACGTTCATATTGAATGTGTGGTAGGTACATGTGCCCATACATACATGTGGAAGCCAAGGCAAGACTGACTTATTGTACTGAGCCAGGGCCTCTCCCAAGCCAGAAGCCTGCCATCTGAGCTCAGGTGGCTGGACAGTGAGCTCTCTGTACCCACCTGTCTTTACCTCCCAGTGCTAAGGTTACAGGCACTCAAACCCATGCATGGCTTTTTATGTGGATAGGGGGAATTTGAACTCAAGTCCTTAGGTCCCTATGCTACAGGGAAAGTGTTCTTACTGCCAAGCCATCTCCTCAGCTATCAGATCTTACATCTAAATTTTAGGCCATTTTTAGTTGGGTTTTATGTATGGTATAAGAAACACTACATTCTTTCCCATGGGTCATTTTGCTTCCTCACTTATTAAAGAGACTGTCTGTCTGTCCCTTTCTCCACTGCATATTTTCGACCCCTTTGTCAAAGCTTAGCTGACATTCCATGTGGAGTTTGATTCTGGACTTTTTATCCCAGCACACTGGCCTGTCTCTATGTCTGGTTTAGGCTAACATTCCACCACTCTAATCCCTAGTTTTGAAATATAACTTAGAGTCGGGTTTGTGGGACCTCCAGCTTGGCTCTTCTTGCTCAAGAGTGCTTTAGTTATTCGTGGTCTTTATAGCTCCATAAGTTTTAGGATTTTTTTTTAACATAAAAGAAATCTTCCTAGAACAAATAATTTCTAGAAACCCTTCTGTTGTGGCTATGGCCCAGCACATACCTGTTGTTTCTGGGAGAAATGCCACTTCAGTTCTGATAAGGACAGGGCTAAATGTGTATACTGCTTTGGGTAATGTGGATACTTTGGTCACACTGGTTCCATCGGCAGGCTCTTTAGATGGCTTGGCGTAGATACTGTCCTGACAAAGAGGATTCCAACCTGCAACTCTCTCCACTTGCTCCAGTGACTCCACTCAAAGGAGCCGTCCTAGTGGCCATGTCCTCATTAGATGAAGGGCACCCTCAGTGTGCATACCAGGTTAGCACAGGCATTTCCTCTCACAGGAGTAACAATGCCTTCTCCGTGAGCATGGCTGTAGGCCAAAAGGAAAATGCCCAGGGAACCAAGCAGACATACTCCGAGCTGTCAGGGAACTCACACACAAGGCACAGAGGTGGCCTCGAGGCATCTGGAGAAAAGGTCTTAGGAAAAACACTAACTGGACAAGCTGCCCCAGAGCTCAGCTCTAGACCATGTGTTAGTCACCAACAGAGAACAGAGGAGCCTTGTCTTCGTTCTCCATGGCCTCTGCCATATCTGAACTGTCTACAGGAACACATACAGTACTGCAGGTGCTGACGTGAGTGGTCAGAGATGGCCTCCTCTACTTCACCCCTGTCACCAGAGGGGTCACCTCTTCCAACCTCGGTTTCGCTATCTGTAACATTTGGGTATTTCACAAGACTCAATGAGATTAAGAAGCGTGAAGTAGCCGGGCAGTGGTGGTGCACGCCTTTAATCCCAGCACTTGGGAGGCAGAGCCAGGCAGATCTCTGTGAGTTCAAGGCCAGCCTGGACTAGGAGAAGGAGAAGAAGAGGAGGAGGAGGAGGAGGAGGAGGAGGAGGAAGAGGAAGAAGAGTGGGCAGATGGCTGTGGACAGAATACCCCCAACTTAACAATGCATGGTGAGTCACAGGATTTTCAGATTTCGGTGTTGTGAGTGAAAAGCCAGGTGTGGTGTGGTCATGTACAACTTTCATCCTACCATTTGGGAGGCAGAGGCAAGTGGATCTCTGTGAGTTCCAGGCCACCCAGAGTAACATGGTAAGACCTTGTATCAGAAAGAAAGGAGGGGGGGAGAGAGAGAGAGATAGAGAGAGAGAGAGAGAAGGAGGGAGGGAGGGAGGGAGGGAGGGAGAGGAAGGAAGGAAGGAAGGAAGGAAGGAAGGAAGGAAGGAAGGAAGGAAGGAAGGAAAACCAACAGCCATACCACCTGGTTTAGACCATGTACCTCTATGCCAGAATACCTGGCTATCATAAAAACTATGACTACTGACCGTAGGTAGCACACTTCCAGGCAGCCCATTCACACTGTGTATGCAGTTTGTTTCCGAAAGGAAAGTACCTGCCCCATCCCTCCTCGTAAGAATGCTGGGCTGTGCCCATTTCTTTGGGCTGGGCTTTGTTTGTTTCAGTAACTCTAACAAAGTCTTAAAAATGACAGTTCCCATAACATGCCCTGGTTGTTGTGAACATTTCTTTATAACAGACACATGCAGAAAAAGTTGGCGTAACACCCAAAGTTGATAATCAGCCATGTATGATGCCATCTGTTTGGGTATATGGCTAAAGAAACCTGCTAAGACACTGGAAGGAAACAGTCTTTCCAATGCCTGGATGGGAATCAGGCCTGTGACACAACAGGCAGCATGCCGTCATATACGGCTGCAAAGAGTCTTGTTATAGGCGGCACAGCAAAACATGGTGTGTTTATCATAATGCTGTCTACACACATTCTGTACGGCCATGGCCAAGCACACACCGAGCCTGCAGCCAGCATTTGTTCCCCTTGAACTTCATTTAGAACCTAATGACTTTCTTTCAAGCAAGCAGAAGGGAGAAAGCATGTAGGCAAACTTGGGATATGATGGCACGGAAGTGTGAGCTGCAGAGCTACCCACCTCGTTTAACTTCTTTTTCCTGCTTGCATCTCTTCAATTTTTCACTCTTGATTAATCAGTGTGGAAGTCTAAGAAACAAGAAGAAAAGAACCCGAGATTAGAGTCAGACACACTCTGGGCTGTCTGCAAACTGGAGCAGCCTTTGGGAAGACAAGTTTGCAGTATCTGTTAACATGAAATGAGCACATCCTTTGAGTGAACCCAATGTTCAGGAATCGGTACCAGGGATATATTCAAACAAGTAAAAGATACTGTGTGGAATTAGCTGTCTATATGGGATCGAGTCAGATTCCTGGGTATCTGCCAAGGCCTATCTGCATATGCCAAGACACCACCCAGTCATTTCAAAGTATAAAGAACTAACATGGAAAGACGTTAATGTTTAGTTGCTTAAGAGAATATTGTAGCCAGGTGGTGGTGGTGGCACACACCTTTAATCCCAGCACTTGGGAGGCAGAGCCAGGTGGATCTCTGTGAGTTGGGGACAGTTTTCCTATGTAGTCCCAACTGCCCTCACAATCTCCTCCTCGGTGCTGAGGTGACAGGTGTTGATGCCACACAGCTACATACATACCTGCATGTGGGACAGTAAGCTGCATTGGCTCTGACTCTTTGGCAGGAGGGGAGTGGTGGTGGTGGGGTCACAACAGAAAGAAAGGGCTTCCATTCCATGGTGCTGTTCTGTCTTTTGAGCCAGGTGCTGCCTAGCTGGAATGCTCTGTGTTGGCATGCAGGTTTCTGTGAACTTCAGGTCAGCAAGGCTACAAAGTGAGAGCCTGCCTATCAATCAATAAAGCCTACAAGGAATACTCCCTCCCCTCTGGGAAGCCCATTCCATCCTGGGAGTGGCTGCTGCTGGGAAGAGGATGTTTCAGACCACTGCATCTGCTCACTGGCTGCTCCCAGCAGATGCTCTGGCTTCCATATCCCACGAGACCAGGAACCAGATAAGGGAAATGTGAACACTGTTTGAATCATTTAGACAGAGGAGAAAGCAGAGGAAATGATAGCAATAAAGAGTGAAAGGAGCCAAGGCTCACCACAGCTGCCAAGAGAACTGCCTGACTGCATCAGCCCTTCTAGAGTTCCCGGAGGGCCTCTGCTCTCCTCTGATCCAGGGCTTTGCTTCTCACTTTGTACTAATTGATAGTAAAGATTTCAATGAAACAGCAATGGCATCTACCATCTTCACATATCCTACAAAGCATATTTGCTTTGCTTCTCACTCAGCTCTGGCAAAAAAAAAAAAAAGAAAAGAAAAAAAGAAAGAAAGAAAGAAGAAGATCTTGGCCAGGGCCAGGCATGGTGGTGCATGCCTTTAATCCTAGCACGAGGGAAGGATTTGAGTTTGAGCCTGGTCTACACATCAAATTCCAGGCCAGCCAGGGCTACATAGTGAGACCCTGTCTCAAAACAAATTAAAATAAAAATTGAAAAGGTCTTATCCCCCCTCTTCATATTCTCACAACAGCACCATTCAGGAGCTGAACACCCAGATTTTGACCAGCAGGGCAGGACAAATGGAGGTGGCAGCCCCTACCCAATCAAATGGTAGTTCTGCCTGTATAGTGGACACCACCAGACCATGCATGCCTCCAGGATACACAAATGCACAGGACCCCAGGTCCAGGGAGAAACATGGCAGTCTGAGCAGAGGATGGTGAGAGGGATATGTAGACAGATACCAGGTAAGTGAAAGAGTGAATGGTGATTATTTTAAGTATTTTTCTGCACTGTCTAGCTTTCTTTCCTTAAATATGTTCTAAATTTGTAACTGGAGAAGGAAGAACATCACAATCAATGTTATAAAAACAAACCAACAGAAAATCCACTGCTGACTGTAGACTCCAAGTCACTCACCCCTATAGTTGGGGTTCCCAATCTGGGGCCATCCATCCCAGGAGGGGTCCTGTATTGTGAGGAAGAGTTTCTTCCATTCCTCTGAAGCATGGGGGACAGGAAGGTGACAGAGCAAGTGTCTTGGCTGCAGCTGCTCCCAGCCCAAGAGCTGCCAGCTATCAGCACAGGAACTGGAGGAAGAGTGGGGGCTGAGAGCAGCATAGCTCAGAGCCTCTGCGGCCCCACTGCCTAGGCTCCACTGCCCTCCACATGTCTTGCTTGTCCACGTGGCATATGCCACGTAACTGTTCACTCCCCCACTGTCTTCCCTGAATCACACAGGGCTTGGGAGGTAGCCCTGTGGCAGGGTGCTTGCCTGATATGAAGTTGGGTTTTTGTTTTGTTTTGTTTTGTTTTGTTTTGTTTTGTTTTTGGTTCCTGTCCTGGATCTCACTCTGTAAACCAGGCTGACCTTGAACTCACAGAGATCTGCCTGGCTCTGTCTCCCAAGTGCTGCGATTAAATGTGTGCACCACTACCACCCGGCTATGAACTGGTTTAAACATCAATGCTTCACCTAAAACAAAACAAACAATAGTAACAACCCAGGAACGGTGTGGAATTCTGAGCAGGGCCTGGCAGCATCTACCTACAAATTATACATGAGGGAGGAAGAGGCAGAAGAGGAGTACAGGCCAGCTTCAGAGGGAGTCTGAGCCAGCCTGGACTACATATGATCCTGTCTCAAAAAGAAGCGGGGTGGGAAGGAAGAGAAAACAGCTAAGGCTGGGTCTATAATCACCTAGTCCTCTAGCCAGTGCTCAGCACTGTGGGATGTGACAGCCAGCCCTAACCTGATGGCACTGTGTTACAGCATGCCACTCTATCCCAGTCATTAATGACCCTTCTTTCCGGTTTCCCTGGGTGGTCTGGTTTACCAGTTTATACAATTGACAATTTATACAGGACTCCCCTGTGGTGGCTAAGGGACTTAACCCAGGCAACCCCTAATAGCTGTTGATCTTTGTCCTGAAATGCCTGTGAGATCCTAGTGGCCTGCAAGTGTTGGCCATGTGAGATAAGAAAAATGGCATTACCGTTACCCTTGTGAAGTAATTAACCACTGTGCTCTGGCTTTTGTAAACCCGCTATGGCTCTGGGTCTGGGATGAGATGGTCTCTTTATCTCTGACAAACAACTGAGGGGGTGGAGCCTTTCCTCCTCCAGCTGTGGATTCCACAGAGCACGAGATAACCGTGATGCCCACCTCTGGGGTCCACCTCTATAAACCCTTCCTTTAGCCCCTCTGACACTACAAGCTCCGGATTTGGCTCTAAGGCTGTTGTCCTGCCAGAAGTAAGAATTCATTTAATTTGAATTCAAGTTGAGTCTAAGTCCTTAGTCCTTCCCAGTGCATTCAAACTCTACAACAATATGAGACCCTCAATACACATTTATAGAAAGTGGAGACCACCTCTATAAAGCATTATACAGAGCTGACCTAGAACCCTGGGACACAAGTGTGCATTAACCACCAGACACTTCCTTTCTTTGGGGCTCTAAAGGTCCATTACCCTGTCTTTAGAGCTAAATGGAAGCAGTAATTTCTTCGAACACCAACAAAGCTTCTCTTACATTTGGGAAAGGCTGGCTTCATAGAGTGATTTGTTCTAATCTGCAATTCACAATTTGTTGGCCTCACAGCTGAGTGCAACTCCCAGAGAAACCATGCTTTCTGGAGGAAGCCAGGCCAGTGTTCTAAGCACCACTAAGGTTTCCAGGAGGTGGTGAGCACAGCCTTAAGCCCTGAGTAATAACAGTTTCTAAGAGTTTCCACCTCTGACTCCACTTAGCAATCACTTCTGGCACCTGGAGCTTAGCTGGGTAGACTGGGTGGGCTCAGTTTCTCACAGACGCAGCTGCCCACCGCTTCCTCCTCCAGCTGCCAGGCAAGGGCCCTTGCTCCCAGGCAGTAGCACCCACCTCTTCTTCCTACCTCCATGCTGACGGCTGACTTTAAGTTTGGAATTAGGTGTCCAAGTGACAGAAAGCAGCCCTGAAGCCTGGTTTGTACAGCCAAGAGGCAGTCCTGGGGTGCCTCACAGATACCACCCTGTGAGTGCACTACCATTCTCCTCCTGTAGTAAAACAGCAGTCTATAGCATGCAGTTTGGTTTTATTTTGTTGTTTTGTCATTTTGGTGGTGGTGGTTGTGGTGGTGCTAGCCTGGAACTCACTCTACATAGGTTTGAGGCTGAGGATAGCCTAAAACTCACAATGATCCTCGACTGCCTTAGCTTTTCAAGTGCTGGGATTACAGGTGTGACTCACCATGCCCAGCTTAAGAGTTTGGTACCAATCTATAGGTGCTAATTTACTGTATTTCATCCACTCCCATGACAGCCTGTGCCATAGGTTTGAGTGTGACCCCAGCTTTGCCCAAAGGCAGACGGGTTCAGAAGGAGGAGTGAAGCCTCTGTCCAGAGCATCTGAGCTAAGGAGAGAAATGGTGCTCTTCCCTGCCTTCCCACCAAACTCTAGATTGAAAGCACAGGCAGACTAGACACCAACAAGCCCAGGGATCACAAAAGCCACGGCGGCAAAGGGCCACGAGCCAGACGGCAGACTAGGATGTATAGTAAACTAAGTGGGGACGGTAATGAAGTGAAGCACATGGCCTAAGCGGCTGAGTTAGACTCAAACACCACTCTGCCTTCTGACTCTGGTCTGCCCTCTTCAAGCAGACAGAGACACTGAGCCCCAGGGAGGTGACATGGACAGGACAGAAACTGGGCCCCAGGGAGGTGACATGGACAGGACAGAAACTGGGCCCCAGGGAGGTGACATGGACAGGACAGAAACTGGGCCCCAGGGAGATAACATGGACAGGAGAGAAACTGGGTCACAGGGAGGTAACATGGACAGGACAGCAGCTCAGGGGCAAGTTCAAGGCTGGCAGGGATAGCCTACTCTCATTCAGCACTCTGCCTCTATCGCCTGCAAATGTGAGAACTTGAGCAAGTCGCTCCCCATCTCTGTACTTTTTTCTGTAAGATGGAGAAAACCCCTCACTCACATCACTACTGTAAGATGAAAAGGAATCAGCTGGGCTGAGGTGCCCAGCCTTGCATGTAACACACACTTGAGGAAGATAGGAAACCCACTCAAGAGCTCAACACACAAGTCTCTTCCACAACCTGCCTCTACTCCTAAGATGCCCTACACTCACCACCAGGGTGGCATGTGTCAGGAAAAGCCCTGTAATGGTGCTCTGATAGCACAAACAAGAAACTAAAGCCATCTTCACCCTGCATATGAAGAAGGCATACCACTCACCTGTCCACTCCTGCTTCCTGGCAGAGACCTGGCAGCCCCAGCCCCACTCTTTGAGAGCATCATGGCCTCAGACCTCCTTAGAAAGAGGGATGGTTCCTATCCAGAGTCCCCAGCTCAAGAGGCCAGGCTGTGGGCTAAGGCATAGAAGGAAGGCCTAGCCTCCCAGTGTCCTTGCTACCAGGTAGCTAGAGTCCACCTTGGATGGCACAGCCACTGGGAAAGTCTGCAGCTTTAAGATATGCCAAGCGGCTGTGAGAACTCTCCCTCTAACCCTGACCTTACTTAAACAGTTTCCAAAAATACATCCTCCTGAGGATTGGGGTCTCTGATGGCCCTAAAGACAAGGAATTAACAAGACCTGGAATGACAGGTGACCTTTGCTTTGTTGGCATCCTAGCTGTGGACATCCTTTCCCGGCAGCAGTAGTGGCCAGACACCAGACTAAAAGAGAGGGCACAGAGGCAAGTACAGGGAACTCCCCCCCCCCCCCGCCATCTCTCCTCTTTCTTGCCAAAACTAGAGTGGTAGGTTTTCAGCTGAAATGGAACTGTTGAGGCCGGAAAGATGGCTCAGCAGTTACGAGCATTTGTCCTCTTCCAGAGGCCCCAGGTTTGGTTCCCAGCTCCCAGGTAGCTCCTAAACACCTTTCACTCCAGTTCCAAGGATGCTATCAGTGTCCTCTGGCCTCCAAGGACTCGGGACAGAAAGGCACTTGCCATGAAACCTGACTTTTTCATACAAGCTAGGGATCTGAACCCAGGTCCTTGTGCTTACAGAAGCAAGCACCTTACTCACTGAGCCATGTGTCCTCTTGATTTTCTCACCCAGCCAGTTCTTAGCCATTTTGGAATACTGAAAACCTAGGGCAACTTTGCTTCAAAAGCTATAATGGTCAGCCTCAGAAGAAAGAAACATACACACGATCATCTGGTTTTGTCCCCTCATTTAGGCTCAAATGAGAAAACGTATGTCCAAGCGCTACCCTTGCGCAGGCCATATACGTTCCTTGGATGGCTCCTTACTACACAGTGGCTTTCTTCTTTGTGATGGAAACCTGGGAGGCCGTGTACGTGGTGACAAGTGCTCCCCCCTGAGCTACACCTATTCTACCCCTGCTTTTTGCTTTCCAATATTTTTCTTTTAGCTATAACTTCTCAAGTATATTTAACCTGCTTGGTTCAAAACTGTCTGTAGCTCCACTCCTGGGCTCTGCAGGCACTGGACATGAGAGCAGTACAGACAGATCCTGAGTATACATGCAGACGAAACACTCACACATAAAAATATAGTGATTTCAGTATCAAATCTACTTAACCTGCTAACTGGGGAGATGGGCCACACCACGCCATAAGCCATCTCTAGCCACCTGAGGACCTCAGCTCAGACCCACAGAGGGATCTTGAGGTAACAAGGGTCCCTCCATTCCTTTCTGCACAGAGGGGCCTGCCTTGTTTAAAAACCTGAAAACAGATTCCAAGAGAAAACAAAGAGTACGGGCTTTATGGTCAAGGAAGAAAACACAAAGCCAAGGTTAAAGATCACTCCTGAGCCTGGAGCTCTCCACACAAGTGTTACAGTACATGGGAGATGCCTTTGTGAACCTAAACAAGTTGGCATCTGAAATTTAACATATTTAACATATTACCAGCACTTGAGAGGATTAGAAATTTTAATATACCAATTTTATGTGTGTGAGAAATGTCTTTCAAGAATTTGTAAAACTTTTTTAATTGGAATTTTAAAAAGCCTTTGTAATCAGAAAACTATTAGAATTTTACAGATAACAACTTCTACAGTTAGACTTGGCTTTTAGCCTGTATGGGGCAAGGAGGTGCTCTGAAGGCTGTGGGGACTTGTAAAGCTATGTGGTGAGAACACCTCCAGTGGGAATGGAGCCTACCTGTGAGAACGAGGCTCCCACTCTGCAGCCCTGGACAGCTGCAGAGGAAGCTGTAATGTCTGAAGCAACTGTCCACCATCATAGCATAGAAACAGACCCTCTGTGGGCAGCAGGCTGGGGGTGGGGGGCAGACAGTGCGGTTGTACTCACAGGAGCCAAGTCTCCTCCAAGTGCAGAGGTCCTGGGTCAAAACGGAAGGTAGGGTAAGAAGCCCGAGTTCAAGAAGGGCCGTGCAGAGAGCAGCAGGCAGCTCGTTCCTGCCCTCTCTCTCTCTGCCTCCTAAATGAAAAGCACTTCGAGGTTTTAGAGGGTGTTTCCCACGTCTCTGGCCAAGTCAGTCCCCATTTGTTGTAATCCAATTCTTGGTCTGATGATGTCAACCACTCAACCCACTTGCTCAGTTTCCATCTCTGTCCACAGCAGAGATCTATTTCCTTTGGACAATGAGCCGGGGGGCTGTAACTGCATCCTAGGCCCGTTACATTTGTCAAACATCCTTCCTTCAATTTTCAACACTGAGGCCTCAGTGACAAAAGGCTTCCTATGCAGCGGCGGGTCAGTGCCAGGACTCCAGGCATAAATCCCTCTGCTTCTCAGTCACTGGGAAGACTGTGGCTGCCTGCACTCTGCCGTGTCCCCATTCATTTCTCGGGTGTACAAAGTGCTAAATTAGGCAGGAAACTCTATCCTCCTCCATCTCTTCCTCTCTGCCCAGTCCTCCAAGGTGCTTCATCTCTCCAGCTTTCTAGGAGTGTGCTGGGCAGTTTGTGTGTGTCCTTATGTCCTCATGCACACACACAGGAAAAGCTAGGACACAATACTGCTCTGTTGCCTGGAGCACTGGCTTCAGATCTTGGCCCTGACTCAAGCAAGTCACTGGACCTTGGCTTTATCACTGAAATGATAACCCGGGTGTCTTTCCTGCCTGAAATCCCACTGGAAGCCAGTGAGTACAGAGTTTATTATCAAATTCATCTTGGAGCATTTTACTCCAGGCTTCCAGCCACATGCCTGAGCAGGAAGAAACCCCTTCTCTCTCCCACAGGCCCAAGATGCCTGCCTGGCCTTGTGAGTTCCTGGGCCCTCTCAGTGGAGCTAAGACATTTCTCTGGGAGAAAACCCAAAAGAACTCACTGAAGTCATCCCAGGGGACATGAAAAGAGACAACATAAACTACTAGATAAGATAAACAAGTACGAGAATTTAACTGTCCTTAGGGACAAACTCAGCAATGGTTAGGCTGGATAACAAGAATGTTGCCTCTGCAGTGTGCTGTACCAGGGAGATGGGCAAACCTCTCCACTCTTGCCTGTGAGAAGAAAGGAGACCTGGGCAGGGACCGTGAGCACCATCAGGAGTCAGAAGCAGGATCTGGGTCTTCCATAACTGACTGACTGACTGACGTGTGTGTGTGTGTGTGTGTGTGTGTGTGTGTGTGTGTGTGTGTGTCTCTCTCTCTCTCTCTCTCTCTCTTTCTCTCTCTCTCTCTCTCTCTCTCTCTCTCTCTCTTTCTTCCCAACTATAAAATGAGATGCTAGTGGCTCCATTTTAGGATTAGGAAGTGATGCTTTCATGGGAACTGAGACAATGGTCAGTACAGACCAAGTACTAGGCAGATGTTAGCTCTCATCTTGTTGCACATCATCTACTTTGATTCTCATGACACCCCTAGAAGAATTATTATTATTATTCTCTTTCTCAATAAGAAGATCAAACAGAGAAGTTTTGTGACAAGCCTAAAGTCACACAGCTTGAAAACAAAGGGGCCAGAATTAGAAACCATGGCTCTTAGCTCCTGACTAAATCAGAATGAATGTCACACATGTGCCAATGCTATTCTTAAAACAGACACCCCACCCAGCCTGATAAAGGGAACACTCTAGTCCACCAGGTCAGAGGGTGGGCTTATTGGCTTTGTTACCAAAATGCTGGATGGTTTTAACTGCCTCTCCCCAAAGGGGCAGAGCCAATCTATGTGCGTGCTATTTCCATGGGGACAGAGGTTATGGAACTCTACTGGACACAGCTCTTTATGGCAGATGGGGAAGGCTGTAGCCCTTTGTAACTTAATAGGAATTTTAATTAGTTCTCAGAAAACTTTGATGCTTATCAGCACTCAAGAAAACAGGCTCTTCATGGGAGGGTGTTTGCCAATCAGAAGGCTTTGGAACAAGTTGATGGAATCAAACCACCAGCCTGAAAATGCTGCAGGAGCAACATGAACACCTGGGAGAGGTGTGGGTCCTAGCAGCCCCACCTTCCTCCCCTGGTGGATACCCCAGGGGATGACCTTGGGTAACGGGTTTGTGCTTTGGCTGCCCAACGGAGGATGGGATCATAACAGCACTTTCCCTAATAAGTTCTATGTGTGAATAATACATGTCTGTGTAAGTGTGTGTACATGTACACACATGTATGTGCAGACCAGAGATCTAGGCTGTGTGTCTTCCTCTATCACTTTCCACTTTATTTCTTTTTAGATGTATTTTATCTTATTTGTATGAGTGTTTTGCCTGCATGCATGTTTGTGTACCATGTGTGTGCCTGGTGCCTATGTGGAAGGTCAGATGAGGACATGGGATCCCCTGGAACTGGAGTTAGGGATGGTAATGAGCCACAGTGGGGGTCCTGAGAACCTAACCCAGGCTCTCTGTAAGAGCAGATGTCACATTGACAGCTTGTTTTCTGTGCCACAAAGCTACAAAGGCCATGCTATTTTAGACAACTAAGAAACACAATACTGAGATTTACACCTGAAAGTAGAGTTTCTTAGCCGGGTGGTAGAGCAGAGGCAGGTGGATCTCTGAGTTCGAGGCCAGTCTGGTCTACAGAGCAAGTTCCAGGATGACAGGGCTACACAGAGAAACCCTGTCTTGAAAAAAAAAAGAAAAAAATTTCTTGCCATTATCTTTTCAATTATAATAATAATTACATATGTAAAAAAAAAAATGGGCATCTTCAGACCAGGAAAAAAGGCAAGAAAGCTCCCCATCACCCCTCATGTGGGCGACACCAGAGAGCCCCCGAGTGCACAGTCCCACAGAGAGTGGGAATCAGAATGGAGAATCACATGGGAAGGAGAGCAGCCAACCCCACAGGAGTCACAAAGACATGTTCAGCATGTTTGCTTGAACTTGCCCCATAAGCCAGGCCAGCCCTTGACGTTCCAGGCATCAACCTTCTCCTCACTGTGGCTCATAGGATACAGGCCACCACCATTGGCTTTTGACATGACTTCCAGGATCTGAACTCAGGTCCTCACAGTTGGAAAGCAAGCACTTTACCGCACCCTCTGATATACCCTCCCAGAAGGTTGTCCTGGGGCTGACTGCCCAGGGAGTCTTACACTTTAATAGGAGACAGCCTGACTGCCCGGAGTCTGACTCGCCTGCCACTTTGACTGCCCTGCCCTCTGGTTCTGGTTAATCAGACCCCACATTAAATGTCACTTTCTTGGGGAGGCCTTGTTTGGAGCCACATTAGCTCATGCTGGAATGAGCTCTCATTTCTCTGAGCATGTTATTTTAAGTACCTGCAGTGTGCTCTCCTACCAGACTGGAAAGGCTAAAACATCTCTGATATATCCATTCCAAGTGCCTCAAACAGTGCTAGGTGGTCACACACACACACACAAAAACACACACACACACACACACTCACACACACACACACACACACACCTTGTACACTATAAATAAGGCCCTCCCTCTGGAAAAGGATCATTAAAGAACAAGAGATTTCCCTTCAAGTAGTTTCTAAAGAAAGTAGTGCCAGAATTAGGCATGCTGGTATGCACTATGGGACATGAGAAGCAAACTGCTGTATGGAACCCCAAGGAGGGTCTCAGCCCGGAAGTGCGGTAATGGAGGACTTAGGGGTCTAACTGGCCAGCCCGTTCCCAGCCCTACCCCTGCAGCTCTACAGAACTACAGGCAGACGGGTTCTATACATAAGTACAGTGGTCTAAGGCTTCTCCCAGGAACTGGTCTCCTTACTAGAACATCTGAGAGGTTTCAATCTGCCTGCCAGGCCCACTCCTGTGCCCTGAAGTAAAGAGGGTGTCCAACAATTTCCCAGGAAGAGGCTTATGGGGCCGACAGCCAACTCCAAAGGAAGCTAAGACCTATCCCCTAAAAGGAGTCTTTCATTATTGATCAAGAACAGCCAAGAGCCTCATTACAAGGAAACCATCAGCATGGCAAAGACTAAACGAAAGAGAAAACAGATCCAGTAAACACAAGAAAGTCAGGCAAATGGGAGGGAGGGTTTTTTAAACTCCTCTCCTGAGGAAACCTGAACAGTTCTCATAAAGCATAAAGAAAACTAACAAACCTGAGCTCTTACGAACTGACAGCATCAATGCAGAAGCTAACACTTCAGTGGGAGGACTCAGAGTGAGGGAGGACTGAGTGAGGGAAGGACTGAGTGAGGGAAGGACTGAGTAGGGGAGGACTGAGTGAGGGAAGGACTGAGTAGGGGAGAACTGAGTGAGGGAGGACTAAGTGAGGGAGGACTGAGTGAGGGGAGGACTGAGTGAGGGGAGGACATTTCACAGTGCAAAGGGACATACAGTGCAGAAAGTATCTTGATTTTAGAACAATCCTGGAAATTCATCATGGCACTAAATAGGAGGTCCAAGACAGAAAGGGGGAGGGGGAAGGAGATGATAGGAAAGAATCTCACATTCTGAGACATTTCCAGAGCTGCATGAAGACAGTCTTCAAAGTCAGAAGTGTATGAGTAGAACATGGCTGACAGACACTTCAGAAGACAAGGCAGAGGGGCTTTGGAGCACAAAGACATTGTTTCAAACGAAAACATCTGCCCAGGTCTGAAACCCCAACACTTGGGAGGCTGAGGCAGGAGAGTTTGGAGTTTAAGGACAAGATAGTCAGACCCTTTTTTTTTTTGGAGCTGAGGATCGAACCCAGGGCCTTGCACTTGCTAGGTAAAGCACTCTACCACTGAGCTAAATCCCCAACCCCGTCAGACCCTTTTTTGAAAAGTATAATATAGAAATACATGGTCTTGTTTGGCTCTGACTGGAAAGACATTCATGTTAAGCTAATTAATTGATAAGGACTGTTAAATTACTGTATGTGTGATACTAAAATTTTTTGTTGTTTTGGGTTTTTTGGTTTTTTTATTTTATTTTATTTTTTCGAGACAGGGTTTCTCTGTGTAGCTTTGTGCCTTTCCTGGAACTCACTTGGTAGCCCAGGCTGGCCTAGAACTCACAGAGATCCACCTGGCTCTGCCTCTCGAGTGCTGGGATTAAAGGCATTAAAGGCGTGTGGCCACCACCGCCTGGCCTGGCGATATGTGCATTCATAGTTCTAACTCTCACAAGAAACCCCAGGCGCCCAGGGCTTACACTACCACACCTCCCCTTCATATCCTGTAGTTTGCTATAATCCAGAGAATAATTTCACATAAATTTTCTCATCAACCCCAGGAAAACAGGGGGCCAGGACTAGCCTCATTTGAAAATGAAGACTAGAAAGGGAAGTGATTTGCCCAAGATTTCAGACTCCCTGATCCTTATCCAGTTTTCCTTCTCATCTGCCCCTCCCCCTTCCATGGGCTTTTGACCTGCAGCCACTGTAAAGGAATACAAAAGAGGGAGATCAAAAGCAGGAGGGAGACAGGAGAGGGAGCGAGACGCCCTCCCCCCCCCCCCCCACCCCCCACCCCCAAAGGAAACAGAGTAACCAACTGTGGAATGTCTTAGGTTGCTCCGTCAGCATTCTGCAGTCTTGAGGGCTCTGGGAATGCCAGCAGTGGACCTCGGCACATACACCAGCTGTTGGCACAGACAGCCCAGAGCACTTCTGACAAGCGGGGCCACTCTTTTCGGGTTCCAAAAGAAAGAGCCATGTGTACCTCTGCTCTGCAAAGACACCGCCTGTGCCTCCTAAATCTGCTTTGGTCCGGTCATGTGGCTCAGGGCTTTTAGTTCTTGCCAGTATTTCTAGCTAGGGCTGGTCTAGAGCAGTGGCAAGTAGACAAAGCCCCAAACAGGGTGGGCCAGAGAGGATGTCCAGTGTGCAGAGTTAGAGTGGTCAAACACCTGACCCCAGTCACTTCAAGCGTGGAGAAGCTTGAAGCAGAGGAGGTCAGGACTTGGGTGCAATGCATTGGGCCTGGTTCCCTTGCTGTTCCCAGCCTGTTCTGGCATGTGAATAATGGCCAAACAGCAGCTAGGGGAAGAGGCTGTTTACTTGAGTTCAAACTATTTATAGCATCAGCAATCTGCACATATTTGGACGACAAATCTCTGGGCTTCAAGTGAGCAGAGCTTTGCTCCTGAACAATTTCAACAAACACATTCCCTCCCCACACCATCCCCAGGCCCCTCAACATGTGTTGCCCTCGGGATATCTAACTTGAGTTGCTGAGCTTCAAAAGATTATAAAAAGAAATCACATTTCAAGAGCATGTGACTTAATTCATCTATCTATGAGTTTGAAATACATATATCCTTTAAGACTTAAATCATAAATCCTAATCCATATACATTCTTTAATAGTGCTTAAAGATCCCATAAATGGCCAAACAATATCTGAATGATGTTGTGGGATATTTTGATTGCACTCTGACACTCCCGAGACTGACAATAAGGTTTACTTTGAATCAGATGGCAGAGCTGGTTACTAGCTGACCAAAATTATCCATAGAGGTTTTGGAGAACTGAGGACATATAGAAAGACACAGGAGGTAGTAAGGTGGGGCTTAGAAAGATTCTCAGCCCCTTTGGATCGAGGAAGGAGAGAGAGAGGAAGTCACTGGTTGCTTCTCTACTGCTTCTCTGATCATTCAGCTTCTTACCCCAATATCTGACTCCTGAGTTTTTATTGATAAAGAATAATTCAATAAGCACAGCTTGGCACCCAAGATGGGACATGTATTCACATAGGACCTGAGAAAGCTTTTTTAAGAAAAGTTCCAAACACACAAACACAGAGCCAAACATGGCTTCCTACCCCCACAGTCTCTCAGGTGAGCTGATACATACAGAGACACGGCTCCCAGATACTGCATCCAGGCTTGAGCCAGCCACGTGTGGAGGCACACAGCAAGTTTAAGGCTTGGCTCATACAGTCAGAGAAGGCTGCAGGCATGCAGTAAAGTGGTCCAGATCGAGAAAAATCTTTAAATAGTTACAGTAAAAATGGGTATAGGCCGGGTGGTGGTGGTGCACACCTTTAATCCCAGCACTCGGGAGGCAGAGCCAGGCAGATCTCTGTGAGTTAGAAAGCTACACAGAGAAACCCTGTCTCAAAAAAACAAAAAAATGGGTATGGACAGTCATAGAAAAAATAGTTTAAAAATAATAAAATAAAGCCTTTAAAGAGAGAGCAAAGTAATACAAAAGAAAAAAGTCACATAAAGATGGAAAATACACAGGGCTCCTGGATCCTGTATGGTATTTTGTTGACTCTGAGTTTTTTGAATGTTAATGCGTGAACAGCAGCTGCTGAGAGACATTGAATTATGAAAGGGACTGCTGAAATAAACCAGTCTATATATTTTAGAGATGTCTTGGCTTTAATGGAAGTCAGGATATGTGTTGTGCTGGGGGAGAGCCTGTGCCTTTGTTTCCACAGTAAACAAAAAGTTATGGATTTCTTGAAAATTAATGAAGATCAAATTTGATTGGGGGAGACCTGCTGAAAATCTCGACTATAGACATGAAAAAAGAAACCAAAAAAGACTAAAGGGCAGGTGATATATATGCTGATCCCACTACTATGGGAACAGCTCTGAGTCTGAATGAGACATGACAAATCTTTTTGGCTACAGAATCCTCATGACTTATTATTATATGTCATCCTTTCATATGGCATGGATAGAGATTTGGTTATACAGTCCAAACAAACTTATAAAGTTGAAAGACACCTTTTATCTACTCAAACATAAAACAAAAAATCATCTTTAACTGACTGGTACACAATGCACATTCCTTGTGTTAATGCAGTTATACATGTTACCTTTAAAAGTGTGTGTTTTCTGAACAAAAGGACCACACACCAATGAAGACAAGTAGCCCAAGCGATGCAGCCTCTCAGAACGCCTGTTACAGTTTCCTCAAAATTCTACATCCAAAACAACTTCAAAGCTACTGGCTGAGATGGTCCAGCTACTACAGCTAGGACTTCAAATAAACCTTGCAGTTCCCAATACACAGAGACTAGACAACATACGATACCACTAGCTTGCCCAGGACTCCTAAAGATGTCATTCCCTCCAGACAACAGAAAGTAATTTTAAGAACATAACACCCACATTCCCAAGAGGTGGGGTGGGTGGTTTGGTCATTTTGGTTTTGGTCATAAACATTATGGACGTTTATCATTATTTAGGGGGCTTAGTTGCAAGTTGTCACTGGTCACAGTCATGGAGGAAACTAAGCAAAGGAGGTTTTAGATTCAGGGATCTCAGTCTGAAAAGAAAAAGGGAAATACAGGAATGATAGGATAAAAGGGAGATTACTGAATCTACTTTTAAACTAAAAAAGCAACTACTAGGCTTATTTTATACTGGTATGGATTTTTGTTTATTGATACAAATTTAAGGTTATTTTTGTTATACTGTATATATGTTTCTACTCTTGTTTAAGATAATTTTGTATGTTGAAACAATTTAAGGTTATTTTTCTTTTAACATACTGTATATATGTTTCTACTTGTTTAAGGTATTGTACCTATGCAGCTCATTTTAAAATGTAAAGGTCTAGTCTTTAAAGGCTATTATTAGAAAATTTTTAAGATAATTAAGGAGCCTGGCAGTGGTGGTGCACACCTTTAATCCCAGCATTCAGGAGGCAGAGCCAGGCAGATCTCTGTGAGTTCGAGGCCAATCTGGTCTACAAAGCAAGATCCAGGACAGGCATCAAAACTACACAGAGAAACCCTGTCTCGAAAAAAACAAACAAACAAACAAACAAACAAACTTTGTGTGTGTGTGTGTGTGTTAAGGAATGTAGGTTAGTAGTTAGTCATCTATAACAATCAAATTTGTTTGTGGCCATGTTAGGTATGTTGTCAAGGTTAAGCAGAGATATATTTTAGATAGACAGACGGTCTTCAAATACTTCAGAGGCCTATAGAATATGGCATTTAAGAAATAATAATAATGCTTTTCATGACAATGAGACATCTGCTCCTGACAGCTCCAATCTATTTCAGAGAAGATGATGGGCACTGAAAAACCTCCATATGGAGTTTGCTTTTATTATGGCAAAGTTAGCCACTGGACAAGAAACAGCTCTTGTCTTGACTGCTGACAGTATACTGTCCAAATTAGACAAACAGGACACAAAAGAAAGTGACTGCCAAACTTTGCCAAGGCAAAGTAAGATAGTCCTTTGAAATTCCTGCTTCACAGAAGTCTGTCAGGCCAAAGATGGGTGCCCCAACATTGCAGAGGAATCTTGGGTGACTGTCCAGGCACCCAGCTGTCTCTGTCATTTCTATAGTTTTGGAAGTTGTTTGCTTTGTACTTCCTGTTTACTAGATAATATCCTTCTCAGGTCTTTGATGGAGTTGAAGATGAGATAGTTATAGTTACAGTCTTCCTTGTTACCAAATTCAAGAAATAAGGGCTGGAGAGGTGGCTCAGAGGTTAAGAGCACTGGCTGTCCTTGAGAGATCCTGAGTTCAATTCCTAGCAACCACATGGTGTCTTACAACCATCTATAATGAGATCTGGCATGCTCTTCTGCATTCTAAATAAATAAATCTTTAAAATAAATAAATAAATAAACATACATAGAGATGTAAAATTTATAAGGTTGAAAACCACAAAAGCTTAAGTTGTTTCTCTAAAAAGATGTTTTTAGGTCTAAAAAGATATTTGTAAGATGGGAATACAAGTTATGACAGAAAATGGTTTATATATAAAACTTTGGACTCACCAAGATAAGATAGATAATGGAATAATTTCTCAATTTCTCCAAATTTGCCAAATGCAAATGGATTGGATACTGTGAATGTAATCACCCTTGATAATTGTTCTTAGTTTTATAATTGTATATAGTTTTACTGTATTGGAGATAAAAACCTTTCCTTTTGCTGGGCGATGGTGGCGCACGCCTGTAATCCCAGCACTTGGGAGGCAGAGGCAGGTGGGTGGATCTCTGTGAGTTCGAGGCCAGCCTAGTCTACAAAGCAAGTTCCAGGACAGCCTCCAAAGCTACAGAGAAACCCTGTCTCAAAAAACCAAAACCCAAAAACCAAACAAAACAAAAACTTTCCTTTTTTATTTAGACCAAAAGGGGGAAATGTGGGATATTTTAATCATACTTTTGACACTCCCGAGACCAACAATAAAGTTTACTTTGAATTGGAGGGCAGAGCTAGCTACTAACTGAGCAAAATTATCCATAGAGGTTTTGGAGGACTGAGGACACACAGAGAGGCACAGGAAGTAGGATGGGCTTAGGAAAACCTCAGCCTCTTGGATCAGGAACGAGAGAAAAAGGCCACTGCTGGCTTCTCTGCCACTTCTCTGATCATTCAGGTGCTTACCTGGTCATCTGACTCCCAAGTTTTATTGATAAAAAATAATTAGACAAATGCTTCTGAATGACTGTAATCAGTATGTTTGTGTTGCTATAATGCTGCCAAGCCCAGCTCAAGACCTATACAGAGAACATTTCTTATAACACAGTTTGTGTAGGAGGATAAAAGTTTTCAGAAGTGATCCACAAATATGTAATCACATATGCGTGCCAAACAAACAGCAGAAACATTACACCAACTCCAGAGCAGAAGCAGTCAGTGCAGGATTGCCAATGCCTCTGGAGCTCACTGCACGCCCATATAGGAGAAAGGCGGGGCTACAATAAAAAGCATGCAGACCCTTCTATAGCTTTAATTCACAGTGTGCTCAATGAATGAGTCTGTTTGGAAAAATTTGCTACCTCTAAAAGCTGCTTTGTTTTAAGGATTAGGTATTGTCTAACTCTGAAGTGAGAAAAATGGTTGTTGTTAGGTCCATATGAAGAGTGGCTATTTATGTTGGAACCTTGCAGCTTTATCACACAATGCAGCCACCAAAAAGAAAAAGCTGGTAAGTGAAGAAAAGACATCAAGTGTGAAGAGTGATGGTGGACAAGTAGTTTCTAGAGGAGACACAGTATGCCTTTAGAAGGTCTGACCAGCTCTCTTACCCTTTCTTGCTAACACACTCACTGGAAGACAAAATGGAAGAGTTCCAACAAACCTTAAATTTTATTTTTTGTTCTGAAACAGAATCTTACTACATAGCCCTAGCTAACCTGAAGCTCACTGTGCAGAAGTGAGTGGCCTTAGATATGTGGCAATCCTCCTGCCTCAGCTCCAGGGTGCTGAGATTAAGGTATATGCCCCCATGCCAGCTGTCCTATTACTATAATGCTGAGGATGAGACCCAGGTCCTCAGGAACCCTAGGTAAATGTTCTACCTTTTGTGGCCCCACCCAGCTTTCAATGTGCACTTCTTATCCCAGTGGTTCTCAGTGTGGTTATTTATCACACGAAGATAACCAGACAAGAACACCTACGTAGATACATCCATCAGTAACAGTGTTTATAAAGAAAGTGTTGGTGACATGTTTACACAAGTCACCAGCTACCCACAAACCTCAAGTCTACTTGTTTGGTAAAGCAGAGGCCTCATCTCAGAGACTCAGGATTAACTGGGACAATATGAAGTACCCAGTTCATAGTTTACGTTTTGTTGCTGTTCCTAGAGCCATTTACATCTATAAAAAGATATACAAAATACCAAATTGCCAAATGAGGACATCGCTGGATGTCGGATAGCAAGAGGCATCCATTAAATTATGTACTTCCACAAGTCCTTAATTTTTAGAAGTGCATTTTAAGGCCATCTCCATGAAAGAATAAGACATTACTCTTCAGGAAAAGAGGGTGGGTGAAGGTGGAACTCGGGGCGGAGCACTTGTCCTGCATTACAAGGCATTGGGTTTGATCCCCAGCATCACAAAAGAAAAACAAAGAAAGGATGGAGATCAAACTGAAGGAACACACACAGAGGAGAAAACAATTTGGGGACAGTAATAGGAATTGGAATTGGCTTAGTAGATCTCAAAACAAAACACAGTTCCTAGCCAGGCAGTAGTGGCTCACTCCTATAATCCCAGAGGCAGAGGCAGGTGGATCTCCGGGTTTGAGATCAGCCTGGCCTACACAGTGAGTTCCAGGACAGCCAGAGAGACCCTGTCTTGAAAAAAACAAAACAAAACAAAAAACAAACAAGAACGGAAGGAAGGAAGGAAGGGAGGGAGGGAGGGAGGGAGGGAGGGAGGGAGGGAGGGAGGGAGGGAGGAAGGAAGGAAGGAAAAGGAAAAAAAGAAAAAGAAAGCAAACACAGTTTTCTGGGGACTCTAGAGACCAGTTAGTTGGGTGAAGGCACCACCAGTCCACTAGGCTGACAACCTAAATTCAATCCCCAGGACTCCCAAGGTGAAAGGAGATAATCTATTTCCTCAGGCTGCTGTCAGTCCTCTGTTACACACACACACACACACACACACACACACACACACACACACACAAAACGGTTAAAAATTTCTTTTGTTCTAGGTGAAAACAAGATCTCCAAAGTATTTCCAGGTTCTATCCATTGTGCCAGTGACACAGGAACAAGAGCATTACTTAAAAAACAAAAGGGTTGGAGATTTAGCTCAGTGGTAGAGCACTTGCCTAGCAAGCGCAAGACCCTGGGTTCATCCTCAGCTCAAAAAAAAAAAAACAAACAAAAACTACCTAGGGGATTTATGGGATGGCCTCATAAAATTCAAGATCTTACAACACACATGAGAAAGAAGCTCTTTAAAATCCTATCTGCCGTCCAAACAGGCTCCCGCCACATGGATGGATCTCTCAGCTCAGCACCATCTGAGTTTAGTGCTACAAAATGTAATAGAAATAAAAACTGCAGCTCTCAGTGGCTCTTTGGGGCACAGAAAGAAGAACTGGGATTACAGGGCCAATCTGGGGGTTATAAAGAAGAGGGTGAACAAGGAGCCAGGAGGGTGGCAGAAACTTAGGGCCCCTCCTTAAGACCTCAAACTCAGCCAACAACACTTCCAATGCTTTAATGAGTGTGTTCCCTGTTCTTGAGAAAAAGTAAGAGAAGGAGATAGTATCAACTCCCAGTTGGCAAATCAAGAAGCAGAGAAAGGTGGCTAGGGAGCACAGTTCAACTGGAGTGCCTGAAGATCCAACCCCCAAAACTGACAAAAGGGGGAGAGAGGGAGAGGGAAAAAGAAACAAAAGAGAGGGGACAGAGGTGACCTAGAGGAGCATATGCCACACTTCCTACAGAATCCTGGGGGCTTTGGGCAAGACATGAAACCAGGGATCTGGTCTCAAAGAACTGGGATATCTGGATCACTGAGGTTTTTTTTTTTTTTTTCAATTATTTGTTTAGTTTTGAGACAGGGTCTCATGTAGCCCAGGCTGGCCTTAAACTTGTTATGCACTTGAGGATGGCCTTGTCCTTCTAATTCTCTTGCCTTCACCTTCCAAGTGCTAGGATTACAGGTGTGCCTGCCATGGCCCATTCATGCAGTGTTGGGAGTCAAATCCAGGACTTTGTGCATGTTAGGCAAGTACCAACTGAGCTACATCCCTAGCCCTTGGATACTTTATCTAACAAGTGCAAGTAGGTTTGAGAGATAAAGGGATAAACATGTGATCTTCAATTCTGATCTTCAATTTGACTGGATTAAGACATAGCTGGGGAATGAAATGAAACTCACTGCTCTCTCGCTTGCACACATGCTCTCTTTTCTCTCGTGTGTGTGTGTGTGTGTGTGTGTGTGTGTGTGTGTGTGTGTGTGTTTGCATTTTCAGAGACAATTAAGACCTTGAGGGATCTGACCAAATGAATAATTTAATCCCTTGATGGATTCTAACATGGTAGCATTATTGGGAGCTGATGAGAGGCAGGGGGTAGCAGCTAGCTGGAAGTAGGTCACTGGGAGCACAGCCTTGAGGCTGTATCTTGCCCTGGCCATTTCCTGTATTTCCCCCCATTTCCTGTGTGCTGAGATAGCTGTTCTCTGCTACATAGTCCTATCACCACCATGTTCTGCCCAAGCACAAGGGGCCAAGTGACCATGGATTGAGCTCCTGAAACTATGAAATCCTTCTTCCCTTATGGTTAATTATTTATGTTGGGTATTTAATCATATGACATAAGGCAATTAATATACATGAACATATGAAAATACACTGATGAGACTCCTCCATGTCAGTGAAATGCTTTCCTACTTTCAGCAATTCCTACTCAATGTACATTATGTATCCCTTTGAGAATCTACAGAGAATGTGTATTTTCAAACAATTTTCTTTCAAGCAATCAAAGGAATCTGATGATCATCTTTGGGTTTGTCACAGGTGCATGGATCATATCCAAAAACTCTCAAGAAAACTGCAACAGTCTTGATGGACATTGCCTATTGTTGGTAATGGGCATCAAGCCACATGCAGTTTATACAGAAGGCCCCACAATACTACCAACTCCCATTCATGCATTTATAAACGTGTGTTGGGGCCAGATACCCCAGACCCTGGAGATATAGATACGTGCTGTGAGACCTTTTACGGGGTTAACAATGGACTGAGGGAAGCAGAGGGCAAACAGACCTACACAATATAGACAGGATGTATCAGAGCACACTCATCAGACTGACCTCACCCCTCAATTTCCTTTTTGGCTCCAGGACTTACTAGCTACAAAACAACAGGTGGAAATGATTGACAGGAATTCTGAATAGAAAAGAAAGCAGTAAGCAGTCCAGAAACTACGGTACCATTGTTAAAGGCCCAGCCCTCTCTGCCTGTGGACTGCTGGACTTTGTGTCTACAGAAAAGTATCTCAAAACAAGAATAGGTTTCTTGGGTCTGGGAGCTGGACCAGTCCATAGCACACTTGTTGCACAAATTAAAGGACATGAGTTCAGATCCCTAGCACCACCTTCAAAGCAGTGGCTGGAGGCAGAAGGAAGAACCTGCAGTCCCAGGCTGGCCTCGAACTCAGAGTTCCCTCTGCTTCTGCTCCTCACCCCCCAGTGCTGGAATTAAATGTGTATGCTAACATGTTGGGACTCAGCTATTCTTTTCTTTTCTTTTCTTTATTATTGGTTTTTTGAAGCAGGGTTTCACTCTGTAGCCCAGGTTAGCCTCAAACTCACAGAGATCCACCTGCCTCTGCCTCCCGAGTGCTGGGATTACAGGCGTGCACCACCACCGCCCAGCCCAGCCAGACGTTCTTTTAAAGAGTACTTCAAGGAAAAGGAATTTGGGGTGGAGAAATGGCTCAGGGTTAGGCTGCTCTCGGAGAGGACCCAGATTCAGTTCTTAACACCCACATGGTGGCTCACAACTGTCCAGAATGTCAATTCCTGGGGGTCTGATACTTTCTGTCTTTCACAGGCACCAGGCAAGCATGTAGAACATATAAATACATACATGCAGGCAAAATACTTACACACATAAAAAAAAAATAAAAATAACTGAAGCTTTTTAAAAAAGAAAAAGGAATTAATTTCCTTTAATCCTCACAGACACTTTGTGAACATTTTATCACTATTCTCATTTTACAAGTGACCAAGTAAAAGCTCAGAATATTAACTTGCTTAAAACTGCAAATCTTAAGAAAAGAAATCAAGTTAGCTGTCTAAAAGGAAATACTTTTTTTGAGATTTATTTTTATTCTACATGTACCAGTGTTTTGCCTGCATGTATGGGTATGCACCATGTGTGTGACTGGTGCTGAGGAAGGCCAGAGTGGGTGCCTGATTCTCTAGAGGAATTGGAGTTACAGAGGGTTGTTAGGTGCCATGTCGGGGCTAGAACTGAACCTGGGTTCCCTGGAAGAGTAGGGTACCTTAACTACTGAGCCATCTCTCCAGCCCTATATTTTAAAGTTTTAATAATGTATCACCTACTGTGTGTGTGCTTATGTATGTGTGTAGACATGTATAAATGTGAAAGCCACAGGCCAACTCTGAGAGTTGGTTCTCTCCTTCCATCACATGGGTCCCAGGAATTGAATTAGTTTTGGCAGCAAGCACCTTCACCCACTGAGTCATCTCACCTGCCCAAGGAAACACTTTAAAAACCACATATTGGGGGGCTGGAGAGATGGGTCAGTGGTTAAGAGCATTGACTACTCTTCCAGAGGACCCAGGTTCAATTCCCAGCACCCACATGGCAGTTCACAACTGTCTGTAATTCCAGTTCCAGGGAACCCAGCACCCATGGCAAAATACCAATGGACATAAAATAAAAATAAGTAATTTTTTTTTAAAAATTACATATGGCACTGAAGAGATAATTCATTGCTTAGAAGCATTTGCTGCTCTTGCAGAGGACTAGAGTTCAATTCCCAGCACCAACACCAGGCTGTTCACAACACCAGCTCCAGGGAATCTGATGCCTTCTTCTGGACTCCATTGACACCACATATATGTATACACACATACATGCAGGTACACACACATCTTTTTTCTTTTTAATTAAGCTGGCAGTGGTGACACCCACCTTTATTTAATCCTAACACTCTCAGGAGGCAGAAGTCGGCAGAGGCAGAGCTCTGGGAATTTGAGGTCCCCCTGTTCTACATAGTGAAATCCTATCTTATCTTTTTTTTTTCTTAAGTAAAACAAACAAAAAAAAAATATCAGATGTTTATGTATATTTTAGAAATGCTGAGTTGACCAAAAAATTTTTAAAGAAAACATAGAAGGTTGAAGTTTTTTCTGAGTTGGAGGGAATGAGACTCTTACCCTTACACCACATGTCTGTTTTCAGGTTTTTTGTTTTTGTAGTCATTTTTGTGGCACTGAGACTAAACCTTGGCTCTTGTGCATGTGAGACAAGCTATTACTGAATTATACTTCCAATTATCTGAAAATATACAAAATATTATTTGGGGGTTGGAGAGATGGCTCAGTGGTTAAGAGTACTTGCTATTCTTGCAAAGTGGGTTTGGTTCCCAGCACCCACATCAGGTGGCTCACCCCGTAACACATATACTTTCAATAAATAAATAAATCTTTAAAACATTTACTTATTTATTTGGAGACAAGGTCTCACTAAGTTGATCGGGCTGACTTTGAACTTAGTCTATATCCCAAGCAGGACTTGAACATTCAAACCTTCTGCCTCAAGCCTCTGAGTATTGGGTTACAGGCCTGCATCCCACGGTGCCTGGCAAGTCTTCTTGTTCTGATGATTATTTTGTGTACTTGTATTGCTTTTATTGTCTTGTTGAGTTTTCAAAAAGAGAGAAGGTAAATACTATTAAAACAATACATTGTAATGGATGAAATGTAAATGTAAATTTCTAGAGGATGAAAATTCAACCTTATGATGACAAGAGTGGGTGTTTTGCTTTGAATGTGCATTATCAAAGATTTCTTTTTTTTTTTTTTTTTTTGAGATGAGGATCGAACCCAGGGCCTTGCGCTTGCCAGGCAAGTGCTCTACCACTGAGCTAAATCCCCAATCTAAAGATTTCTTTTTAATAGTAATTTCTGGTGTTGTGAAGACATGGGAAAATGGAAAGTCGAATGGAAAAAAGCCAGGCATGATAGATAATTCATGACTCTAAGTCCAGAATACCAAGAGGTTGAAGCAGGTACACTGCCATCAGTCTGAGGCCAGTGTGGACTACAGAATGAGCCCTTGTCTTAAAACCAACAGAAATGATATTTTTTTCTTTGTCTATTGAAGCAGGGTCTTGGTCTATAGTCCAGATCGGCTGGTGACTCACTACATAACTCAAGGTGGCCTTGAACTCAAGACTGGCCTTCAATTACTGATCTTCCTGCGTCTACCTCCAAGATGTTGATAAAGCTGGGTCTGGTCATGTGTACCTACAATCCTAGTGTGTCTACAGTGAGAATGGGGAATGCTTAGTCATGTGTATCTATAATCCCAGTGTCTATAATGAGAACGAGAAACTCTTGGTCATGCATACCTATAATCCCACTGTGTCTACAGTGAGAACAGAGAACTTTTGGTCATGTGTATCTATAATCCAAGTGTGTCTACAGTGAGAACGGGGAACTCTTGAGCCACCTAGCCTTGTTTATACAGCAGTGAACATGAGACTTCCGCCTCCAACAGGCTAGAAGGCAAGGACTGACTCTGTTGTCCTAACTGAAACCATCTTCTGACCTTCACATGTACTCTGTGGCATGTGTGCCTGCACTCACACACATGAATAAATACACCAGCTGGGCACTGTGACACATCCTCTAATCCCAGCACTTAGGAGATAGAGGAAGGCAGATCACAGAATTCAAGACTAGTGTGGACTATATAGTGAGTTCCTGCACAGCCAGGGCTACACAGTAAGACACCATCTCAAAGTAAAACTAAATTGGTTGATGTGATGGCACAACAGGTAAAAGTACTTGTCACCAAAAACGAGGACCTGAGTGTGATTCCCTGGGACCCATATAGTAAAAGACGAGAACTAACTTGCAAGTCATCCTCTGATTTCTACGTGCATAGTGTGGCATGTGTATACCCATATACACATCACATATACAAACACACGTGCACACAGGGTTATTTTTATTTTGTTGTTTTTGTTTTTTTTGTTTTTGAGACATGGTGTCTAGTTACTGTTCTATTGCTGTGAAGAGACAACATGGCCAAGGCAACTCTTTTGTTTTATTTTTTAGGGTTTTTCCCCCCTCCAGAGGTGATATTTGTTTTTTGTTGTTGTTGTTGTTTTAAGATTTATCTATTTATTATGTATACAGTATTCTGTCTGCACATATCCCTGCCAGTCAGAAGAGGGCACCAGATCTCATTACAGATGGTTGTGAGCCACCATGTGGTTCTGGAAATTGAACTCAGGACCTTTGGAAGAGCAGCCAGTGCTCTTAACCTCTGAGCCTTCTCTCCAGCCCTTGTTTTGTTTTTTTGAGACAGGGTTTCACCGGGCAGTGGTGGTGGTGCACACCTTTAATCCCAGCATTCGGGAGACAGAGGCAGGTGAGTCTCTGTGAGTTCAAGGCTAGCCTGGTCTACAAAGTGAGTTCTAGGACAGGCTCCAAAAGCTACAGAGAAACTCTGTCTCAAAAACAAAAACAAACAAACAAAAAGAGAGAGACAGAGAGAGAGAGAGAGAGAGAGAGAGAGATTGATTCTCTGTGTAGCCTTGGCTGTACTCGCTCTGTAGGTCAGGCTGGCCTTGAACTCAGAGATCCATCTACCTCTGCCTCCTGAGTATTAGGATTAAAGGCATGCTGCACCACCACCACCACCACCACCACCACCTTGCTAAAGCAACTCATAAAAACAAAGCATTTAATTGGGGGCTTGCTTACAGTTTCAGAGGCTAGTCATGGTGGGGAACATGGCAGCATGCAGGGAGACATGGTGCTGGAGAAGTAGCTGAGAGTTGTACATCATAATCCATGGAGAGAGAGAGAGAGAGGAGAGAGAGAGAGAGAGAGAGAGAATGAGAATGAGAATGAATATATTTGGTATGGGCTTTTGAAACCTCAAAGCCTATCCCTAGTAGCACACTTCCTCCAACAAGCCTATATCTTCTAATTCTTCTAATCCTTTCAAATGCCACTCCCTAGTAACTAAGCATTCAAATATATGAGCCTAGGGGGGCCATTCTTATTCAAATAATTATACATGCTCCCATTATATGGCCCTGGTTGACCTGGGTTCACTACATAAACCAAGCTAGGTTAAACCCACAGAGATCCACCTGCCTTTACCTCCTAAGTGCTGGGATTAAATGTATGCACAATGTATAAAGTTATTTTTAAGTTCCTTTGGACAATATATGTCTGTTACAAATATGTATATACACTGACATAAAAGAGATGTTTATATCAGAGCTATTTGTAATACAGTAAAATGGAAACACATCTGGCTACTAAAAATGTGAAGACACACATGCTGCAGTATCTTCTAAACTGTTTCTGAATGATGCTCCTATACTCCACTTCCCTGGCCCAGTCCAAGGGTGCCTTGCCTAGCTGACATTGAAAAACAACAAGTTGAACTAGGCATGGTAACACACACCAGTATCCCAGCTCCTGGGAGGCTGAGGCAGGAGGATTTCAGATTTGAGAACAGCCTGGGCTACACAGTGCAACCTTGTCTCAAAACAAAACAAAAGGGTTTAAAAAGGCAGCCAGAGTGAAGAGGAGGTAGTCCTGGACACTCTGCCCTGATACAGGCTCTCCCTGGTGGGAATGGTCAAGACAAGCATGAGGAGGAAGGAAGGAAAGCAGAGGGAAAAGTTAGAGTAGGACCTGGAGGAAGGAAAGAAAACAGGGTTTCTAGAAAAGAGAGGTGGAAACAGTACAGACCGTGAGGTGGGATCTATAAGACCAATGGGCTCCTGAGCCAGGAGAGATCCCCTGAGGAGTGCTGAGGCACTTTGGATACTTAGATTTCCGGCCAGTGCATACAAACTAATTATAAACTCACTTATAAACCTAAGGAGCGTGTCAGGCTCTAGAGAAACAGGAACTTCATGGACCAAAGTTATTCCCTAGTGTGTTTAAATACTGTTCCTGTAAGTAGTTTGGTTTTGTTGCTGTTGTTTTTGGTGGGTTTTTTTGTTTGTTTGGTTTTAGAAAAAAAGTAAGTTGACGAGGTCTGTGTCTCTCAATACATTTTAATGTTTGCTCATTTAATTTTTAACAGAAATTGAAAACTTCCTAAGCCAAAATTCCAGCTCTTGGAAGGTGCAGAAGGATCAGAAGTTCAAGGCTAGCCTTGGCCACATAAGAAGTTCAAGGAGCTCAAGATCAGCCTGGGTAACTCTGTCTCAAAAAACAAAAACAAAGCTGGGCAGTGGTGGTACAACCCTTTAAACCCAGCACTTGGGAGGCAGAGGAAGGCGGATCTCTGTGAGTTCGAGACCAATCTGGTCTACAGAGTGAGTTCTAGAACAGCAACAATAAATATAGAGCCTTCCTTTCAGAATAACAGTGAAGAAATACAACTTTTCAAAATGACAAATTATACTGTCCCCTTCCCAAGAACATTCTTTGATAACTCATTTGAAAACTAAAAACCAAATGAACAAAAAAACCAACTAGAAGGGCTGGAGAGATGGCTCACACGTTAAGAGCACTGGCTGCTCTTCCAAAGGTTCTAAGTTCAATTCCCAGCAACCACATGGTAGCTCACAACCATCTATAATGAGATCTGGTACCCTCTTCTGGCCTGCAGACACACATGCAGGCAGAACATTGTATACATAATAAATAAATCTTTAAAAAAAAAATAAAAATGGATCTGGGTGTAGCTCAGTGGTGCAGAGCCTTTGTCTGGTCTACATAAGGCTCTGGGGTGACCCACATGGGTGTTGGGTCAGAGTGGAAAACATTAACAAAAATAGCAGAGTACTATGTTAGTAATTTCTGGTAGCAAATCAAAAACCCTCATCTTAAAGCAGAACACTCAAATGATGTCAAGCTTCAGGAAATCTACAACTCAAAACCTAACAATATGTTTGTACATTTGGAAAAGGAATTAAGTCTCATGTGCCATAGGCAACAGAAATAACAATCAATTACAGATTATTGCTCTCTGCTTCCTCAGTGGAGTGTCAGGGAAGCCCACCCCTGTTCTTAAGTCTCTCCCTGTCCACTCTTTTAGGAGACTTTGTGTGTGTGTGTGTGTGTGTGTGTGTGTGTGTGTGTGTGTCGTGGCACACTTGTGGAGGTCAGAGGATAACTTGCCGAAGCTGGCTCCCTCCTTCTACTGTGGACAATGGAGACTGAACTTGGGTCTTCCTGGTTCAAAGCAAATGCTTTTACCCACCGAGCATCTCAGCAGCTTCCTCTTTTTCTTTTTTCTTTTCTTTTTGGTTATTTGAGACAGGGTTTCTCTGTGTAGCCTTGCTGTCCTGGAACTCACTCTGTAGACCTGTCTGGCCTCGAACTCTGAGATCTGCCTGCCTCTGCCTCCCAAGTGCTGGGATTAAAGGCGTGTACTACCACCACCCGGCAACAGCACTTTTAGGAGACTTTCTTCAAAATGCAGGCTCTGGGGAGGATTTCCAGGGACACCTTGAGGAACAGTCTGCTGTGCTCTGTGCAGACACTTAGGCTCCCACAAAGCATTGAGAGGTCTGTCCTGAAAATACTGCGTGTCAGCCAAAAGCCTGATGTGTTCTCAAGCTGAGAATTCCTGCCTAGCCAGCAGCAATGGGCTCCCCAGTGCAGCCCTATTCCCAGTGACCTCCTTTCCAGTTTTCAGACAGCAGTTAGCAGTAAGGCAGAGCCCACATCCCCACTGATCTTGCAACAGATGAAGTCTGGGCTGTTAGTTCCATGAAAGCGTGCATTTGCCACAAGCTTCTCTCCTAAGCAAGCTTTACTCAGGTTAATGAAACTCCCACTTAATGACTGCTCGCCAGCTCTTTGTGACTGGACCTTGCTCATGTCTGCAGATCTGTGAGTCCAGTGTCACCTCACTGTCCTTCCATCAACTGCTTTCAGTTCTTCCCAAAGCCAGCTCTCCCTCCACCACTTCAAGGCTCCCAGAGTTACAGCTTCTTTGAAGTCTCCAACTTGCTTTGGCCATCCCACCTTACCTTTACCCTTCCTCCTACTCGACCCTCTACTGGCCCATCAGTCTCAGCTCTTGGGCCTTCTCCTCCAGGAAGCCTTCTTTCCTCACGTCAGCCACATGCAAAAGCACATGTGCAGGCCAAGATAACACTATGCTCCCTTCACATTTATAAAGCATGTGGACTGGGTTGTAGCTCAGTGGTAGAATGTAATCCCAGCATGCAAGAGGTCCTGAGTTCTATCCCTGCCAACGCTATAACAGTAAAAACAGGTGGAACCGTTCAAGGGGTGGGAGGGTAGATAAAGAGAAGGCACACTCAACTGTCAGGCCTGACAGCAGGCAGTGTTTCTGTTTCTCAATGCTGCAGCCCTGCTGTTTAGAGCGTCTCAGATGATCAACAGACACAGTGAATGAATGATAAATGAAGTCATGGGGTATTAGTCATTCTGCTGTAAGCCTTCCCCATTTTTCTCCTCTTCATATGTTGCTTGAATTCTGTTCCACAGTCTTAAGCCCATCATGAGGGCATCACAGCCCTGGCTCCAATATGGCTTCTGGTTCCTATCTCAGAGAAGGAAAACTGACAAGTCCACAGAAATTAAGGTGACAACAATCTTCAGAGAGCAAGATGTTCCTCCTCCTCACGTGTACACTTGGCCAATCATTTGTCCAATCACTCGGCCAACGGCATAAGCTTATCTAGGCAAAATGTTATGTGTTATGTTTGGCTCCATGGTACCAATCACACTGGCTATTATCAGGGTGGCATAAACTTTCCTAAGATGAAGTAAAGTTTAAATAAAATTAAAAAAAAAAAAAAGCTAACTGAATTTCCCAAAATTTCCCTCTCAGGCGAGATCATTATGAGGCAGAGGAAGGGAAATGAGGGTGAGTAATCGTGAGTCAAAGTGAGGAGAAAGCGCTTCTGGTAAACAGTTGCTCTTTTCCAGACAGGATTAGGATTACCCCAACCCCACCGCTAAAAATACACAGATAACAGGTGGTATACATTATATAAGTACCTTCAAAACAGAGACTCGGTCACCGACTCTAAAAAGGGAACAGTTAATCAGAGTCAGCCAGGCCTTCTTGAGCCTGATTCTTCTTGGAGAAGCCCCAAGAGCAAGCAAGTGTTTCCACTGAAGCCACGGAGACCCTGAGTGCCCCCCTTGCACCATATCCCCACGGCCTAACTCCTCCCATCCACAGTACTCTCATCTAGGCCACTGCATTTGCTCTCTGGAGAACCTGCTCCCTCCTGCTGGGGATGGAAGCCAGTCCTCCTACATGCTAGACAAGCACTCTACCACTGAGCTCTACCCTGGGCCATGAGACAGGATGGCAACAAGAAGCCCACACAGCAATCCTACCAACACAGCCTCCTCGTTTTATTTGTTTTCATTGATTATTACTGGGGAGAGGCACGTATCATTGTGAGCACTCTGGATGTGGAGACAGTTCTCAACTCCCATCTTAACATTGGTTCCAAGGATTGAATTCAGGTTGTCAGGCTTATGTGACAAGAACCTTTAACTGCTGGGCCACCTCATTGACCCTCCTGCCACAGCCTCCCAAGTGCAGGGATTACAGCCAAGTAAAGGGATCGCCTCAAACAGAATTGATTCATCAGATAGAGGAGGTGGTAGGCCCAGGAAATCCCAAGCTACAAAAGCTATAGGATCATTGGGGCATGCTGAAAGAGATCTGGGTGCCATGGTGCCTCCTCCTGAAACACACCCAAAGCCCAACACATGCATGCTGTCTTCCTTTCCTCTCCAGGAAGCCCATCATTCTGCCTGAATTCTTTACTGGGAGAACAGTGTGATACAGTCAGCAGGGAATACTTTGAAGTTGACAGGATCAGAGTCCTTTTCTGAAATGGTCTCCACAGGGAATGGATACAGAGGCCAGCAGTGTAGCTCAGTAGTATAGCATTTATTTAACATGCTCAAGGCTGAGTTCAGTCTTCAGCAATGTAGAAAGAAAAGAAAGGTATACATAAGGAAGGTTCCAACTTGGTCCCAGCCTACATAAGAATTTGTCCCAGTGACCTCAAGAGAACGGTTTGTTCATGGGATTTGCTTGCTGACACATGCCAATCCTTCCTACTGGGCTCAGGATGAGACCTACACTACCTGTCATCATCTACAAAACCTCCTGAGACCCGGGCCTTGGCCATGTCTCTAGTATGAAATCATGAATCACTAGCTCTCCCTTTCTGTCTGTTCTCCCAGCTAATGGTCCTATCAGTTTTTTGAACAAGCCAAACTCAACTCCTAGGACCACTATGCCTGAAGTGTCAGTTGTGGCTCTATTACTTACACATTATGAGACCATAGAAAAGCTAGAGTCACTTGGGACTCAGTTTCCATTAAGTTCAGTCATTGAGGAAATAGTCACCAAGCACTTTTCACATGGCATGTCCTGTTCTAGGCACTAGAAACATGGCAGTGAGCTTGCTGTCTACTGGACAAAAACCAATTTGAGGCATAAACAAGTCACTTCAGACAATACCAAATTCTACAGTAGAAATTAAACAGAGTAATGAAACCCAGGAGTTGACTGTCCTGCGGTGTGGATCATTTGCTTCTGCTGGCTTCAGCCCCCCACCATATCGTATTTGACTCCAAATTCTGGAGTCTGCCTCTTCAGCTACTTCTCCCCACCTCTCTAACCACTCATCTCTCCCAGGCTACTCTGTAAGCATCTTCTTGGTCTACCTGGCTCCTGGAGCCTGCTATGACCTCCTGGACACTCGGCACCTGGAAAGGCTCTGTCTCTAGTTGGCTCACTGGAGTCTGCTGTACGCTTATTCACTGGAGTTCAGGGCATTTCTGTTAAGACACCTACTCCTTCTACTACTGGAATCCTTCTGGTGGAGTTCCTTTTGTGACCCTTTTCCCTAAGCTTCTCCCACTTCCTCTTCACCCTGCTTCTAAAGGATGGCTTCTTTCCTGCTTGCTCTAACCATGAGCTCTCTCATTCACAACTAGATTCATCAACTCCTCACCTGCCTTCTCTGACCTCTTTCCTCTTCAGACACAGACTTTTTATCAAAGCCCCGTGGTGTTTCTACAAAAGGCTTGGCCTCAGCACAGCTCAACAGGCAGAAAACGGCACCTTGATCTCCACATTCTCAAAGATGATAACAACTACTGCCGTTGCAGAAGCAAATGATCCCCAAATCTCTTCTAAGCTCTCTTTACGCCCTGCTCTTGTCTCTGACCTTTCTTTATTCTGCTCAATCAAGTTACTCCCTCTGATGACTAAATTCATTTTACAAGGATTCAAATGTCTCTTGGGTATGGATAATATTAAAAACTGTTATACGCTGTTCTAATTAAAAAAAAAAAAAAAAAGTCTGGCTGTGGAGTTGGATTATGGCCCTCCCACTCCAGACCCAAGCATGCATGTTTAAAAGTTTCCTCCACATATCCATCCTGGGTGGTGGGCATGTGACTGACAGAAAGAACGAAACAGAACACCCCACCTGCCCACCCAGGACACCACGTGCTTTAAAACAACCAAAGAGCAAACCACTTCCCAAAGGATTACTGCTTATCTCATATTCCTCTTCTTGGTTTTGTTTAACTCTCTAAGTACTCCTCTCTTCAATCTCTAAAACTTTTGCTAAAGTATTAACTTTCTTTTATCTCAGGATTTGTAAATTCATTGGGTGTGGTGTAAAATCTGTAAAATCTATAATAAAAAGTTATCTTAAAACTTGTAAAAAAAATGAAGTTTAAAATCTATACATATTGGGGTTGGGGATTTAGCTCAGTGGTAGAGCGCTTGCCTAGCAAGTGCAAGGCCCTGGGTTCAGTCCTCAGCTCCGAGGTGGGGGAGGGGGTCTATACATAGGTAATCTTAATTTGCCACAGCATGCCTGAATGTAACTTGAATTCTTGTTTAAAAAAAAATACATCTGCTACAACATACTATTACACATATGTAACTTGGATACGTTTCTTCTTTGTGAAAAATAAGACAAATCAACAAATGATTGATGATTTATAAATTCCTAAGGTTGTAAAGGTCTACTCAGGATAACAAAATCTGACTTAGAGATATATGTCTAGGCACTTAAACAATGTATGTTTTATGATTGAGGTTTATAAATTCCTCAGGTCCATTCAGGCTAAGAAAAATTGACTTAAAGATGTATGTCTAGCTTCCCTGTCTTTACTAACTTTGTTAAGCTTTCAATATTTCTATAAACTGAGTCATATAAAAAAAACTGTAATATTCTGTAAAAGTACACTGTAAAAAAACATCAAAAAAATAAGGTTACCAGTCCCCCTGTGGGCTGTATTTATGATTTAAAGTTTTATTTTAATGCTAAAGAATCTTTTCAAATTTTTGAGGCTCAAACTTAAGGATAAAATTGTAAAATCCTGATTGTAAAAGTGACTAGTTGTAAACTGTTAAAGATAATTAAGATATGCAAGTTAATTGGTCAGTTATCTTCTAAATGAGCACATTCTTCAATGTGCTCAGAACTATGCTTGTAGTTATGCTAAGTTCAAATGTAATTCATTTCCAGGGACAAATGGAAGCCATCCGTCTGTTTATATTGTCCAGGTTAAGCCTGAAGCAAGTAACTAAAAACAAGTAAAGTTTGTTTAAAATCAGGTGTAGTTAATACATTAGATGATGGTCCTCAAACCCTCAGCGAGATATACTGACTATGGCCTTTAGTTTAATAAAAAAAAATTTTTTAAAAAGCCTTCTTCTATGCCAGGCGGTGGTGGTGCACGCCTTTAATCCCAGCACACGGGAGGCAGAGGCAGGTGGATCTCTGGGAGTTTGAGGCCAGCTTGGTCTAGAGTGAGTTCCAGGATAGGCTCCAAAAGCTGCATAGAGAAACCCTGTCTCTGAAAAAAAAAATTTTTAAAGCCTTCTTCTGATAAGCAGAAGATTCTGGTAGCAGCAGCTGAGGCTGTCTCCAAAGAAGATGGGCAGCAATGGACTCTACCTGGATCTTGCTTCAAGTGTGATAACGCTGATTACTGGACAAAGAACTGCTCCATGCCTCACCCACCACCAGAGCCCTTCCCAAACTATGGACACTGTTCCCCATACTATGGACACTGTTCAGTGTTGTTATCCTCTGATACAAGGAGAGTTCAAAGTTAGCATGGGCTGCCTAAGAGCCTGTCTTAAAAAATAAAAATAACCTAGTAACAATTTCACTTTTCAATGATTAACAAGTAAGATCAAGGAATCCATTTAGATCTATTGAAAGAGACAATAATTCAGAAGAAAGAATAGAGTTCTCAAAATAATGAAAATCAAGCCAGAGGCTGGAGAGATGGCTCAGTGGGTAAAAAGCTAGCTATATACGTGTGAGGCCCTGAGTTTGGTTCTACAGAACCCATCTAGAATCTCAGTGCTCCTACACAGAGATGGAGCAGAGCATGAGAATCCCCAGAAGTTCACAGGCCACCTAGCCTTGCAAATGACAGACTCTGCTTCAAACCAGATGAGAGACAAAGACCAGCATCCCCATCAAGACTGTCCTCCAACTTCCACACACTTGAGGCTGCACGCACATGTGTGCACATACCAGGCATGCTAGCATGCACCTGTAACGCCAATACATGGGAAGAAGGGGAAAGAGGGGGATCACAAGTTCAAGACCAGTATAGGCTAGGTAGGAAGATCCTGTGTCAAAAGCAAACCAACCAATCCACTGGAAAGGAAGACTGAACTAGAAGCAACACACCTTCTAGTAAGACGCTGGCTAGATGAACAGGGAGGATTTGTGCTAGCTCTCCTGAAAAGAAGTATCGCCGGGTGGTGGTGGCGCACGCCTTTAATCCCAGCACTCGGGAGGCAGAGCCAAGCAGATCTCTGTGAATTCGAGGCCAGCCTGAACTACCAAGTGAGTTCCAGAAAAAAGGCACAAAGCTACACAGAGAAACCCTGTTGGGGGGTGGGGGGAATATCAACCAAAAACATTGAAAACACAGGAAAAGGAAGTCAGTGTGTATAATGGGGGGAGGGAATGAAGAGTTCAACATGCCAGTGAGGTTAATGGTGGCTTTAGGGCACTGCTCTTATATTTGTTTGGGGATTATAAAGTTGGAGCTTAATCTCCTTGAATCTCCTTGAAGTTTATAAATCATGTGATGGTATGAATCACAAATGCAGCCAACTTATGCTATCAAAAACAACCGTGCAATATTTAAAGAGTGAAGCCTAAATGGCAACTAGTTGATTTGTTTTAAAGGAAATATTGAAGTTTTAAGACTTCCTGAGAATTTGGGTCTGGTGCACTGGCTTTCTGGCCTGGGTGTCTGTGACCCAGGGGATGTGACAGCTCACTGACCTGTCCAAACAAACACTGCAGACGGTTATTAGAACCATCAGGGGTAGACCATTTCTCTTCCCACAGAATCAAATTTTATCTGGACAGATATGTCTGTGTCTGTTTTGGAAGAATGTTCTGCATAATCAGAATTCTTTGTAGCACCGAGGAGAAGGCAGTCAGTTTAAAACTCAATTTTCATTTAAAATAAAAATAAAGGACTGATTTTTCTCCAGAAATCCTGGCTTTGGGGAAAGTAATGCAATAATCTGAGGATCATGGAGCTATCTTTAATAAGGAGTTGACAAAGGACTGTGAGAAAGCTGAACACTGGACACTGTTTATATTTCAAAGACTGTAAAAGAGATTCTGCTACAGAAGTTTCCCAACACTGTCCCTTAGCCAAAGACTTATTAGGGAAATTATTTTATCAACTAGGTTGATAAGAATTTCAACTCCAGTGCATATATGGAGCTATAAAATGAAACTGTTTTCATGCTTTAGAAATAAATGTTTTAGCATGGCTTTGGTGGCACACGTCTTTCATCTTAGCATTCAGTGGTAGAGGCAGGTAGGTAGATCTCTAAGTTGGAAGCTAACCAGGGCTGCATTGTAAGAATCTGTATTAAAAAATAATAAAAACAAACATTTTAATCAGGCATGGCAGTGTATGCCTGTAATTCAAGCGCCCAGGAAGCTGAGGCAGGAAGATTACCACACACTGAGACTAGCCTGGTCTACACAGCAAGTATCAGACCAACTAAGGACCCATATAGTGACCCTATCTCACAAACGGGCAAACAAAAAAGACACCCTTTTTGTAAATGGAAAAGCACTTATTATGTTATAAGATCTATTTGCTGGGCTGACAAGTGGATCTAAGGCTGAAGATCATGAAGTCTCAGAATGAAAAGCCATATAAGGCACTAGCTTATTACCCCAAAACATTCCAGGGATATGATTCCCTCTAGTCAAAATACTCTGGAAAACTATCCTTAATGTTAATTCAGAATTAACCTGTGACGCTCTACGGGTTAGGCAGATTAGCCTCTTCAGTAGCCCCATTCTCCTATGAAGAGAACTGCAGCTGGGAAAGGATGGCACCCCAGCTCACTAGCTGGCTGCCCCAGCTGCCACACTTGCCTTTCTCCTGCTGCGCAGTGATGAGCAGGATGCTCACAGCAGTAGGGGCACCGAAGTCACACTCACCACGCCGTGGGCACTGTTCTTTGCACTTCTGTATGTCCACTCATGCAGTGCTCACAGTAACCCCTCACTAAAGCAGGCTGGCCTGTCTGTGGGCCACCAGCTCCTCTTTGTCTACTCCGCTCATCTTACACGCCCTGCATCTCTCCCCAGAAAATCAAAGTGGGCACCCTAAGACCCTATGTTCTTCATCTCAAATCATAATTCATTCTTAAATACTAGTAATTATTAAAGCTAGATGGTGGGTAATAGGGATTGCTTTATAATGTGTGCTCTTCTTTTGTCTAGGTTTGAAATTACCTTTTAAACATTTATGGTCGACCCCCCCACACGGAATCTGACCCACTGAAGAGGCCAGATGACTAGCCTCCACTAACAGTGAACTCCTAAGAAGTGTTACTGAAGAGGGCTCTGCAGTAGAAGAAAAGGGCACTGATTCATTCACTAGTTCCAACAACAAAGACTAACCCCAATTATGTGTAAGGCTGGGTAAGGGTCCAGGGAGGGACAGCCTCCTGTCCTCACCAAGCTAAGAATTTAATAACAAACACCCACATACTGCTTTGAAAAGTAATTATGCAAAGGACTAGTCATGAGAAATGCTATAAAAAGAAAAGTTCAAAGTGCTACAAGAGTCAGAAAAAGAAGGAAATTCCATTATACAGAACTCTCCAGGACAGTCCAAACTTTTTGATGCATTCAGTAAGTGGCTCACAAAAGAAAGAGCACTAAATGCAAAAGCAAGTCTGGTCTGGAAAGCCACATTCTCTTTTGTGGTATTATGGTGGCTCCCGGGGTGGGGCTTTAGGATTCTTCTGCAGTCTTAGGATCAAAATACAGATTAGAGCATGTGTAAATATGTGTGTGTACACACATAGGTGCTCACACATGCAGAATCCAGAAGGCGTGTGTGTGTAAGTGTGTGTGTGTGTGTGTGTGTGTGTGTGTGTGTGTGTGTGTGTTTAAAACGGGATCTTTCACTGGGGCGGTGGTGGCACATACCTTTAATCTCAGCACTCAGGAGGCAGAGGCAAGTGGATCTGTAAGTTTGGGTCCAGCCTGGTCTACAGAGCAAGCTCCAGGATAGGCTCCAAAGCTACACAGAGAAACCCTGTCTCAAAAAACCACCAAAAAAAGAAAAAAAAAAAAAAGACAGGCTCTTTCACTGAACCTGGAACATGCCAATTCAGTTTAACTGGCTGGCCAGCAAGCCCCAAGGATTCTCCTGTCTCCACTTAGAGCTGAGATTATAGACATACATAGGTATATCCAACTTTTACATGGGTGCTAGGGATTGCACTAAGGTCCTCAATCCTACTAGGCAAGCACTCTACCCACTGAGCCATCCCTCAGCTGACATTTTTCTTTAAGATTTATTGGTAAGGGGTCTAGCAATGCTCAGTTAAGAGTGCTTGCTAGTCTTTGTCTTTCCAGAGTTCTAGTAGCAGACAGTGCTATTCAGGCTGCTGCAGAAGAAAAGATAGTGATGACTTCACCCAGCCCCAGACCCTGCATACTACAACACCAACCCAGTGCAATAGTGGCATGGCCATTACAGAGGTGACCAGTCACTTTCTGATGGACTTGAGGTCTGCTCCCCAAGAGGGAGTTCATGCCTGGGACTATAAACCTGGTCAAAAGAGCATGGGTGGAGACATCACAGGCCCTAGAGGGGAAGCTACTATTGTCATGTTTGCTAAATTTTTCATGTTGTCAAAGTGCCTTCTAAATATTTCTATCTATAAATCTGTGACCTTACTCAGAGCTTATTCCTGTACAAGGCAGTGGTTAATGAAGTGAGTCATAACTGTCAAAATGCTGAGAACAAGTGACCACAAGTACTGAGCCCAACATGGGACATCTGTATCATACTCCCCCATGCCCAAGGCTTGAGAAACACTGCAGAAGAGAGGGAAAAAAAGAATGTATGAGCAGAGGGTGTGGGAGTGTTGTGAAGTGCTGTTTTCTGGACATAACAGGCTTTTATAGTCAGGAACTCACTACAGCTGTGGATAAATGCACGTGCCCTACATAATCAGTCAACATCCCACCAGGCAGCACTAATTGGACTCTGGTTAAACACACACACACACACACACACACACACACACACACACACACACACACACTCGTCATACATTTATGAAATTGTCAAAGTATAAAGCAAAGAAAGATTTTCTTTAAGTTCACCCTTGACTGACTGCACCTACTATGTAAAAAAAAACAGAATCACAGACGCTGCCATCTTTGAGCAGTTTCGCCAAGAATCAATGTGAAGAGAAAGCTGGAATCCTGGTGAAGAGGCTGTAATCATGAAAGGAGCAAGACAGGATTGCTGTAACCCCCTTTTCCTAAAAGGTTTTTGTAACGTGTCACCTAAAGTCTTTGAAGAACAGGGGCTTGGACATGGCTCAGTTGGCAGAATGCTTGCTTGTCTGGCATAGCATGCTTGAGGCCCTGAGTGTGGTCCCCACCAGAACCTGTGCATGGTGGAGCACACCTGTAGGTTCAGAAGGTCAAAGTCATCATCCCTACTTAGTGGGAATTCATGACTGGTCTGGGCTAGAGACTGTGTCAAAAGAAGCATGGGACAAGGGCGAAGGAGATTTATTGCTCAGCATTATATCATTTGCCTAGACCCAGTTTCAATCTCAGTTGAGAGGAAAAGGTGGAGAGGAAAGAAGGAGGGAGGAAGGGAGAGAGGGAGGACAAAAATATAGGAGCTACACAGGAAAGCGCAGATGTTACACCCCAGGACTCCAAGGACACAGCTTCCAGAAGGGGTCTCCTGAATCCTTACCTTTAGTTTCCCCCTGAAAAGGAAAATGATCTTTGCCCACCTCATGGAGCTGCTTCAAGGACAAAATGAGAGTATAGACTTGCATCTTTCAGAAGTTCAAAGTGTTGAGTTATTTACAAATGTCAGCATGGCAGCCAGCTCCTTCCAGAATGCTCTGAAGCAGATCTCGGGTTGTGGAATAGAGAAGGTGACAGGCTGAGGTCATCCAGACCCTGAAATTTCTTTTTCTTTTTTCTTTCTTTTTTTAAGATTTATGGTAGTGGTCCACACCTTTAATCCCAGCACTTGGGAGTTCAAGGCCAGCCTGGTCTACTGAATGACCAGGACAGCTGGTACATGAGAAACTCTGTCTCAAAAAACAAACAAACAAACAAACAAACAAAAAGTATGGATTTGTTTTTGTTCTTATTTTTTGAAGACAGGGTCTCACTGTGTAGCTCTGGCTGTCCTGGAATTCACTATGTAGACCAGGCTAGTCTCAAACGCATGAGATCCTCCTATCTCTGCCTCTCAAGTACTAGGATACTACTGCCCAACTATATACATGAAATTAAAAAAAAAAAAATTAAGTCTTGAGTTTTGCAAAACTGGTTAAATAACAATGCAAATATATTTAATATTATTAAAACCTATATTTTAAAATGTTTATGAGAAAATGATAGATTTTATGTGTCCTTTACCACAAATAAACCTTAAAAACATTTTTTTTGAGCTGAGGATCGAACCCGGGGCCTTGTGCTTGCTAGGCAAGCGCTCTACCACTGAGCTAAATCCCCAACCCCTTAAAAACATTATTAAAATATAATTTATTTATTTTTATTTTATGTGCATTGTTATTTTGCCTATATGTATGTCTGTTTGAGATTGTCAGATCTTGGAATTACAGACAGTTGCTAACTGCCATGTGGGTACTGAGAACTGAACCCGGGGCATCTGGAAAAGTAGCCAGTGATCTTAACCATTGAGCCATCTCTCCAGCCCCTTAAAAACATTTTTTTAAAGAACTAATATTTAAGCTGGTGATGCACACCTTTGATCCCAGCATTCAAGAGACAGAGGCAGGCAGATCTCTGAATTCGAGGCCAGCTTGGTGTACATAGTGAGTTCCAGGATTGCCAGGGCTACACAGTAAGACCCTCTCTTGAAAAAAACAAAAACAAAACAAAACAAAACAAAAAACATGAGACAAAGGTAGAGACAGAGGCAGGCAGAACTGGCAGAAGCCAGCCTGGTTTATATAGCAAGTCCCAGGCCAGTCAGATGACATAGTGAGACCCCCACCTCAAATACAAAACAAATAAGCAAACAAGAACTAATACTTCCAGAAACTTTTCCTACATATGTATTTTTCTCAAAAAAAAAAATATTTTTTCAAGCCAGGCAGTGGTGGACGCCTTTAATCCCAGCACTCAGGAGGCAGAGCCAGGAGGATCTCTGTGAGTTTGAGACCAGCCTGGTCTACAGAGCGAGATCCAGGACAAGCACCAAAACTACATAGAGAAACTCTGTCTCAAAAAAAAAATGTTTTTTTCCTCAAAAAGATTAGAAGCATACTGTGTTAAAGTCTGCCTCTTACACCTAATCATACGTGCAGATATCTTTCAAGTGTACATAACTGCCACCTAGTTCTGTTTTTATGACTGAATTGCCCATCACACTTCTGTTTCCAGCTTTTTGACATCATAAATCACCACAGCAACATCTCTGCACACTTTCTGATGATGTCTTACTACTGGTACCAGTTTCCACTTGCCACCTTTGTGGTACCAATGCCCTTAGTTTTCCCTGGGAAAACCACCTCCTTGTTGTCCTACCGTCCTTTCTTGTTTGGTCCTCCCACTTCTCAACCAACCTTATCCCATGTGGTTAGGCACAACATGCCTAAGTATATGGCTTAGGATGTGTCTTTTATGTGGCTATTGCCATTTCTCCTACAATTACATCTCTGATTATCACTGCTATTATAAGGTATTGCCTTTGGGTGGTGAAGGTGCAGCTCAGTGGCAGAGCAGGTGGTTAATATGCTTGAGGAACTGGGTTCAATTCCTGGCATCAAAAAAAGAAAAGGAGAAAGAGAAGGGGGTGTGGCCTTTTCTCTCTCTTTCTCTCTCTGTTTGCTCAGTAAATCTTAGTATATTTAAGTATTTTTAAGTTACCTCTTGAATTTTCTCAGCACATAATATGGAAGGTATAGAATTACAGCATCTAGGTAGTGACCAAGAGTAAAAGCTCTGGGCTAGGAAGATGCTCAGTAAGAGCACTTGCTGAACAAGCATGAGGACCTGAGTTTGAATCCCCAGCACCCACATAAAAAGATGGGGGTGGGCTGAGAAATGCTCTAGGTTAAGACCAGTTGCTACTATTACCTATTTATTACTGAGGACCCAGGCTAGATTCCCAGCACCCACATGGTGGCCCACAACCCCAGTTCCCAGGGCTTCTGCATGCACATGGTGTACACACAAACACTCAAGTACATATATATACATATAAAGTGCAGATAAGACTATATATGCCTGTAACTCCAGCACTATGGTAGACAGAGAAAGGGAATCACTGAACTAGGTTTAGGGAAAGATGAAGAGTGATAGATCAGAATACCACACCTGCACACACAGATTAAAAGCCCAGCAAACCGAAACACAGGACTCAAATATAATGAAATTTCAGGTAAGCATTTAACCATAGTTTTCATCCATAAACTGGAGATCATAACAGGGCCTGTCTCACAAGGTGTTTAATCCCAGCACTGGTGAGGCAGAGGCAGGCAGATCTCTGAGAGTTCGAGGCCACCCTGGGCTACAGAGTGAGTTCCACAATAGGCTCCAAAGCTACACAGAGAAACCCTGTCTCAAAAAAAAAAAAAAGGCTGTTTTACTGAAGGATTATAGACTGCTTGCCTAGAACACTCAAGGCCCTCAACCCCAGCAACCCATCCCACCAAAAAAGAACCAGCTATATTGAGAGTAGCGCTTCATACATTGAGAGAAGTGCTTAGTAGGATACTAGCCTGAAAAGGCCTGCAATCGGTCAAGAACGAGAGCCTGCTTGCTCTCCACACTAACACCTTTTGTCTGAACTCGCTGCCTTCCACCTGTGCACGTCTGCTGGCAATGACCTGCTCCCTGAGCCCAGCCACTCCTACCTTCCAAAGCTGTGCTATCGGTTTCCCTCCCACTCCCATGTCTCCTCAGCCTTTCCCTCCCACCAGCTCTATGCCAGCTGCATTTAAGCTCTCTCCCATGCTTTATTGAAAAGAAAAAAAAAAAACTTCCCTTACTCCTCAACTGCTCCACAGCCCCCCCCCCCCTCCACAGCCACCCCTCTTGGAGCTGCCCACACTGTCTTCTCACATCCCACTCGCACCTCATCCTGCTGATACATTACACCAAACCTTTGGAAGCTGGGACATTATAGATGCCACCCCCGCCATTCGCCACATCTGCTCAGTCAGGTCCCCAGTGACCCTGGAGCTTATTTACTCAGTAAGCACGGTCTACTTTAACTTCTTGCTACTCGTGGCATCTAGCAAGCAGACCTCCGCCTTGGGCCTTCTTCCCCACACACTGGTGGTGTCCTCTTCCAAAGCCATTCTCGTGGTGTCACCTAAGTGAACGACGGTTCTTCCAAGAGTGTGCAAAGCAGCAACCCTCAGGTCTGGGCCCTTTTTAAATCTCTCTCATTATCTTTCAGTATTATTTTTTCTGTGGGGGGGAAGGAGTTGTTGAGACAAAGCCTGGCTATGTAGCCCAGGCTAGCCTCAAACTCCTGCTCCTCCTGCTTCAGCCTCCTGAGAGCTGGGATTATGGTGTTCGCCACCACCACTGCTCAGTATTGATATTCCACTTCCACAGGTAGCGAACTGCTTTCACCACCATAAACAAACTAACAACGCCAGGTGTGCTGCTGGCACACCTTTAATCCTAGGACTCTGGAGGCAGAGGCAGATGAAGCTCTGTGGGTTTTAGACCAGCTTGACCTACAAAGCAAGTTCCAGGCCAAATAGGGTTAATTATACAGTGAGACCTTGTCTCAAAATAAACAAACTAATGAACCTGTGTGTGAATATGTATGTGTTAAAACAAAGTTTCACTCTGCCCAGGCAAGCCTTGAACTTGTATGTAGCCAGTTAAACTCTTGGTCCTCCTGCCTCCACCTCCCAAGTGCTGGGAAGACAGGCAGGTGGCACCATGCAGGGCTCTGTAACATTGCTTTTGAATGTGTTTGGAGTACAGTCCATTTACCATTCTTACCAGCTCTCCAGACAGAGCTAACTCACACTACTCCCTCCCCAAACCTCCAAACTAGACTGTATTCAGCTGCCCAGAGGACTCCATTAATACCTCCCATCACAGAGTCACTTGTCAGAGCATCACTTCCTACCTAAGCTCTCATTGCCATGATGAGGACCAGCTTTCTCTTACAGTACTGCACAGTGCCTGGCTCCTCATACTCGCTGTGGTGTGCATGCATCTCCCAAGGGTTCATGTGTTTAAATTTCACCTCCACTGTGAGGTGTCAAGTGAGGAGATACAGTGTTTAGAGGTGGGACCTTTGGAGGGAATCAACATTAGATATGGTCATTAGGTTCTTGTGACTGAGTACTGGGACTCTGTTCGAGAAGGTCAAGGATGCAGCTCAGAGGCAGAACTCCTGCTTCAGATGGGCAAGGTTTGTCTCTTCGACCTCCAACAGCACAGAAGGGAGAGTCCTCAAACCCCCTATCTTGTAATAGCAACACTCTGAGCCATCTCAGGACTTTGCTGTAAAAAGGCCATGTTCAGAAAAGCTACCCAGCCTTGGGTATTTAATATTAATAATGAAAAAGGTCTATGACAATATGCTGTATCTGGTTTTTGAATCATCATAAATAAATGGCTACAAAGGGAAAAATAAGAGCAATGAGACTGCCTGGCACACACCTTTAATCCCAGCACTCAGGAGGCAGAGGCAGGCAGATTTCTGAGTTCGAGGACAGCCTGGTCTACACAGTGAGTTCCAGGACAGCCAGAACTATACAGTGAGACCCTGTCTCAAAAAATCAAACAAAAATAAGAGTGATGAGACCACAGAGGGTGAGAGATAAAGCACACTAACCTACTGATTAGAATACTCTGCCAGCTCACACCTGTATCCTAGAACTCAGGAGGTGGAGACACAAGGATTAGGAGTTCAAGGCTAGCCTCAGCTACAAAACAGTATCAAGGCCAGCCTGAAGGCCATAAGACCCTGTATAAAACAAGCAATCTCCTGAAGGCCCCCAAAATAAAATCCTAACTTTCTTTACCAACCCCCCCCCCAAAAAAAGTCTGTCAGGAAGAGCAGAGTCTTATCTCTCAAACATCAAGTAGAGACTATTTCTACCTTTCAGATTCTCTTCCGGCCTGAAATTCTTGAGATAGTCTCTACAAGTCAGGCTATCTCCTCAGGGCTCTGTCTTCCTAACACTGGGCATGTCACCAGCCTCGTCTCCTGGCCAACACACCGGCAAGCTTCCTATCTCCTTTTGGAAGTAACCTTCCTGTGTAATCTTCCTGGGACCACCACGCTTAAGGTCTACAACTGCCCTCTCTGCTTTCAGTTTCCTGTACGCGCAAAACAATGGTTCAAATTACACCAAATTCCTGTTCATAGGTCTGTTTCCTTCGGACAGGAGTGGAGTTCCCTAAGGACAAAATGTCTCATTCACTTTTTTTTTTTTTTTTTTTTTTTTTTTTTTTTTTTTTTAGCCGCTGGCGATCAGCCCGGGCCCTGGTTCTCAATAAATCCTCAATGATGTTCCTCGTAGAAAGAGCATCAAGGCAAGCTCCCACGTATCGAGGATTTTACATATAAACACACTTTGTGACCATCTTATAAGACAGGTGTTACCAGCATAACCCCGTTGTGCAGGTGAGAAAACTGACATAGAAATAAGTCCAATCTCGACGGTCCCCCGAAGAGCGGCACACGCATACGTCCTGTTCAGTTCCTAGTTACTCGACGACCAACCTTCATAGAAAAGGAGCTTTTAAAAAGAATTGTAATTTAAAAAGAAAACTTTCCAATGAGCCTCAAGATGTGCGTCAGAATAAAAGCCGAAAGCGCACCCACCCGAACCCGGCCGGGGTCAGAGGGCGTCGCAGGCGTCCGCTCCCGGGCCCAGGGGACCAAGTCCAGCCCTCCGTCCTTGCCCGGCGTCCCCGCGGCCCGTCCCTCGCCGGTCGCCTGGCGGACCGCTCCTCTCCGAGCCGCGCCCGCCCGCTCTGGCCGCCACTTACCTGCCGCCTCGTCGCCCTCGCGGAGCCCCGGCCGCCGGCGCGAGCGCCTCCCCGGGGCCGCCTGGCGCCCGCTGCCCGCCGCCGAGCCGTTGCCTAGGCGACGCGGCTGCCGAACTCCCGCGTCGCTCGCGCTACGGCGGCCGGGAAGGGACGCGGTGGGTGGGGTACGGAAGGAGGACGCGCTAGGCAACAGCGAGGAGTGGGTGGAGGAAGGAGAGCTGTCCCCAGGCTGGGGGCTTAGCACCCCAGAGAGGGAAGATGGACCTGGGGAACAGCGAGGCTCTAAGGGAGGGATTGTACCTCGGTGCTGCTTATGTCTCTGTTCATCTTTGGCACGCGAAAGGCGACCATAAGTAGAGGGGCCCTATGGCCCAAGGTTGCTAGGTTGGTAATAAATGAAATTTTTTTTCTTTTTGAGTTGTCTTTGGTTATTTGGTTTGGGGTTTCAATTTTTTTCTTCCTTTCCTTTCTTACTTTGCTTTCTTTTTTCTTTTTTGAGACAAGAGTTCATGTATCCCAGGCTAGCCTTCAACTCAGTATGTACCTGAAAATGATCTTGAACTCTGTCTCTACCTCCCAACTTTTTGGTGGTGGAAGAAGTGGAACCTAGGGCTTGCTTGCTTGCTTGCTTGGCAAGTGCTCTACCACCGAGCTACAAGCCCAGCCCCTTGACTGGAAAAAAAGAGTAGAAGATTGATGTGGAGTGACAATTCTCTGTTATAATCTCCGGAAGGAAGAGATGTGGCAAATAATGAATAAAATTGGCTTTGGGGAATGAGAATTTGGTCAGAATTAATTTCAGCATGGGAAATAAATAGCTTGTAATCAGCAATTACACTTCCTGAAAAAGTCCTGCAGTTATCAGGACCCTAAGCACAGAAGATGCTCCTGTTTGTGGAGTTCCAATCCACTGGGAAAAACCAAAGACTTAGACACAATCCGAACTCAGAGTAAACGAATTTATTCTTACTGCTCGCAGAAGGACAACAAACAGCCTTGGAGCCAAATCAGGATCCTATAGTGACAGAGCGGGCTAAAGGGTTTATAAAGCTGGACCCCAGAAGTGGGCATCACAGTTACCTCATGCTCTGTGGAATCCTCAGCTGGATGATAAAATTCCTTCACTCCATTCAGTTGTTTCTCATCCCCATTATACACACAGTAACACCATTTTTTCTGATCTCACATGGCCAACACCTGCAGGCACTAGGTTCTCACAGGCATTTCAGGACAAAGATCAACAGCTGTTAGGGGGTGCCTGGTACTGGGTTAAGTCCCTTAGCCACCACAGGGGAGTCCTGTATAAATTTTCAGACCACCCAGGGAAACCGGAAAAGGGGACATTAATGACTAGGATAGAATGGTTTCTTCTTGGCAAGCAATAACACAGTGCCATCATGTTAGAGCTGGCTGCCACAAAATTCATTGTTTTTTGTTTTGTTTTGGTTTTGGTTTTTGGTTTGTTTTTTGTTTTTAAAAGCAAGAGTTGAGACTAAATGTACATCGCTAGGATATTGAACAAGCAAATAAATAAATGGTGGTACATCTATAAAATAGGTGCGGCCATAAAAAGAAATAAGAGAGTCAACTAGGTATGGTGGCTCACACCTGTATTCCCAACACTTCGGAGGCTAGGGTAGAAGGATCGCTGAGAGTGCAGGACAAGCTTAGGCTGCAGAGGGAGT